>NC_069133.1:30910255-31223995 GCF_026914265.1 Mya arenaria | reverse complement strand
AAAAACAGTTTCATTACTTTGATTGTGTTTGTCGGCCGATTCCTAGCGTTTCCGGTAAGAGCTAGAACTATAATGTGTATTTCCAGCATGCCGCCTTCGTCCACACTCGCTGGTACTGTGGTTCTGCATTCTGCAGTGTGTACACCCTTTATTACGATCTACGGGTATATCTCGTTCTCTGTCAATGCCGGCAACATTTTGCCGAGGGGATTTATTGTTTATATTGTCCGAGTGCCTCCTTGTTCTTTCACCGCGTTGTCCCGCATATTTTCTTTGACGATCCTTCCTATAAGCTGCTTCGGGTTTATGTGTGTTTCGCTCTGCACCGCCGATTTCGGAGTGATAACTTCCTGCGTCTGATGACCTTCGAATTATTTTGACCGACGTGTTATTTGCAAACCAAAGCACGTGTTTCTTTTGTGTTCAAATGAATACCTTCGTGGTTATATTACTCCGGAATTGAGGAACCGTCACCGAATACAAACTTATTAAATGTATTAATAAGTTTGGCTCCCGTTTCTTCGCACAGCGCTGCCAGCATTTTATTAGCCTGGCTAACGGAACAGTCGGCTCGGGGACAAATGGTGCAAACGTACATTTCGCAGTACGGATTTCTACGTTGTACTGATTCTATTCCATCTTTCAGTTGTTTAAACATTTCGTGAAGATCCTGGCCATCAGATACATCGTTCCCACCGATATACAGAATAACGTTTTTCAAGTCGTCTACTTGCGATTTTCCCAACCTAAAACCAACATGGTTAACTTTGCCCCTCTTATCATTCGAATTTCAACAGTTTCTAGTCCTCTAGATTTTACATTCTTGAGAATAGAATCTCCTATCAGCAATGTTGTTCCTGGAAGCAATTGTACATCTTCACTGCAACTTGCCTCGTTATTGGTGTCTATTGTAAATTCGGGATTTTTTATTTCACGCCGACTCTCTGATTTTCCTTGACGAGATTTCAGTATATCCATAATGGACTGCATTCGTTTCTGTAACATGCCATTGAACTTGTTTATGTCTATCTGAGTATTGTTTACATTTTGCTGTACAGACTCAATTTTGCTGTCAGTACTAGACGATCTTTGAGAATTTTGCCTTTTTTAAACTTAATACTTCATCACTCAGTCTTTGAAAATTAGAGTTTGTACTTTAAGATCGGCCATGTCTGCCTGTAAATTTTTCAGTAGACGTGTTTCATTGTTAGGTTCCAAATTAAATGCCGCCGTTGAACCCACTTCCGGTTGTCCCGGAGCCGTCACAATCCATTTTTCATTCATATTTTAGCTGTTAGTTTATACTTTTTTATGTTTTTCGTATCAATTCATCCAGACAAAGAAGCACTTTTAAGACGTGTACGTTTTCTTTATTTATCTTTTGACGCCGACATTTTTTTACTTTTTTAACGTAACATTTTAAAAAGTTGTTTATCGGACGGGACGTCATAATAGTCCAAAAGTATAAATAAAATTAAAAAAATAGTCATAGAAGTCGTTTACTTCCAAATGTATCTTAATTTTAACTTGTGATACTTTTGTTTTTTAAATTTTTAAATATTTTTTTGCCAACATGTTTTGGTTCAAAATGAAGTGTTCTGTTTGATCAAGGGGATGTAACTACAATGGATTTTAAAAGTAGTTCTGAAAGTTGATATATTCATTCCTTATTTTGCAGTGATATCAAATTGATATTTTCACTGTTGTTATTTCACTGACAAATCTCCATATTTAATCGAAAAGCATCATTTTAATTGTTGGTTCCGATTGTAAAACATAAGAGAAGATGACAACGAGAGAAATTATGATGGCAGTTATCATTCACATTATAAATTACTCTAAAGTTCTTTGTTTTCTTTTCGAAGATTTATCGCGATACACGATTGAAGTATCGAGAGATATATCGTGATTTACGATGGAAATAACGATTTTGAATTAATGATATTTTATTGTATGAGAACACATTTGACAATAAGAATAGCAATGCAAAGTGCAACACAATATTTAAACCGACTTTATAAAATCAAGCATGCAAAGGGATTGGGCCACGAGTTTTGTCAACATTAGTTACGGCTCTCTCCCAAAACGTCACATTCTATACCAAGCAAAAGTGTTTTATAAGCAAAAACTATAAGAGTAATAGCTAATGTATATTGCATTGTTCGGGAGGAAAAACATTATACTGGAAGACGTGTGAGAGAAAGAGAGATCAAGAAAAGACCAGCTTCTGATACCGATTGTTACTTCAGCTAAAACGTTGGAAAGTCTTAATAAAACGTTGATCTTCACTCAAAATCAGGACGTTGTCCTCTTCTAAAAAGTTGTTAAAACCAAATAGCAGTTTATTTGTACTAAGCGGGTCGAATTGGAATTTTCGAGTATTTCTGAAAAGATTTTAATGCCTGTCGGCGAAGAGTCTTCGTCTACATTGCAATCAATACATATTGGCTCGAAGGTGGTTGTGTCGGAATTCAGGTCACTGCACAGGTTTCTAAGTCGCGCAGGATATACCGAGAAGCGACGTTCTCCACAAAGATGGGATGTTGGTTTGTTTACATCGATCTTTTAATTGACGCTTGAAATGAGTTGGTGAGTGTCTTTGTTATACCTCTATTGAATTCCAATGACAAGGGTGACGGCATCGTTGAACGATTGTATATTTCGAGGCGTCTATTCATTGTATTAAAATGTTCATTATTTCTAAATTATAAGGATTAGAATCATATAGACTGTTTGTGAAAAGTGTGCTGATAAATACGAATGCTGTTCACCGTGGATATGTTTGTAAACAAATCATGGTGCCATATACCATTACGAGTAAACGTGATTCCTAAATGTTTGTGGCGATCAGAAAATAATAGAGGCGTAGTATCAAACAAGAAAGATGGTCGTTGCTGGTTAGTAAGTGAACAAAATAAAGTTTTTGAAGGGTCGAATAGTACCAGCCATCCTCAAGACCAGTTGGAGATTTTCTGTAGTTTGGAGTTTAAAATTAAGGCCTCTGAGCCAAACCCTGTCAAAGGCATTCGATATGTCGGAAAATACAAAGCCTGTAGATTGTTTGTCGTTGAAAAATAAACCGTTGAGTGTGCGAGGATAAAACGCGATGATGATTATAAATAAGATTGTTTCGATGCATTCGATCCAACTCAACATATCAAAGATATTGATCATCCTTTTTATGCAGTAGCATAACATTTGCGAGTTTCCATTTTGTAGGTTATGTACATTCTCGCGATTTATTAAAAATAGTGGGATACAAACGGATGATGAGGTATTCTTAAGAATTGTATGACCAAGTTCATCAGGTCCACTATCTTTATTAATATCAAGATTATCAAGGATGTCTTTTACTTCGGTTTCAATAATGTTAAAGTGGGATGAATCCCTATGTTTAAGTTTGGTAAAGGCACATTTTCATCGTCGATACTCGAAATTAAAACGAAATATTCAGGGAATTTGCCTCTGAATCAGTGTTCAACATTTTGCAATGGATATATTTTCCAATATGGCCGAGGATTGGATGAATTAAACCCAATTATTTGTATTCTTAGTTACTTAAAATAGTTCCTTTGCATGTTTAGTCATAGTTGATACTGTATTCCTTACTTTTTATTTTCAATCGAATCACACAATTAGCCAGATCGTGTCGCTTTGATTTTTAGTTTATCGAGTTTATTAGATGATTTTTAATTATTATTTTCTGAGTTATACCACAGCTAATAGACAATTGACAAGTAGGAATACACTTTTCGGTTATCTCGATAAATGTTCTTGTTAAAAGATTGGTCGCTTGGTCGATATCCCGTTTATTCAAATCGTTCCAATTGGGATTTCTAATTAGCTCGTTCTTATAATTGAAATCTGCTCGTTTATTGTCCCATACCTTTCTTGATTGGGTAGTGCTTTTGACAAAAAATGGTTTTAATATATATATTATATGAGTACAATAATGATCGCTTATATGTTGAGAAGATTCAAATACACCAGAATTTAATACGTTTATGTGCTGTGAAACGGCAATTTGGTCTAACAAGGTCCACGTTGAGCGTGTTATTCTAGTTGGGGTGTTCATAACATTTACCATAAGTGATTGTTATAATATCTCGAAATTTACGATTTGATTGGTTAAGTTGGTCTTCGTGTATATCGCCAAGAGTAACTATATTGTTACACAGATAGTGTGCCTTTTCTAGGCAAATGTTCACTCCATTCCAGAAGTCAACAGTTAGATGAGGATTACGATCACTCGTGCCTGAAATCATACTTAGTCTGAATCGGGTCCATGATCAGATTCTATATCACCTGACAACTTAAATAAGATTGGCATAATAAT
Source organism: Mya arenaria (assembly GCF_026914265.1). Lineage (NCBI taxonomy): Eukaryota > Metazoa > Mollusca > Bivalvia > Myida > Myidae > Mya > Mya arenaria. The sequence goes on along the minus strand of NC_069133.1, from coordinate 31,219,659 downwards.
ATTAAAATATGCCAGATTCAAAATATTGTCAGAAATAACAGACTGCAGCTAATGTACATCATGGGTATATTTTAAAAACTGCAAAACCAGCTAAACGTCTAGTCATGCTCGATAAGGTGGTATTTAGAGCTACCAGTGTCAGTGAGACACGTACATATTTCAAAAATTAAATTAGCATGAAACGTAAGCTAGCGATTGTGTCCTTAAAGGGAGTTATACGGAATGTACATATACTGTAAGCTCTAGAGTGTCCTTAAAGGGAGTTATACGGAATGTACATATACTGTAAGCTCTAGAGAGTCTTGTGTTGTATACCCCTAAGGCACTTCTATAAGAACTTATGTCAGACGCCTTACTGTTGACTACATAATGACGTCCACTATCAAACGCGGTTGCCATAGGAATAAACATGTGCATAACAGTAAACAGGAGCAAAGAGAAAGATAAACAAAATATAATAAAGATAGAAGATATAAAAAAAATACAAATGAAACCATTATGCGCATTTGCAAGTAAAAGTGAACTGAGACGCCCGCTAACTCCAATAACTTAATGTTTGGGAAACGAAAAACTATTAATAATAATAATAATAATAATAATAATAATAATAATAATAATAATAATAACTTTATTTATAGAAGGTAACACATTAAGACATAGGCATCATATTATGAAAAACATAACACACGTCTTATTTACAATGCGGCCATCTGAAAGAACATACACAGACACACACACACACACTAAATAAGATGTGATGCAAATAATTAATACTCAAAACACAAATGTGAAAACACATTTTGAACAATACCGCAAAAATACATATTGTTAAAAAAGCATTATTACATTTTTTCGTCATGGCCTATAACTAGAATTAATGATCGTTTTAACATGTAAAATGCTTAGAATGGGATTTCAGAAAGGTACGTATTAAAATGTAATACGAAAACATAAAGAAACATGAATTTAACACATCAATGCTTAATAATACATCAATTTGTACCTAAATGTTAACAAGAAAACTCATCAAAATTGTTTAATTCTATTATGTTTCTGTGTGGAATAAGTGTATGTCCTAGCAGAAAAAAAAACATGCTGATATATCTCTAGAAAAATAATTTGGGATAGTTAATATAAAGTGAAATATCAATATACCAGACCATTGTCCAAGGGAAACAACTCGTAAGTTTGACATAAACTAATCTAAAGCATGGTCTCCCATTTTCATCTTATTTTCTGATCAAACAGAACAACGTCATAATGGTGTAAAGGCGCTATAATAGGATGCATATGTATTGACAACAATTGTAATTGACGAATAAATTTAGCTCATGGGACTATAGTTATAAGTTACACTGCACTGGTTAGTAAGCATGGCCATTTCTCTTCATAAGGTAATCCATCCTTCACTTATACGAAAAAAAACACATGATACAGGTAATGTTTCATGTAAAGTTTGAATATTTATTACTCTTTACCGATAGCTTATATATATAGACAGAGAGAGAGGGAGTAGGAAAGCTCATGGCACCACAATTCGTATTGTATTAAAACAGAATCGAAGCCAACATGAAGTAAAAGTGTTCTTACACGGTACCACTTTCTCCGATTTTCGAAATATCTCCATGTACTTACAGTATCGGATGAAATATAAATCATACACACATATGTACAAATAAACAATAGGCACAAATGCACCACGGATATGGCGACAGCTCATTTGCTTTGCAACACCGATATGTGGTGGACCTGGCATGTAGTAGGCGTGTACATATATAGTCGACGAAACCTTTACTCGCTACCCCTTCAGAATTAATTAAAACGTGTCGTCGTTCGCCTAAAGGTTTCGCCTAAGGTCGTTCGCTTAAATGGAGTATTTATGATTTCCTTTAAAAACAATATTTACATTCGTCTAGTCCTTTGTATAGATAAAACTTGACGTTCAAATTGTATAACACGCAAGGAGTTAATACGCCATAAGTCGGGGCCCAATCCAACATGTAACACGCAAGGAGTTAATACGCCATAAGTCGGGGCCCAATCCAACATGTAACACGCAAGGAGTTAATACGCCATAAGTCGGGGCCCAATCCAACATGTAACACGCAAGGAGTTAATACGCCATAAGTCGGGGCCCAATCCAACATGTAACACGCAAGGAGTTAATACGCCATAAGTCGGGGCCCAATCCAACATGTAACACGCAAGGAGTTAATACGCCATAAGTCGGGGCCCAATCCAACATGTAACACGCAAGGAGTTAATACGCCATAAGTCGGGGCCCAATCCAACATGTAACACGCAAGGAGTTAATACGCCATAAGTCGGGGCCCAATCCAACATGTAACACGCAAGGAGTTAATACGCCATAAGTCGGGGCCCAATCCAACATGTAACACGCAAGGAGTTAATACGCCATAAGTCGGGGCCCAATCCAACATGTAACTTAAACATAGGGACCAGTTCATACATTGCAGAAAAATGCTTTTGATATCTTCTACGTTGCACGATGATAAAATGTGAGGTACAGTGTGTTTAAAATTGTATGGTTTAATTGATAACGAAGTCTGAATCCGACTTTCTATAATTAGATTACCGTAAAGAAAGATAATACCAAAGGCATGCTTTAATACCAAAAACATTCGTGTTATTTGGCCGTGGTCGCGCGTGATAAACAGTGAAAGTATCATATTAATATTGTTTGAGACGCCATTTAGCTTTTATCACTCGAATTTGAAACCTTCCAGCGTCTGACTTAACTTACAAATATAGAACAAATAAAATTGAACTGATACATATTGATTGTTCCGCGCAAGCTTTCGTATATGATATTATTGCGTTAAGAATGAACACCATCTTGAATGTCCGTTTTCACCTACACACTATTTTGTAGCACTATCTGCATTTTTGTATTAGTAATGCGTTAACCTCTGACGCAAAAGGCACAAGAAGGATGGTATGTGACGACTGTGTTTACTTAAGTTATTTGACATATTTTCCTCTGTGAATTGCAATGAATTTACTTATCCAAACGATTAACCTGTTTTGTTTTATTATGTGTTTGAAATAGTTGGCACCGTTGGTCAGTTTTAGTTTATTCTTCATTGTTTTAGTGTTGATGCTTTCTCGGGTGAGATTATATTTTTAATTTTGTAATTAATGATAAATGTTGGGACATGTGTGAGGTTATGCCTATATCAACAAGTTTATATCCCAAGTTAATTCGTGTTCCAGTATACTCGTGTTCCAGTTAACTCGTGTTCCAGTATACTCGTGTTCCAGTTACCTCGTGTTCCAGTAAACTCGTGTTTTACTGACCATTCCAAGGCATTAATCCAATAATTAATTGATAAAGTTAGTTTGATGCGTGAGTGGTTTTTATGCGTTGGTGTCCCTCGTTTTTTGGGGCCCTCACCTTGTGCATCGAAACAGTTTATATTTCAGTTTTTGACTTCTCGGCTTGTCACTGTAGTTTTTATTGTATTTTAAAATCAGATTTGGTTTGAGCCACATCTTTTTGGTGTCATTGAACTAGATTACCGGCGTACCTATTTGACATATCAAAATTCAGGATAGGACCTAAAGTTGAAATTCTTATTGATTAAGCCTAGGTCCTAATGATTGCCTTTCTGCAATTGCATTTACTGAAAATATAGGTTGTATTCTAAGCATTGTTAAAGTTTAGACTGCTGGGATGTCCCTGTAATGTTCACTGTATGTAATGTTTATTGTTGGTGATGAAGTTTGTTTTTCTTTAAAACGTAATCAAAAGATACTGAAATGTGTAAAATGTGTACTCGCTCCATATGGCAAACACAGTTTGGAATAAATGCTATGGTTTTGAAAATTTCCTATTTGCATTACCCGGTAGAAATCCTGCTTGCATTTTTATTAGATGGTATGTGACGACTGTATTAAATTTTTTTAGAAAATGCTAAAATTAAATCTTCTTGAAAGTGAACTGACCAAATATCTTCAAACTTTCAGGATATTAAGAATATAATAATTAAAAATAACTTAATAAAGAATGTTCGAATTTGCAGAAACCAATATTTCTTTTAGATTTTTATAATTTTTAGATCAGCATACAGTTACATAGAGCCATATCAAATTAAATTGGGTGAAACTCAACCTTTATATGAACATTTTAAATTAAATTGGGTGTGTAACCTTTAAATGAACATTGGACATTTTAAATTAAATTGGGTGTACCTAAACCTTTAAATAAACATTGGACATTTTAAATTAAATAGGGTGAGCCTTAACCTTTAAATTAACATTTTTAACTAAATTTGGTGTGAATTAACCTTTAAATAAACATTTTAAATTGAATTTGGTGTTCCTTAACCATTAAATGAACATTTTTAAATAAATTGGGTGAGCCTTAACCTTTAAATTAACATTTTTTAACTAAATTGGGTGTGAACTAACCTTTAAAAAAACATTTTAAATTGAATTGGGTGTGCCTAAACCTTTAAATGAACATTTTAAATTGAATTGAGTGTGCCTTTACCTTTAAAACATTTTAAATTAAATTGGGTGAGCCTTAACCTTTAAATGAACATTTTAAATTAAATTGGGTGTGCCTTAACCTTTAAATAAATATTTTAAATTAAATTGGGTGTGCCTTAACCTTTAAATAAATATTTTAAATTTAAGTGAATGTGCCTTAACCTTTGAAGGAACATTTTAAAATGTCAGTTGCCAGATCCAAATAAACATTTCTCATAAAAAAATGAAATTGAGAAAAATCTCGGTTCTATATGCAGGACGTGCAGCACTGCTCTCAGTGTTATCTACTTTAAAATGAAGTAAAAAGTATTGGATAGTCCTGCCTTATTCATGTTAAAACCTAATGAGTATTTAAGGTCGCGAAAGGTACTTTTTCATTCCAAACTTTCGTAAATGTTGATTAATACATTTGGAGACCAACCTAACACGTTTCCGCTTTTGAAATTCTACGAATTAGCAGTCTCTCGATTTTAGCATATTCTTAACTGTACTATTTTAGTGAAATTTACGATCTTCGAATTGTTTCTGTTGCTTCGCTATATATAGTTGTTGACGTTTCAACAGGATATCTATTTAATGCCATACAAGTTCGTGAAACGTCTATATTTACAAGTAGAGAAATGATACGACTATTAAATGTTGTATGGAAATGTCATAAAAATCACTTTTGGGTCGGCAAAAAGTAAAAATGGTATGGTACTTCCGATCTTATACAAATATTTGAATACATTTAGACGTAAAATATATTAAACACGCAGGTTTGGACCGTATAATGTTTTTGACCGAGTAAGCAATACTCTTTAAAATAATTATACCTACATTTTAATTATCTTCAACAGCGTCAATAAGTTATTCGTATAAAGCACGTTTTACAATATTGCAACACAAGAGCCGACTATGAGCTTGTTTAATGGAGCAAAATTGAAAGGCCAACTCGTACATATTAAAAAAAAGAGAGAAATAAGACAATACACACATCGTATATACATTTTAGCAGATGAAAGTGAACGCATAATTAATATGAATATTTGTTCTACGGCAGTTACAATTCATCAAAGAATACCATTCATTTAATAATTTGCAAGTTCAAGTCCTTTAAGATAATGTGTTCATGAATTTCCAGAAGTGAATATAAATTAATAAATAATAAAGATAGAAAGTAAACAAGTTTGAGGGGATGCACAGAACAGAATGAATGAAATAAATTATTGTAATAAATAACAAACCTCGAATAGTAACATCTCTTGCCAATGGCTTCATGTCCATTCAAAGATATTTTACAATTAAAAATGTATTTAACGCCAAAGTTTCTTGTCACACTTCTCTTAATAGTATAAGACAACAACATAATGGTTCTACATACTCAAAGCTGTTTATAGTGGTAGTCAGAAAATATCCATAATATCAGGTTCATATAATATCAGGCGTACAATATGACCTCTGTGTGCGTGATCCATTGGCTGCTGCCAATATAGCCATTCCCAGTAACGCGGAAGATGGCGACAACCGTCTTTTTCTACTTCCGTGACAAGCGAATATATTGGCTTTACCTCATTTAAAATCTTTATCGTTTACTTACCTTAGAAGCTTAAGGGTTTACTTGATAGGTAAGGCTGTATTAGTTTGCTTTCGATTAGTAATATAAGATTTGTCAATAGGCAATAGCTCAGCGAAGGTATTGCGGAAGTAAATAGATAAAAGGAATACAATTGCAACTTGAAGATTTAACCCTATCTCCTGACCTACTCCAATAGTACTACTATCATTTATATGAAATGTTATTGTATGTTCATGTTTTTTTCACATGTTGTCTTGATAAATTATCACGCCTAGGTGGTTTGAATTGATTTAATACCATTTTCTTAGCATGATACTTACATTTATTATAAATAAAAATGCTATCGCTTTTATTAAATTCATTTTATGTTTAAGGCATATTATTATTACTAGGTTCTATGTTATCGCCAGGATCCAATGTCAAAACCCACCACGCACTAGTAAAACAAAACTAGACAGAAAACAGATATCATTCAACAAATGCCCCTCATATACATTTGCTGGTCCATACATTTAGAAAACTGAACTTTTCCCTGCATATCATCGGATATAAGTGATTGACTCATTGTTATTGGCACAACCACTGAAGTCGGGCACATATAACAGGTAAGGTAGATTTTTGGTTAGGGCAAATTAACCAATTTGGAAGTGACTACTCAGATTTTCAGTGTGTTTTTTTTCTTTTTTTTATTAAGCACATGACAGTGAATCAAAGCATGGTTATTCAATCGCAGTTTTGAAGCTGAATGGTTTGTGATTTGAATACGTTTTGAACTTGCTGGATCTCATTGATCTATTTGTTGTAAACACTTCATCACACTATTTACAAGTACTGCTACTGCCGGATGTGGTCACTTTATCAAATACATAGTCGTAACGTTCAACCACTTGCCTTTATCTTCTAAGAAACGTATTTTATTTAACGTTGTTTAATGTTGATTACACAAGTGGAACGTTCCTCCCATATAACAATTTTTATGGTGTTTGGCACACACACACTGGAAATCAGTGTTATTTTACGTGCAAATAGGTCATTTCACTATAGAATATATAGAAAAAATAGTTAGTGGTCTCCAACCTAAGTGTCTATAGTAGGGGAGGTTATATATAAAAATATTTTAAAAATATCTTTTCTTATTGTAGCATACTGCTTGTGCTGTTCGTTTTTGTTAAACGTATCTAATTGGAAAGATGCACACGTTTTTAAAACTATTCCTTGAATTGTTTGTATATATTAATATATTATTGTAGATCAATGAAATATGCAAAATTCCAAATTAGATCGTTTTATTCTTGACCCGGCTATACAAATAATACACAGATACTGTGTAATATTTCCGAATGCATGTTATTGCCACCGATCGTTCTTGCACATTGTACCGTGTTTTCATTTGTTATGATAATTCAGTTCTAAGATATTTACTGGACAATGTCCAATGATAACATATTTAAAATATGCACATAATTATTCATAACGCGTCTTTCTCAATGTATGATGTGCATAACACTTAGTTCATGAACATGATGACAGTGTACGGGCGCTTTGTTAAAAGACTTCCTGTCAGGATTAGGACAAACATTTATAGCAGCAATACACTCTTTCTTGAAGGGATTCAACAATGTGTTCATAGGCGTGGAGGTACGGTAATCTGTAGTGAACTGGGATGAAAATATTGTTTTTTGGGGTACATATGCATTCCAATTCAGTTGATTTCAAGAGGTTTAATAAGATGGGGTATAGGTATTCGTCTTGATGGCATGATGTTGGTGTTGGTCAGAACAATGAAATGGTCACTAAAGCCGGGGATCGAGGTTCATTTATCTACAAGAGAAGGTCTTTTTGTGGCGAATAAAGCCAGGATGTTTTGTTCGCGTCCAATGATAGTCACGCTTACCTTCCTTTGCAGTTCAATTTACCATTGTTTATCGCGCAATGATTTTGAAATGCTACAATAATTACCTTAAAGTTTGCCATAAGCATTCGCAGGTTTAAAATAACATTCCATAAGTTCCAAACTGTAATCTTATTTTATGGAACTTTGTATGCGATTACTTTCCGAGAAATACACATTGCTACAAAGTTAACCAATCACAATATTTATATTTAACACATCAGTGCGGGACTGCCAAATCTGGCGATGTCAAACCGGACAATCGTTTGGCTTGTGTATTTAGTTTGAGGGTTTTGGGCGCGCACTTGCCAAATTAACAGATATATAGATAGAAAGATGATAAAGCATGAAAAAGTATGTTTGTTTTTTTTTTCATTCAGACTCTCATTTTGTTAACATGTAATATATAATGTAATGAAAAAAGAGAGCAATGCAAGTTTGAACACGAACGCTATCTTTATAAAGAAATCATACATTATTATCACAACAGACAATTTTCCGGTTTCGTGGAACTATTTATTAATTAGAAATTTGTTTAGTGTACTTTTTTAATAGTATTATTCTTGATTGGACGTCAGGAAAATGTTAAAATATCATATCTAGACAAATAAGATTCATACTTTATTGCTACGTTATTGCAAAATGTTTGTATTCATTGTTAAATTTATGTTAAGAACATGTATACTGAAATTTGAGAATAAGAATTAATGGTAATGTTAATGTAAGTATGACTTTGAATGTTATTTAACCCCTTATTGTATGGAATTTTGTGTTTTGCACTTTGGTCTAGTTCAGTTTAGGTCAGATTTAGTAGGGTAGTCCAGTCCTCAAAAAGTTAACGTCAAATCCTGAGCCATAACAAATAAGAGATAAAATGGCACAAATAAGACAAAGGGTTGAATCATGAGACGTTAATAAGGCCTAAAAAAATGTCTGTTTCGGGTAACCGACCCTACCTATAAAAATGCGCCAACCATAACTATTTTTTTCCGTTTATTAGCAAAAAAAAAATTCGTTAGCGAATAGAGAGTTACGAAGGGCGGATAAATGCATATTTTAATCAGAATTATTGTTTATATGATAAAACAAAGTCAGGCAATGACAGTAATGTAGGAAAGACTGCCATGTGCAAGAAAACACTCTGAACTTACGACAGATTTTGAAAAAAATTAAAAAATAAAAATAAAAAAAAATCCCGACCTACCCTACCTAGAAATTTTAGGAAGGTAACCCTAAACAAACACAATTTTTTTTAGCCTAATGTTAGTTTGAACAATATATATAGAAACTGTTAGTGTATGATTTATTGTGTGTGGAAACAAATACTAAAAGTTAAAACACATTATCGCGAGTAGGTCAAAGACCAGCGGCTTCGATGGAGTGGGCAGAAAAATTGCATGTTAATTCAACGTAATTTCGTTTGCAAGAACTGTTCGCTCAGGACTGCAGTATGGCTTCCTCCACAACCATTTTCTTTCTAAGCAACCAATGACCTCCTCAGTAACCAATGACCTTCTTAGCAACAACTTAAGTCCCTTAGTAGCCACTTTCCTCTTATCAACTTATCACTTCCTTCTCAACTATTGACTTACTTATTTCATTAACAAACAATTACTTCCTTAGCAATTAATGACTTCCTTAGAGACTATTTAGGTCCTTAGTGGCTACTTACAGCAATACTTCTAAGCAACCAATGACGTTCTTGGCATCTTTTTTCTTACTTAGCGATTGGTAACTTCCTTACCAACCAATGATTTCCTTAGCAACCATTTCTTCCTTAGCGGCAATTACATCCATAGTAACCAATGACCTCCTTAGTTATGAATGACAGCCATAGCAACCATAGTATCCAATTGCTTCTTCAGCAATTCCTTACAATCATGGAATTCCTTTGTAACCGTGACTTCCTTACCAACTATTTTCACTCATAGCAACCAATGAAATCGTTTAGAAACCAAAAAAATCTTTGCAACTTATGACTTTCTTGGCAACCAATGACTTCCTTAGCAACCAATGACTATCGAGCAATCAAATAATTCCTTCGCAACCATTTACTGTCTTAGCCACTAAATACTTCATTAGCAACTTAAGACTTATTTTCTCAATTATTTTCTACATCAGGTGTTTTACACACAAAACAAATATGCTATTTGTAAACATTACAATGCTAAATACATTCCACAAACACACACACGCACGCACGCACACACACACACACACACACAGAGCAACCAATGACTATCGAGCAATCAAATAATTCCTTAGCAACCATTTACTGTCTTAGCCACTAAATACTTCATTAGCAACTAAAGACTTATTTTCTCAATTATTTTCTACATCAGGTGTTTTACACACAAAACAAATATGCTATTTGTAAACATTACAATGCTAAATACATTCCATAAACACACACACACACACACACACACACACACTCACGCGCACGAACGCACACACGCACACGCACACATGCGCGCGCGCGCATACACACGCACGTATCAAGTATGCATCAAACAACAATATTCTATCTTAACCTTTTGCTGAGTGTATTTAAAATTTCATTATTATAATAAGAAATCTCAAACGTGTGTGTGTGTGTGTGTGTGTGTGTGTGTGTGCGCGCGCGCGCGTGCGTGCGTGCGTGTGTACTTATTATTCCCAGTAAAGCTCCGTGTTTACCTATGTCTATATTTATTGACGTTGATGCAATTAACACAATTTGTTCCGTAATTGTTGCACTTTAGTAGATTGCCATTATAAATGTTCAATTGACTCTACATTCGAGTAACATAATATGCATAGACTGCAATCGACAAGTTTAAATAGATTTAGTTCTTTGTTTGTGGGGTATATTACCATAGGCAATTTATAATAAAAACTACTTCAAGGTTGTGTATATTGCAATTTGTATATATAACCGTTTATTTTGTTCCAATCTTGTTGTTCATTTTCAAGTTCCATGTTTTCGGTCCATTTCATTTATGAGGTTGGATGGGTAGATGTTTGGGTCAGTATTGAGTAAAGGAATTTCTTTCATGCTTTTCAATGAAATATGTTTTATCAATGAAGGAGTGAAAATATCAACTTTCAGAACTACTTTTAACAGCCATTGTAGTTACTTCCCCTTGATCAAAACAAAACACTTCACTTTTGAAACAGAAAATGTTTGCAAATAAAATATTTGAAATTTAAAGAAATGTTACGTAAGTTTAAATAAAGATATATTTTTGAATTAACAACTTACCGTAAAAATGATTATCCCGTTTTTTAAACGTTTTCTTGATCTTGAACAAGTTGAAGCTGAATGTTCGAACGTTTGCTTTCATACCAAACCAATTACAGACGGAAACAACTGTTCGAACATAAATAGAATATTATATCATCGTTCCAATGTACTTTGAACTGTTTGTCGTTGTAATACGTAATACAAACTTCCCGGAAAATTCACACAACAATTTACAGATCTACTTTTTTTATACCCCACCCTCGCCTCAAAATTTGTCAACAAACTAGCGTGGTCCTCGTCATTACCTGGAAATCGATCTGTCTTCAAGCAAAACAGACTGGTCTCTGACAGTAAAATGACTGAATATCCATGTATCATGAAACACACTCTTTAACTAAGAAAAAAGTTTTATATCCAATGATAATCTGCAATTGTTTTGCCAACACATTCGACCTTACAAAGTTTTATTCAATAAATGGCGGCGTAGTAATTTGGTTATGTATTCATACCACGCTTAAAATAAAAGTGTTTTCGTTATTTTTTGGAACAGGGATGCACTGATGAAATTTCATTGATAATTGTTCATAAAATCATTGCACTAAAAATCTAGCGAATAATAAACTATAAAAAATAATATCAGAGAACTCTTTCTCAACAAACCGGAAATAGAAAATTGACAGCTATAATTTTGCATGAGGGGCGCTCCACGGGTAGCAGCGTTAATAATGGGGCTAATTAAGAAAATAAATTAAAATTCTATCAAACTCGGAAAATAATCATAAAAGAAACAGAAAATGTGTTTATTTCAGTGTAAGATCGTGTTTTATTCCATTCGTGATCTTCGCCACTCGTGAAAATATGTTTTTCTATGACACGTGAAATAAAATACGATCATACACTGAAATAAACAAATATCCTTTATATACTTGTTGGTACTGATTTTTCAACCGTTTTCTTTTAGTGTTATTTTTCTGTAAGGGCGATGCCGTCTTTGATTAATTACAACTTTATATGTTGTGGCACTTAACGAATAAGAGTTTGATTTTTTATGAAATCATTACCATTTATATTGTAAAGATACCTGAATTTAGTAAAGTCATAAAAATTGTTTGCTCTATAGACAAATATATGTTCGAGATATTTAATATGCCCCTTTAAAACAATTCGTTTAAGAATAAGGAATGGTTTTTTAATATATTTTTATTGTTCTATAGAGCTTGTTTTGCATGTAAATTATTATTTATATCATTCAATTTTTAATCTAACTCCAAGATCTAAGGACGTCGTTTAAAAATTAACTATTCTTAGAAATAATATTTATTAGTGTTTGATCTATCTCACAGGCAGAGATTAATTCATTATGGTTAGGCATCAACTTATATGAAAAATAATGTTTTCCATTGACTTTTCTTTCTGCGGTCTGTTTCTTTTCACCAAAAACAGCTTTTAATCACTCAAGTAAATTTTCAATATTTGTTAATTTGTGTCCATCAAGTTTTTGGTAAAGGATTTCTCTCTTGGTCTTTTCTGGCTCTTCGTCCCAAATGAAATTGAATATGTCTCTTAATATACTATCAACTTTACTTGGATCTGTAAAGATTGTAAATGGATATATAAGTTTGGATAATGCATATCTTTTATTTATTAATTTAAGTTACTTTACCCATGAGAGTATGTTTCTGTGTTCCCATTGTTTTAGTGTTCTGTGGAATGTTTCGATCTTTTTATGAATATTATTGTCTATTTTTTGTCTATTATTAAAGTTATACCATAAGCTGTTGAACATTCTGAAGTCCAAATAAAATAATTATTTTTGCAAAATTTCAATGTTGTGTTTTTAATGTACCCACTCTCATAATTATTGACTTGTTCGTATTGAGGTTTAGACCAGAACATTTTAAAAATGAGTCAATTGTGTTGAAGATCTAAATGATTTACTGAACCGGTATTAAAGTAGGTCGCGTCGTTATCTAACAGTGATTGTTGGATTTCTGTTTTGCCACCATTTATCTCTTTTATATCTGAGTCAATAGCCTGATAGTGTTTGTACACACATGATAAATAATATCGAAAACAGATGGCAAATACCTCTGATAAATGTCCATTGTTTATAATTTTTGAAGATCATTTCAATAGAACTTAGTCTATTGTATTATATCGGATTATATCTAAGACTTTCTGGCCTACCTCAGCCTTAGCAACCTTAGCAACTTCCTTAGCAACCCGTGATTACCATAGCAGTAAAATAATTTCCTATCACCCATGTTCTACCTTGACTATCCAATGAATTCCTTAGCAAACAATGACTAAATTCTTAGGAAAAAATGTCTTCCTACCCAACTACTTAATTCTTAGCAACAACCTACGCCCATAGCAACCTATAACTTCCTGAGCAACATATGACTTCCCTAGCAATTAATGACTACTTAAGCAACCACTATTTTTCTGAGCAACTAAGGACTCCCTTAGCAACAAATGACTTCCTTACCAACTACCTCTATAGATATTATGATAGGGCTCTTTTTTGGTGACCTGTATCACATCGAGTTCGGTGTGTAAAAACGTATCCGTCGAGACCGCAGGTCCATTTATTATATACCTGACTATTCTTTAGTTTTTATTTTTCGCTTCAGTTGTTACGTTCTTTGGTGTATTGCTATGTCAAGGGCTACTCCATCGAAACAAGTCAGAAGTCACAGAATTCTATTTATTGAGCAAAATAAGAAGAAAATGTTTTATATCTCAGCAAAATATACAAATGGCTAATACGTAAACAAATAGTAAATGTCACAGCACAAAAAATACCACACATAAACGGTACTTAACAAATCGTCATTTCGTCATTTCCTGAAGGATGTGAATTTTCGATCAGTATAACAAAGTATGCAGAACTGAAGGAAATTCGTGAGTCAGTGACGCGAATTCACCTTCTTTATTGTAATGGCGTGCTGCTCATGTTTATGACTATGTTACACTTTAGGATCATCAAATTGCCAATACAACAATAGATGTTAGTCAATTATGAAAAGAAAATTCAATGCTTACCACACAACTAAACTTTATATTACGCAGCCCTAGTCCATCATTGCTTTTAGCACTTTGATTACTTTTGTCAAAAGTTTCCATGCAAACTTCTATGCATGACCCAGATAGAAATTGTATTGGGCAACGCATGATGGGATATGATTCAACAGTGCAGCCCGCAAAATGATCTCGACAAAAGAATCAGTAAACATTGAGGTTACTCGGACAGGAATTTTCCCGGACATGAGGACCGATATGCTTATCAATATAGAGTTTTTGGTCAGGTACTCTCAACTTGTAAGAAACTCTTCACCAAAAAAAGTATTGTCAAAATATCATTAATAATGAGCCAGTGTAAAAAATTGCATTCAAACCAGAAGAAGTATTTTTAAGCTGAATTATGGAGTAGAATATGCTATGTTGATACACTTTTACTGCTGTTGGCATAGACATATGGGTAATGGAATTATAGCAAGTGTTCAGTTTGTGGGCTCTTCAATATCAGCACAGGGTGTTTTTGTGCTGTAATATTTTGGCACATCTCTGGATACATTTTGTGCATTGTTCCTGTACTGCTATGACGTGAGTGTTTCTGCAATTGTCGTAGCAGTCAGAATTTCCGATAAAGATTCAACAGCTTTACTGTTATCGAAAGCAATATCACTGGGGTTACTGGCAAATATTGATTCTAGAGGTTTCCTCACCCAGAGCGTTTTGGCGAAAATGTTTGTGTATAGATGTATGTCCAACTCGGGAGGTGATAATCGTCCATCTGCGAAACATCTAGAACAAACCTGTAAAAAGAAATTGAAATAGAAGTTAAACATATTTTTTATCTAAACCTAACGGGGCAGAGAATAGCACTTGACAGGCTGTATTTATAAACAAACTTTGTGAATACACATAATCATTAAAACAAAACAAAAAAATGGATTTTCTATCCGAATTTCAGCATATTCGAATTATTGTTTATCATATAAGATTATCATTTGTTTGTCTTTGGTTGCTTGTACAAAAATAGAATAAAATATTAACGACTTCTTACCAAAGCCTGTCGGACTATATTCTATTGATCGATCTCAACAACTTCTATTTTCTGTCGACAATTTTCGGTAAACTATTGGATTTTAAAATTGGCAATGTATGTTTTTGTCACAAATTTCCTTTTTTCTATTGATAAACATCTCGCTGATTGTTGATTGAAAAAAAATACTTTTCTGGTCCAAAAATATGTTGATATGTAAATTTACCTTGTTTGCCTATCAGACGGAAGTTCCGGTATGCATACATGTATTTTATCCACAGGGCTGAGGGCATTTATATATTCCTACAAATGAGGCTCAGTTACTGTTTACCATTTTATTAATCGATATTTGAATTTAAAAAAATATCGACAGACATCATGCACGCTCAGATAATTGACGGACATCTTGTATAAACTGTTCAAAGGCCAGTTTATATGGTTTAACCAACGCCTTCAAATTATGTTTCTAGACGCTAAACTATTAACACTAGGAATCAAGACTGTTCACGTTACACCACAGTATGTATTTATTATACAAACTTACACATCACACTATCTTAACTGTTAATTTATAAAAGGCTACACATGTTAATTGATAATGTCTATTTATGAATATAATTAATCTTAAGGTTTGGCAGAAGAATGCACGGCTTTTTAAGGACAGCGGGAGACGGGGTCGTCACTTGACCATATATGTCATCCCTTTCACAAATGTTCACAAAGTCACAAATGTCCACAAAGTCACGAATGTTCACAAAGTCACAAATGTTCACAAAGTCACAAATGTTCACAAAGTCACGAATGTTCACAAAGTACACAACCGATCACAAAGTCACAAACGTATTGAAACTTAGAATCACCGTCCGCAGCTGACCCTGGTAATCAGCGGTACCGGACTGCGTAAGGTGGTTTCCTAATTATGTAAAATGTTTTGGCACATCGAAGCTGCCATATGGAGCCCGTAGGGATCCACCGCCGAAAAGGTTAATCTAGGAGCCTAAGGGACCCCGGAACACCTCCCAAAATACCTTTTGGACGGTCGGTATGCCAAAACGCCGTGCATTGGGAAAAAAGCTTAAGTTTAGTGTAGCCATAAATGCATTTGTTAGGTTTTAAGTACTTCACACATTCAAAAGCAAACAGGCGAGCCAAGATGTATGACTTCGTACAAGGCTGCTGAAATGTCACTTAAAGCAAGTCTGAGACTAGAATGGTCGGACAAAAAATAATACTAGCCATCAGGTTCCAATAACAACATAAATTCAGAGAAAATGAAAACTATGTCGGGTGTCCCTCAAGGATCAATACTCGGTCCCTTACTTTTTCTAATATACATCAATGATATGCCTTTAATTTCTTCCAATTCATGTATTGACTTATATGCAGATGATTCCACGTTATACAAAATAGGTCCAAGTATATTGAGCATTCAGTCAGATCTACAAAAAAGTCTTAATAGTGTGAGCTGTTGGTGTGAGACAAATAATATGTCAATCCATCCATCAAAAACCAAATGTATGATTCTATGTACTAATTATAAGGCAAAACATGCATTGCAACTTGAACTATCAATAGATGGATTGTCAGTAGAAAACGTGAAATGTCAAAAGGTCCTCGGGGTGCATGTTGATCAGACATTGTCATGGCATACACATGTTAAGACTGTAGTGAATAAGCTTAATTCAAAATTGGCACTTTTAAGAAGAATAGCATATTATTTAACAGACGAGATGAAATCATTGTATTATAATGCATATATCATGTCAAACATGGAGTACTGTTGTAGTGTCTGGGGACTTACACATTCCTCAGATACCACTAAAATCACTAACATTCAGAAAAGAGCGATTAAGCTAATAATGAAGTCGGGAACTAGCCACTGTGGAAACATGTTCAAACAGTCTGGGTTGCTATCTTTTGAAGACAGGTGCTATTATCATCTCTCATTACTTGTTTTCAAAAGCATGAATTGTTTGACTCCTTCGTACTTCACAGAATTGTTAACATTTGCCAAAAATGAGCACTATAACTTGCGTTCTTCAGAAAACAAGGATCTTTTTGTTGTAAAACCTAGAACAAACTATATCAAAAATACATTTGCCTATAAAGCAATGAAAATTTGGAATAATCTTCCTACATACATAAAATGTCAAGATAAGCTACCAGCCTTTAAACATGCATTAAAAGGCTACTTATTGGCAAAATAATTTTATCACATGAACAAAAAATCTTGACACTTTATTTAAATCACATTATAATAAATAGTTCATTGTTTACATGAATTGTGTTAATGTACGTATATGACATTCTTGCAACAACTTGTAATGGATACTACCAAATATGTAAATATATTGATTGAATGTGGTTTTACTGAATATATCTACATTATTTACAGTATGAAATTATTGTAATTTATAATCATCATATTAAACTGAGTTGTGTTTGTCGAAGAAATGTATGATAGTGATAGTGTGATTGTATGTTTTGTATGTTGCTTAATATGTATAGTACATGTGTTTTTGTAATACTTTTTGTGTGAAGGCCATGCTGGAAATAAGTAGTATGTCTGTAATGATTGTACACTTAGTATGTTACCTTCGTTAAATAAAGTTGTTATTATTATTATTATTATTATTATTATAAGATTTGCAGCATACTATTCACCCTTATGCGGACGGATTACATGGCTTTCACGTCGGACGAAAATCGCCAAACTTTACACGGTAGCATTTGAGACCAAATGAACTTAGTTCTGGGCAGCCGCTGTTTCTTGAATTCCAACAGATTATCAACTCGGACATAATATCGAAAGTTTGCTCCCGACTTATATCATTAGCTCCGCAATGTACTAGAAGGGCGAACCCGTTTGTTTAGCAAAAAAGACCAAACATATTTGACTTGATTTAGGGACATTCCCCCGTATGCATGCCAGACGATTTCAACGTTTTTGGGGCCGAGATTAGACCTGCCTGCCCGCAAACGTTACCTTGGTATAAGTGTTAATATGATCGATAGACCGATACACCAGACTGAAATAAAGAGTAATAGGGGAGCCCATTAAAATAATGCTATAGCTGATCATTTGACGATTTGCGATACACAAAAACTTAAATTTTAATCGTTTATGCTGACTATATTAAAATGGGTTAAACCTTAGTCAGCTATGGCCAATTCCTGGCAGTTCATCGTAATGAATTGATAACAGATCGGGGACATTAACCAGATTGGAGCGAACGTATCTGCGGACGGCCTGTGAGCGCCATCGGCCGGCACTCTGTATCTGCTCAGCAGACATACCCTTAATAGATGCTGCGGTGGCCGCACCAATCCTAAACATATGAGAACTAAACCGCGTAGTCAAGACCTGCCACTCCCGATGCCTTTTTGAGCACCGATTTGAACTGATACCTAGTGACAGGGTAGTCATCGGAATGGCAGAATAGGGATCCCGGAACTTTGGGCGCACTCGCAGATACTGCACGAGAGAGCTTACGGGACAAACCATGTCTTTAGAACTTTTTATGCTTATTGTTTCCGGAGCACCAAGCTGGTTTGTTTTTGAATGACGTAATGTAAAGTTAAGTGTACCTTCTCAAACGCGATGTCATTTATAAAAATAATATTATGTTGGAGATCCCTTATCCAGAAGAATTAAACAAATATAATGATAAAGGCTGTAGAAAAAGGGAAGATTCGTATCTATTGATGCAAACAATGGATAACTTCGAACGTGCAATTCTTAAAATAGGTGGTGTGATGGGAGGCGTGTGTCTTTTCCCGCTCGTTGACGGTGGTAGCCTTTAAGGAGTTTTGTCATTATAAACTGAGTTGACGGATCTAGTGCCCCCAATCTTTTGCACTTATAACCGATTGCCGTAACATATAATCGTGCAGTGGCCGGAGCGCTTGACTGAAGTTACATAAATGAGATGAAGAGTACAATGTTCCAAACTCGGAAAACTTGGCCAGACCCCGTGCATACGTGTTTTGGGTTTTAGCCGAGTTTAAGGGTCTTTCAGCTTCGGCGAGTATATGACGGTGAGGAATTCCGCAAGTAAAACTTCCGGAATTGGGACTTTCTTGTTATCAAATTGTATTTTCTTTGGTTGGTATGTAACGCGCTCTAAAAACAATGTCATGCGACATGATTCGCAGAATTAAAGGGCGGGGAAGGTGCACCACGCGCTTTGAATTTGATGACTGTTAAGTATTTTCACTAGGCCCATATTGTCAGACCACAAGATCAACTTTTTAGCGGAGAGACGAGGGGCCGAAATGTATAAGGCTGTCCAAACTGGACCTAGCTCTAAAAATGGTATAGCCTTTAATAAAACAAAAAAACAATTTAACCCTGCAGTGCGCTGACCATCGAAAGAAAGCCAACGCCCCTGCATGTAGCATGCCGCGCCTTAACCGTTGGCCCCGGCGCTGTCATTTCAACATTCTAAGATATCATTTGAAATCCAAACAGACTTTAGGCATGTGAACAATGCCGTTAAATTATTTTAAAATAATAACCACATCATCAAAAATTTTAAAGATTGTGTTTTACGGACGAAGAAATAAGGTTTGTGAATACCTATCATTGCATCGTACAATCGTCTGTTAAATGCGCGTCCCCCCTTATGGCTTGACAAGCAAAGCTGAATTTACCGGCCAGTGATTATACTTCCCTCGATCTGATTTTGCTGCGATTTATGATGTAACTTATTGCCCTTAGATTGACATTGTTTCAGAGTTTTACAGCAGGTTCACGAATTGGCATGGTTACCGTGTCGATTTCGAGACCTAAAAAGGTTAAACAAGTTGTCGGACCGGCGGATTTTTCCTCCGAGAAAGGAACGAAGACGATTAAAAGTATACGTGAACCCATCGACCAAAATACTACAAATGTCTGAAACCCAGGGTCCCGCGAATATGAAATCGTCTAAATAATGATTCAGAGATTGCAAGGCCTCCGCTACGGACCAATGAAGGAATGTTGCAAACTTTACAATAAGAGCGGGGGCGTAGCTGCAACCATAACTCATACATTTGTCGAAATACTATATTGCCACCAAATTTCGTGCAAAGAAGATGAAAATCCGACGGGTGTATAGGTAGTAACATGAATGCGGATCTATATCCCTTTTCACCATTAAGGCCTCGAACCCTTAATCCAATAACATATCTGCGACTTCATCAAATTAAAGTAGAATATTTTACCATATGATACATAACGACGATCAATACCGGCGTTGACGTTTAGCCCATGTGGGTAAGGGCGATGTGGGATGAAACGAAAACCACCGGTTGATTTTGGAACCACTCCGATAAGGGAAGTTCTAAAATTTGACATTAGGGGTATATTAAAAGGGCATCCATGCGTAACATAGAAATTTATTTTTCAATTATGACCGCGAGTACTTTGGGGTGTAACCCGGCAGACTAAGTTTCTAGGCACGCACGTGACAAATGGCAACTGTGTAACCCGGCAGACTTTTAAGTTTCTAGGCACGCACGTGACAAATAGCAACCACAGTTCAAAATAAATTTCTGACCAGGATTCCAATGAATCCAAGGCTATTCAGCATCTAAACTGATTGTCATAGTTTTACAATCCAGTTCTGCAGCGCTTAGCAGCTGTTCTTATGGTATTCATAATCTTAATAAATCTTGTGTGTGTGTTTTTTGTGCTTATAAAATAATTCAATAAATATGCTCGAGAATTCGGCAAAATTGAAGAAATTTTGCCTGGAGACACAGGTTTTAGGGTAAGGACTCCCTGGAAGAAAGTGTTACCAGACAGGGGCGTAGCTAGGCCTTAAAAACTATGCTTTTTCGGGTCATTTAATTTTGTCATTCTCCAAAAAAGTTTAAGGCCCAGGCCGACAAGGCCTACCAGTATATGTAGCTACGCCACTGTTTCTCAGAAATTGCTGGTAGTGGTTGAAAATCTAGCAACTCGTTACCTTTTATTGTGGCGCCCTAAGCCACTTCATCGGGAAATCTTTGTGCCGGCGTGGGACCCTCAATTAGGGCCAGCGCCAACACTATAAGTTGTATAGCCGCTCAGGATTTTTTTTACTATCAATCTCCACTTTTTCAGTATTTTTTTATCCGTGTGTGAAACATACTGTTTTTTTTTATTTTTCAAGCCACTCTGACATTACGTTTTCTTTGTTTCCTTAAAGTGACTCGCTCATGTTTTTGGACCAAAAATTAGTTTTGCGCATTAATTATGTATCTCAAATATTTATTTTATCATTATCTTAGTCTATGATATCGAAAATGCAGAAAAAAATACATATCAATAAACACAAAGTACAAAAGATGTTACAAATACTTAAACTAATTTGGGGAAATTAGCATACAATTCGCTTTTAAAAATGCATGTGAAAGGTTAACTGGTTGCTGGTTGACAACATTTCATATTACAATTAGTTTAATTTAATAATTGTTTGTTTAATAACTTTGATAAAATGAACTTTATAAATACTTGCAAATAGAAATAAGATATGTACATTTCTAAGTGAGTTCATATTTTTAGACAAATAATTGAATAACATAATTTCCACATAATTCAAACTTCTTATTACATGAATATAACTTCGAAATGTTTTAACAATAAATTCACAAACTATTAAAACTATTATTTTTAAAAGTACTTTGATAAAAGAAATTGAGTAAAACACAAAATGTCATATATAAAAATAATGACAACATACCTGAATAATGAAGATGAAGTTTGTTTAAAAATCAAGTCCTTTATGATTTTCAGGACACAGGCTTCATCTTAAATACTAAGTTTTTAACAATATGATACAGATCTCAGATTTGATAAGCATCATTAAATCATTAACTTGTCAGTACAAAAATTCTAAAATTGAAGCTGAGTAGCCTGAGGGATTGTGCTACTGTTTTGAAGAAAAATACATGATAGGTTGACATCAATTAAGGTAATTAAAGGAAACCACTTAGCCTAAGGTGGCCAAATTATTAAACTTAAAAACAAATTAAGAATCTAAAAAGATATTTATTAATAATAGTTATTCTTAAACTATATCTAAATAAGTAATTCTGAGTTATTTAACAACATACACATATTATCCACATAAAAATAAATATTTGTAATTCCAATTATCATTTTTACATAAATTTATATTTAATTTATGTAGCAAAAATGTGGGGCATAATACAGTTATAGCGTAAACAAGAGCTGTCACAGAGACAGCACGTTCGACTATTCCGCCGCTTTTAAGATAAGAAATGCAAAGTTTTAGTGAAACATGCATGGATCACCGTAAAATAAAATTAAATGCAAAACCTTATCCAAAATTTCTATCTCAAATAATAAAGGGGCGAAATTTGTATTATATGCTAGATAGAGTTATCAAACTTGATTGTTTAAAGTTTCAATGCAATACATCGAGTAGTTGCTGTGTTATGGTGTTATTATAAAGTATAAAAACAATACATTTCATGGATGCGGTTCGATGCACCATAATATGCTTTTTGGCCTTGACTATTCCTTGTTTTTCAACATGTAACAAATGCATAAACTATTAAACGGCGCCCTTTGATGCTTTGCATCAATGGTCTTTCTTGTATTTATTCACTTGAATTAGCGTCGATGACGAATGAGCGGCGCCAAATTTGTTGAACTAGTTGGGCTGTTAGGGCGCTATGCCTGCAGACTTTTATAACTGTATCTCGGAATTTACCATCGGTAGATCGACATAACATTTTTAACTTTTGACGAAATATTGCGGGCACGGGCGTATCAACCCCAGCGCTTTGGAAATGCGGCGGTCAACGAACTAATTTACATTAACATTTACATCTAAAGGTTTTCGTTACAAATCTGCTCCCATAGCTGCGGACCGCGTTCTGCATATTAAGTAGCTTGCTTAAATTATTGATGTGGGAGTATTCATACTATGGTATGCGGTTAATATAGTGCGAATAAACTGCGTTTTGCGTAATTTAACTCATATTAAACGCAATTTATTCTAATACAAAAAGCAGAATACGCAAATAATGTCAAAATGAACGAGTACTGAATCAAAAGGAATACATGTATATAACTATGTTAAGATTTTGGCCGGGCCGGGGAACAAGAAACATGTAATATCGGTAAAAAATAGAATCTGGGTCATCGGATTCGGACAGGCTTATTCCCCGGAAATTTACGCAGAGAACTCATTTAAACCCGAAAAAAACATGGATAAAAATGAATGAATGAATGCTCATTTTGCGTATTTAAGTGAAATAAGGATATTACATTTTATCCAATTATCATTGGTGATTGTAGTTCATTCATCAGTATAGTTTTTATGTTTAGCGCTTTTATTTTTATTTTTAGTGCAGTATTGTAAAATATGTACACAAAGTATTGCACAAGGTTTTTTAAGTCATCGTCAAAGAACTCATAGGTGACTTACGTTCACACACTGAGATTTACTCGCGGAAATTGAGGGTTAACCGGCAATCAAATAACGTCAGTCAACTGACCAAAATTGAAATTATGTCCTCGTAGTCTTCTGAAATATACATGTTCTCTATAAAACTATTTTTGATGCATATGCGTTAATGAGCAGAAATTTATTATTTTTTAAAACATTAGTAAATTGGTGGCCCACGGGCAAATTTAAAGCAGAGTTTTAACGCTTAACCAAATGCATTGCACATGTTAATTAAGTTTATGTTTACGGTGTCTTTCTACAATGACATGATCCTTGTGTTTAATTCTTCTGAATCGAACCACCCACATAATCACAGGGGATGAACTAACTTTGGTCACGTGACCACAAACTCAAACGCAGAGATGCGTTTGTGGTCACGTGACCAAAGTGATATCATTCTGTCAAATATGCCATGTGACAGAAATCACTCCGATCCAGGTATGTTTTAAATCGAGTGTGTCGTTATACCAAAAGTCTGTTACAGAGACCTAGCGCAGAAAAGAATGCATTATTTTTTTTCTTTCGATCGGTGAGTTGGTCTCCATGCACACATGCATGGTTTCTGATAACACTTCGAAACAAAAATTGCCTTGTGATGCAAACGTACGCAGTCAATGTTAAAATGCAACGGATTTAGTTAATTAGCCATCGATTTGTTACAAATATGCCGTTCGATTGTTTAATTGAGTGTCATATGTGTTGTAGGAATGTTTTATTCGACGGCATATGTGTAAAAATATTAGTTTTGAAAATTTCCAATTTGACAAGCGTCAATAGTCCATTTCTTGATTCAAACGTACGTAGGCATACTAATATAACAAATGCACGTAGGCAAATCGAATTGTCCCATTTTAAAGTGTGAATTTAACGATTTAATGGTTATTAAATTACCGTGCGTGTCAAAAATTACAATCTGTCATAATTGGAGGTTTATTGATAAGTGTGAATAATTATAAGTGTTTTTTTTTATAAAAGATACAGTTATTACTCAATATATTTATTGAAACGCAAAAGGACGCCGATGACATCATGGGAAAATCCGACAACATTGAAATTTACGTGACGAAGAAATTTCTCCAAGTTTCCAAGTTTATTTAATATCACTCATGTCAACATAATGAAGCATTACAAAATATATTGGACATAATTATACAGATTTTCTAAATATGAACATTTTTTATGTTATTGAAACTTTTATATCAAACATATATAAATATATATGGAGGAGAAAATAGTGTTACATTCTTATACTAAATTTGTTAACAATACACTTATTTTACATAATTTTATGATTTTTTTTAAATAATTTTATATTATCATTGGGATTGATATTCAGAGTTTCTTGTTCTGAATTTTACTAAATATTTTAAAAACTTAGCAGATATTTAACAAAATATTCTTCGAATTCAAAATTCTCTTTAAACAGTCTATAGCTACAACAAGTTCTTGGCGTATTTAAAGTAGAATACCACTCGTTTTTTAATAAATCAGATAATTTTATTTGAACGGACCTTTTAAGCCGCAATATGTTTGGAAATTCATGACTTTCCCAAATACTTTTCATACCACATTTAACAAATATATTTCGTATATGGTTTATCCATTGAAATTCATTGTTTCTAATTATATTGTCATACAAGATTGTGGGACTATAAGCTTTGACCAATAACTGATCATTTGTGCATCAATATCTATTTGCAATGGCTTTACACCGGTTACGCCTTATTCCATACAATTTGGTGTACTGCTTTTTATATTTAGTACATACTTCAAAAATTGCAACTGTACTTTTTCTCAAATATGATTATTTCCGTAGCCCCACACTTCACATCCATATACTAAAATCGGTCTTACAATTTTCTTAAACAAATCAATCTATAGGTCAATAGGTCTACATAATGTTTTTTGCTTTTTTTATAGACTAACCATGGCCTTTGTTGATTGCTTTGCAATATGTTCTTTAGCTTTACAAAAAGAACCACTTCTACCAAATATCACTCCTAGATATTTATATTTAGACACTACATCAATATTAGCATTACAAAGAATGAATTCGTATCTAGGCAATTTACCTCTGCTAAATATAAGAATTTTGGTTTTTGAGGTATTGACTGCGAGTCTATTTTCGTAACAATAATTTTCATATACATGTAGAGCATTTTGTAAATCGTCAGCACTTTCCGAAATGATAATTGTATCGTCAGCATACAGCAGTACAAACAATTTTAAGAAATCTATTAATCTTTGATCACCGTCGTGTTTTGTAATAATGAAGCCATAAACAACTGTGCTATTTTGAAAATAGTCATGTAGATCATTTACAAAAAAAAACACACGAAA
The DNA here is from genome assembly GCF_026914265.1 of Mya arenaria. Classification (NCBI taxonomy): domain Eukaryota; kingdom Metazoa; phylum Mollusca; class Bivalvia; order Myida; family Myidae; genus Mya; species Mya arenaria. Next base: position 31,193,640 of record NC_069133.1, on the reverse strand, counting down.
ACAATAAGGGTGATAAACTTTCTCCTTGTCTGACCCCTATACAACATGGGAAGTAGTCCGAGCATGTTCCATTTACTCGAAGACAACTATTTGCCTTTTCGTACATATATTTTTACAACATTAAAAAACTTTTCTTTAATACAATAGTTCTCTAATTTTAACCATAGCAAACTTCTATTAATAGAATCAAATGCAGCTTTCAGATCAATGCACGCACAGAATAGCTTTTTGCGTGAAACATACAGGTAATCTTTAAGCATTTTTAATACGAACATATTATCAACTGTTGAGAACGTAGGTCTGAAACCAGCTTGAAATTTACTTATCAGATAATGTTTTTCAACAAATTTCAAAAGTCTATCATTAAGTATTAATGTAAATAACTTCCCAAAGCAACTAAGCAGCGTTATTAAGCGATAATTGGCCGGGTCAGACACGTCTCCTTTATTCTTATATAGATTTATTTACAGAATATCCAGAAGGCCATAGCCCATGTGGACAAATATATATACAATATAGTGCTTTTCAGGTGGGTGAGTCCATGCATACAAATTACAAAACTAAACAACCAAAAAGAAAAAAAATAACACAAATCGCAAATACATCATCTTCATAAGTAAATCAAAACATTTTATAATGCAATGTATTAATTAAATTAACGTGTCAATACGTTATATGTTTAATCACAGATAAGTGGAAATAAAGGGTATACATGTACATATATACAATAGTTGTGCTATGATGAGAGTTATGTTTGTAAATATCTATAACTCCCTATATCGGACATTCTATACAAAACGAAACTATAGGAAGCCTAAGGGAAATCACTAAAACTTTAAAATTCACTTTTGTAATAGTTTTATCTGAATCAGGTAAGATTAGATAATAACTGTTAATGTAACATACTTCAGAGAATCACATGAACACTGTGTGTAAATATTCGGTCTAGTAACAATACAGACAGAAAGTGTGTGTCGAAGTGAAAATTTATATTTAATAAATACTTATAGATTTAAGCAATCATGCGTACTTTTAAAAGCGTACTTATTTTGTTTAGGTAGAGATACTTCACCATAAGTATTTGCATACATCATTTATGCACCTATCACTTTCGAATTTGTTTTACTAAATAATAAAAGCTGAACACTCACTTATGTAACAGTACTTATATGTAAAAGTATATCAACATGTTTGTTAAACGAGTAAATTCATAACTAACTACACAATACAAAACGTTACATGATAAACGGATAGATCACAATATACATGCAATTATTAGGACGCATACATGTCAACTGACTATATATAGGATTAATGACACCAACAGTCCAGTCATCTGGAATAATGCCTGTGTTTAACACGATATTGAACAATTTATGATACACATCTTTCATAAGATCAAAAGAATATTTCAAATATTCATTTACAATTTTGTCTGCACCGGACGCTTTGCTATTTTTCAGTTTCTTAATTGCCATTTATATTTCTTGAAACGAAATCTCATCGTTAAGCATATTATCATCAATAATCATACATTTCGCCCAGTGTTGCGTTACAACTATTAGATTTGTTAGAGCTGAAAAAATTCCAAAATTGTTTTGGATTAGATTTAATGTAAGTTTTAGACAACGTGTTTTTATAACTCTTGCTTTTATCTTAAAGATTATTCTATGAACTTCAGTTTTATGTAATTTGTACTAAACATTAGCTCTATGGAATCTTTTCCGTGATTTTTGGACTAGGGCACTTGTGGCCTAGTTAATAGCCATAAACACGCTATCTGCATTCTCAAGCCGCATCTGGGGATTCACTGACGTAATGTATTCATACGCTGTATTTTGATTGGATTGCCGTTAGCGAATTTGAATAATCAAAGTAGTACCAGAACTGATTACAATGAAAACATCCAATAAAAATAGTTCTCCTAACAATTCAAGCTAACCGTATGTTGTTTTAATGAAGCACAAGAAATTCATACATAGCGAGTGAGTTAATCGGGTTAACGTTAATGTTCTTGCATACGGTAAGATTATATGCAATAAGAATATGAACATATTGGAAAAGTACGCATCGACATTTTCCCGTTCAATGCTCTGTATTGATAGACTGGTACCCTCTTTCTCTTTTATCCGCATTGATATCTTACACATTACTAGATTATGTAATTACTATGAAATCCCTCGATTCAGTTTTTATTCTTATTTTCAATTTGTTGATTTATGTTTGAAATCGTACCACATAAATGAACATTTGTGAGCGATCATGCAACTTTCGGTGATAATTGGGCTATTATACAAAAGAGGAGACACATTTCCATCATAGTCGTATAGTGCACAGTATCAAGTAATTCAAAACTTTTCGATTTTGTTAAATATATCAACATAAAATACATAAAATGATAGAAAACTGTACATGTGTCAAAATCAAACGCTTATCGAACGATTGATCACTTTTTGAGCTATATCCGGTGTCCGTTCCCACACAGTGCTACTAGTACTACCGTAAACTACTGTTTGTATTATCATGTATAAATGCCCAATACAACTACTTCAACGGGGACTGTACACGGACTAATTTTGACAAATCCCGTCATTCTGTATTGTCGTGCATACAGACAATGCAACTACTATAACATGTCTGTAAACCGACACAACCACATGTGTGTCGACACAACCAAATGTGTGTCACTGCACAAAACATTCGTCTATGCTTGTATCCAAAATATATAGACAGGGGAACCTACATGGGCGTGTCTACTCGAACGAACAACAACCCACGCCCCATGAAAACAAAGTTTAACCTAGGTAAATTGCAAATCCCGGCCAAGATGTTAAACCTTGACTCCCCAAGTGAAAAAACGGCTGCGATCCCGGGCGGGATATACCGGGATCCCAATAAAATTCGGGATCCCGGTTGGGATTTATCAGAAGATGGCGGGATCATCGGGATCCCGAACTATGTGAAACCGGGACATGGAAACACAATGGCAAGAAATCACTGAAAAATTTACTGACAACTAATTTAGATCTTCACAAATAATAATTTTGAACTACCATATTTTTGACAATACACTGGTTTTATGATGACATAATTTACTAGTAAAGTGTTGGTTTTATGAATACATAATTTACTGGTAAACTCAATTCCTAAGATTTCTTAGTAATTTTCAATGTTTTTATTTGCACAACATTGGAATTCTTTTGAATTGACAATCCTAACAAATCCAAAGAATTCTTAAGACTTCTTTTTTATAATTTGTATTTTTTTTTATTATTATTATTTATCAATTCTGTCAAGAAAGGGAATATATGTCATTTAAAAAAATACTACATACTTTTTTCATGAAAATTTGTGGAATATTTTTTTAAATGACATATATTCGCTATCTTGACCAAAAAATGAAATAAAAAAAATAAAAAATATATATATATATTACTGGATCCGGGCAATGTGACGAGGACCTGTGGTCAACACTGGTTAATTATTTGTCAAACATGTTAAGTGTACCTTCTTATATTTATTCTTATATTGTACCTTCAAATATTTACAAAATAGCCATATTCTAACGCAGCTATATTCTAACGGTTACGCATTTATTAAGACGAAACGCTTTTCACCGACAGAGATAATTTCAAACACCCGCAATTTTTGTCGAAATAATGCGCCAAATAAAGTGTTGTTTCGTTTATTCAAGGTAAGTCCAAGCGAAGTAAGGCGTATAATTCAATAACCTTTATAACGATCTTTTACGCTAACATTATTGTTTAAAATAACATAGCAACATTTTGAAGTAATGAGCAAATATGTTTTGTTGTAATACATTTTCGCGACAAACGTACGAAATACGTTTGTGTAGAAACACAGTTTAATGATTGTTTGTGACTAGCGTACAGCTAATACTTCATTGTTATATATTTTAACAGCTATAATATTTGTTTCTTAATGTATGTAAGCTATGTTTGTCTAGAAAAAGGATCAATTGCCATAAAGGGCCGGCAGCGAGGCAAAAGTGGGTGGGGAAGGTCAAAAACTAAAACGTTTAAAAAGTCCATGTTTTATATAGTTTTGAGGAACGATCTTTTAGGGGAGTGAAACATATATTATTGGCGACATTTTTGGGGGGTAGTTAGGAGTTAACAGATTTTACAATAGAAGATAAATATTTCGGACAAAAAACTTTTATTCAGAAAAGTCTGTTGACAAAACTAGGTAGAAATTGATTTTTTAACATTTTAAATTTTGGTCCTTCAATGGGCTTTTGCATCACTGCTGACTCTTGACCTTCTAAATAATCACTATGCAAGCAAATTATAGTTTAGTGTCTGAAATGTTGTTATACTGTTTTAGCCGGCCTAAAGGAGGTAACAAAGAAATCATCAGTCCACAAAAGAATCAACCAGTGAAGGAGAAAAACATTCAAAGCTGTAAACCGGACCTGTCTACAGAGATTAGATGTAAATGTCAAGGACTGAAATGAGCAATTCAATGGCTCTTTCTAATTGTGTCATAAAAAAATAAAACTGTTATAAATGGACGTGTAGTAATGATGAAAGTATCACCCTGTTGCAAATAACATTAACTATTTATGAACTTAGTTCATGAATGAAATTTTGAAAAAATCATGTTCATGAACTGTCAAGTTCATTAACTAAGTGATTGTTCATTAACCTTCAACAAAAAACAAGCACGAGAAGAATGACTGCAAAAAACATTTTCGCAATTGCGTTTTATCGTCAAGTGTATAAGGAAAACGGACCTGTCTACAGAGACAAGATGTAAATGTCAAGGACTGCAAAAATTCTTTTCGCAAATTTTGCGTTTTATCGTCAAGTGTATAAGGAAAACGGACCTGTCTATAGAGACTAGATGTAAATGTCAAGGACTGCAAAAATTCTTTTCGCAAATTTTGCGTTTTATCGTCAAGTGTATAAGGAAAACGGACCTGTCTACAGAGACTAGATGTAAATGTCAAGGACTGAAATGAGCAATTCAATGGCTCTTTCTAATTGTGTCATAAAAAAATAAAACTGTTATAAATGGACGTGTAGTAATGATGAAAGTATCACCCTGTTGCAAATAACATTAACTATTTATGAACTTAGTTCATGAATGAAATTTTGAAAAAAATCATGTTCATGAACTGTCAAGTTCATTAACTAAGTGATTGTTCATTAACATTCAACAAAAAAACAAGCACGAGAAGAATGACTGCAAAAAACATTTTCGCAATTGCGTTTTATCGTCAAGTGTATAAGGAAAACGGACCTGTCTACAGAGACTAGATGTAAATGTCAAGGACTGCAAAAATTCTTTTCGCAAATTTTGCGTTTTATCGTCAAGTGTATAAGGAAAACGGACCTGTCTACAGAGACTAGATGTAAATGTCAAGGACTGCAAAAATTCTTTTCGCAAATTTTGCGTTTTATCGTCAAGTGTATAAGGAAAACGGACCTGTCTACAGAGACTAGATGTAAATGTCAAGGACTGAAATGAGCAATTCAATGGCTCCTTTCTAATTGTGTCATAGAAAAATAAAACTGTTATAAATGGACGTGTAGTAATGATGAAATTATCACCCTGTTGCAAATAACATTAACTTAGTTCATGAATGACATTTTGAAAAAATCATGTTCATGAACTGTCAAGTTCATTAACTAAATGAGAGTTCATTTACTGCCCGGTTGAACTACATTGAACGTGAAAGTTAGTAAATTTCATGATGTCATTTTGTTTATTGACGTCATATTGTGTATAAACCTTGGTGCATATATCATATAATAATTATAGGTTATTTAACTTTGAACTGTATAATAGAGAATATATTTGGACGAGTGCACAGCTGGAAAAACCATACTGGACAAGCCGTTAGGCGAGTCTAATATGATTTCTCCAGCTGTTTACTCGCCCAAATATATTCCCTATTGTACCTGTTTAATGTTTAATAACCTGTTTATTCTATATCATTATTATATTGAGGAAATGGAAAATGTGACCGTATATCATTATGGTTTCAACGCTCTCAGCAGAATTCATTCGGATAATTTTGGCGTTAACAGCTTTTATCATGACGTTTCAGGAAAAAGGTCAAACGCACTCAGATAATTATATTGTATGCATATTGGATGGTCACGTGATATGATTTAAAAGCAACGATTTGATGTTAGTAACTGATATAGAATAATGCACTCCATTGTCCAGTCTGTTTTAGTGAAGCGTGTTAGAATCTTTTGAACGGATTTACTTCAAACTTGAAATAGCTATTCCTTATGATCATCATCCACATCAATTATATCAAGGTTCATATTACTCTGGCACTTATATTTTAAAAAAATATTTCATTTTAGTTAAAATTGCAATAGAATCTCATGTAAAAAATTATCATTTCTTTTAACTTTTTATATTTCTACAGGTATATTCTGTTAACTTTAAATAGTTATTCCTTAGTATCACTTTCATCACATATACTCAGGTTCATATCTCTATTATTTCCCTTTTGAACTTAGAATTCCATGTTGTAATTGTTTTTTGTTTGTTTTACTGTATCCTTAAATACATAAGGAATAAATACTTCAAACTTTTTTTAAAGTATATTTGTTCCCTGTCATTAACCATATCACAACTCTGTCACCTTTTTTTCAGGAATTAGTCCCTCTCTCCTTTGAATTTCGAAATGCAGTTGATTGATATACAGTACTTTTCTTAACTTTTTACAGTACTTTTCTTAACTTTTTTTATTACTGTTATCTTTCGATATAAAGATATGCATGTTTTATGAGATGTACATTATTAAGATATGCAGTGTTTTTTTCTATTTAGTGAAAAAGCCATGTATCTTTAGATGTTCATTGTACTGCACTTTTCTTGGTTTTAATATCCAGTATCAAATTAGTCAAGTGCTGTGCAAGGAGGTTGTAATGCAATTTTTACTTCAGTGCCACTAAACCGGATCTATGTTTAAACTTTTTGCTACTGAGCCTGTTTCTGTAGCTTTTTGCATAAATGTTCACTGGCTTTAGCTTATGCCATGGCGGTTAGTCTGTTGCCTAAATCCCTGCATAACCTTCACATGAACCCTCAAGCTGAACCCGGAGAATACCGCTGGGAATCCTGAACTTTTATCCCGCAACATCCCGGTTGGATCCCGACAAAACGGCCGATATCCCGGGCGGGATCCCACCGGGATGATGCGGGATAAAATCTGGAGAATCCCGCTGGGAATCCTGAACTTTTATCCCGCATCATCCCGGTGGGATCCCAGGTGGAATCCCACCGGGATCCTGCCCAGCCGTTTTTTTCACTTGGGTCAGGACAGCAAACCACCCAGGGTAGTGAGTGAATTTTGTACTTGGTTATCTAGTCATATAATGCCATCGTTAATGCGCCTTAGGGCTCGAATCTGACCACAAAGAATTTTCCGCCACGAATAAATATCAATATATTCCCCCAAAATTCTTTATCCACCTAAAGTTTTAATGATGCACTCGCGTACACTGAAAAGAAACAATTCCAATCCCACCAAAGACAAATGCACCCCATCAGGCGGATAAAACCCAGGATCCTTAGCCGAAATATCGATATCTAAAATGTCAAATTTGGCACTCTTTCTCAGAGCAAAATGCCCAAAACGATTCACCCTGCGACGCCTAGCCTCCATTGCAACCACATTTCCTCGCCAAAAACGACGCTGCAAAACATCTCACCAAACAATCGTACTCTCCGGACACATGGAAATTAGATAATCTATATTTGAGTTAATTTTAAATTTCACAGACTTAACATTGGACGACATAAAATCGTTACCACCCAGATGGACTATGACCATACGTGGTTGAGCTGCGAATAATGCCTTTAGCTGAATAGTTGCGTGAAAATCATCCAATTTCATACCAGATTTGCCCATCCAGTCAATTACAAGGTCACCCGGAAGGCGAAGATTTGGTTTATCAGTCGCCACGGCATGCTCGCCCGCCCATCTCACTATCGAGTCGCCCACTTTCCATACGCCTGAAATAATATAAAAATAATAATAATAATAATTTTGACGATAAACTCGGACAGTGACAGTCATGTACCAGGAGGTTCCATAGTTTAAAAGGTGTTACGCTCGTATGTATCTTTTATAGGCATCGGACCTCCACCAGCCCATTTTCATAATTACTTCCGGAGGCACGCCTTCACTAGCTAGCTGCGTGGCTCTATCAATTCTAAATGAATGTGTTATATACACGCCGGAACTCAAACCCAACTGCCCAACCACTCTCTGTAACACACCCGCAAAATGGGCTCTCGTCAACGGCCTTAAGTCTTTATGAACAAAGAGATAAGATGTATCAATCGGCCTGATAACCAGATACTTTTTGACGCTGCAAACTGCACAGTCCAGCAGACCAGCACAAGATAGCTTGATTACGACTGGTGCCCCTTTCTGCTGCGTTTTGGACACCCTTATTCGTATACATAAAGCATTACCATTGCTTACGAAATAAACATCATCAAATTTCAAAGGCCTTTCTGACATAGCCACCGTAGTAAAAACAATTTCGCCTACCCTAAGCAATGCAAAATATGCTAATTAGTAGGCAGCTCTAAATAATGCCGCCTCGTATGCATCAAAGCAAACACTATCAAGACAACCCAAAATTTTTGTAAGCAGTGGTTGAGTTATTGGCATTCTAGTATATATTCGCTTTCGCGTGCGTTTGCATCCCTCATGCACTTTTTTGACGACAAAAGATCCCGTAGGGTCATACCAACCGTTTAGTTTATGCCAATAAGCAAGTCCCGAAACATATGTGCTCATTGTCGAAGGTGAATAATTTGACTTAAAACAAAAAGCCATAAACAAAACAATCTGACGTTGTGGGGCTGGCCACTGTTGTGGTAAATTGTAACTTAAACGAAACTGCCCAAACGCTCGAAACGCTCGAGTATACGTTTGCATTGTGTTAGTCGACAGTCCATTAGCTATAAGTTCCTCTGCTCTGGCATGAACACGTCCCAGAGGAATGGATGTGCCTCATACGGCTCTTGGTCTGCTCCCGGTGACAGATCTCGAAATCTCCGCCACTGCAAACGAGAAATTGCGTCACAGTTCTGATTACGTGCACCCGGTAAGTGCTCTGCTTTCATCACCACATTAATATCTAGGCAGCGCAAAGTTAATACGCGGACCAGCGACATGACATTGATTGATTTCGAAGACAGAGTGTTAATAATATTAACCACCGAATTGTTGTCACAGAACCAACGAATCTTTTTGTTACGCAAGTAGTCACCCCAAATATGCAATGCTACCACAATTGGGAAAAACTCGAGCACAGTAATATCCTTAGTTATTTTCTGCTTAACCCAATATTCCGGCCACGCACCAAATGACCATCTGCCATTGTAATATAGACCAAACGCTATACCAGACGCATCAGACCATAAATGTACATCATCGTTAGCCAACCAGAATCTGTCATGAAACACTGACACACCATTGAAATTAGCAAAGAACTTTTTCCACATAGATCTCCAAATCTAGTAGCCTGATACCAGCATTCACCCTCAAGTGGTGATGCGGTTTTGACAAACCACAAATTGAATTTATCAAACACCTACAAAAGGGCTTCCCCACATAATAGCCCTAGAAGCAAACTTGACGGAACCAACGAGACTTTGCATGGCCCTGAGCGTCACTATATCTTTGGACAACACAACCTCTATTGTTGCCATTATTTCAGCAATTTTATCGAGCGGAATTCTGACCTGCATCTTAACAATGTCTAGGTCCAATCCCAAGAAGCACAAAACAGTACATGGCCCCTCTGGGTTTTTTTTCCGCCGTAGGGACATTTAGGATTTCAAGAAAATTCAAAGCTATGTTCACTGAGACAAGTGATTTTTGATATGAACCATTACCGCCCAAAAAATCATCCAGGTAATGAATTAAACTACCCGAGTGCATCCTACGCTTCATAGCAAATTTAATAAAAGTTGAAAACTTTTCAAATGTACTGCACGAAATTGAAAGTCCAAATGCTAATGTTTTGTCAAAGAAGTAAGTCATCAAATTTAAACCCAAGCAAACAAAATTCCTCAGGCCTAATAGGTAGTAATTTAAAGGCATTTTTAAGGTCCACCTTAATCAAGTATGCTTTTGAATGATTTCAACCGCTCTATCAAATTGCGTATACTGTACAGAGCAAAGGTTTGGGTCAATAAAATCATTGATTGACAACCCACTTGGGTATGACAAATGGTGTATCAGGCGGTACTCATTTGGTTGCTTTTTTGGCACCAGACCTAAAGGTGACGTCCTAAAATTACTAAGCGGTGGCTTAGCGAAAGGGCCAGCAACTCTTTGTGATGAAAGCTCCTTTACTATTTTTTGACTGACAATAGATGGATTCTCAAGAGCTGATTTGAGTTTTTTTTATTCCAAGGTTAACTGTGGTCCATTATAATGCAAACTAAAACCATTAGCAAAACCATCAGCTATTTCTTCGTTATCACTACCATCATAAAATTGCAGTTCATCCCTCAAAACTGTCAAATCTACAGGTGAAGATGCTAGGTCGTGTATGTCCAAATTTTTGACTGAATTGTTATCATTGAGAAAGGTGTTTTCACATGACTGACCTTCGTTCGCATCAATTTGGCTGAGCTTAGTCTTATCTACACTAATATGGCCTTGCAATGCCGCGGCCACGCCAACTGGTACCAAATGCGGCACCACGCCTTTGGAATGCCCCTCGGCCACGTAATGACTGACCCCTAGAGGCGCTGCTGTAATCGGTCAATGGCGATACATTAGCCTTGCGGATTGGCCCTGAATATACTCGGCCAGGGGCAGGGCTATTCACATTCGGGTTTGGACAAGTGGGCTTCGAGTGCCTACCACCGCACCCCGAACAGACTTGTGGAACCTACATTTTGGCCACGTACAATGTCCCTTATTAAACAATATACATGTACGCGTCGGCGGACCGACTGGCCTACTAACAGACTCCCTGACCTGCATATGCATGCATTTAAACCACAAATCATGATTTATAACAGACCAAGACAAGAAAGACCATTGATGCAAAGCATCAAAGGGCGCCGTTTATTAGTTTATGCATTTGTTATATGTTTAAAAACAAGGAATGTCAAGGCCAACAAGCATATTATGGTGCAACGAACCGCATCCATGAAATTCTTAAAATATTTGTAGTATTATGCTTGACAACATAGGCAAAAGCATTGAAATTGAAGAGTTTCAAGTTGAACATTTCATTAGGGGTGTGGTACATTAATGAACACGACAGAATTAGGATACTTGTGCACTGTACTTTTTGTCATTGCAGCCTATCCATATACCAAGTTTTATTTCAATACCATAAGTAGTTTTAAAGTAATGCTCTGGTCAAGAAAAAGCGGCAAAGGGCAATAATTATGTAATTAGCTGAAATACAGCTATAGTCATTGTGCACTGCACTTCCTCTCGTTGTGCTAAATACCATTGAATGATGTTTAATGAAATTCCAAAAAAGTAGTTTTCTAGTAATGCTCCGGACAGGAAAAGGTACAAAGGGAATAACTCTTGCAATACACTGAAATAGAGTTATTGTTCATGTACACTGCAGTTCTAATCATATAGGGGGAGGGGGCAACGTCATCATGCTGGAATGACAACTTGTAGGGAAGAATAAGTTTCCTCATTCATCATACAGAATGATATAAAAATACAATTTAACAATTTTTGTAGTACTTTAATAAACATTATCATTTCGTCTGAAAGTTGCAAACATAAATAGAACATAATTATTGAACTGTTATATAAAAAGTAAACATTGTTTACTGCAAAATGTAGATGAAATGCATTAATAACATAACATGCCTTGTTTTAAGCTGTTTAATAATACTAAAATTTAATGTAAAATTGCATAAATATCTGGACAATGGAGTAATAATGTTAACTTGAGGAGTTGAAAATGGATGTTTTTAGTTGATAAATGATATTAACACAAAAACAGCATGTGTCTTATTGGACAATGGCAATTTTTTCAAATATGATAAAAAATAACGCATTCAAACTGAATATGTATCAGACTATGTATGAAAGAAATAATACTGTTTCTATTTTTTTCACAAAGGTTTTGAAATACTACAATGCACATATAAGCATAAATAGGCCAAATATGCAAAAATAATAATAGTAAACAATGTGTGAAAGTGATACTGAACACTTAAAATAATTTCTTTGTGCATTAAATGAATATATACCAGAAAAGCAATACTAAATCAAGTCCAAAATGTACATGAAGAACACCCCTTTATGAATATCTTCATAACAAATCAGAGTACATGTAAACAATAATCATTTATATCATTAGTATCAAATGTGTCTAGTTTAAAGTGTGTTTTCATTTGCATTTGCATTTAATTACATTGTAATATATACCAGAAAAGCAATTATAAAGCTCCTTAAATGTATAAGAAACTGAAGACAACAAAGAATAACACCCATTTATGAATATCTCAAAAACAAATCAGAGGTCACCTAAACAATAATCATTCATATAAATAGTATCAAATGTGTCTAGTTTTTGTGTGTCTGTTCATTATCTTTAAATGAGCATCTTTAAAGTTAAATCAATACATACAATTATGGACGATAAGTTAGTTCCTTATTCCTTATTCCTTATTCCTTTTTCGAATAAGGAATAGGGAACTGGTTCCTTATTCCTTATTCAAAATAAATAATTGCAGATATGCATTAAATCACTTCTTTGTGATATTAAAATAATGCACGATAATAGAAAAAATCGAATAAGGAATAAGGAACTAGTTCCATATTCCTTATTCAAACTCGAATAAGGAATAAAAACTTTTTAAGTAATACATTTGTTTTCCAATAACTATGCAGAAATGGTCTACATAAAATGTTTACAGAAATGCATTGTCTATTCAAGAAGATTTTAGTGCTTCAAGTGCTTTAAAAACGTTCCAAAAACCGAATAAGTAACAGAATTTACGAAAACCCCTCAATTTCAAAGTGCTTAATTTGCTAGTTTTTAAACAAATATAAAAATTTAATCTTTTTAAACAACTTGAATAAATGCATTAACTTATTTAAAGGGATGGAGAGTTTCAATTTCTTTATAACGCACACTAAGTCGAATAAGGAATAAGGAACTAGTTCCCTATTCCTTATTCAAACTCGAATAAGGAACACAAATGGTGAATTTTCAACTTTTTAATAACTATGCAGAAGTGGTCTACATAAAAAGTTTACAGAAATGCATTGTCTATTCAAAAGAGTTTTAGTACTTAAAGTGCTTTAAAAACGTACCAAACTCCGAATAAGGAACAGAAATCTGGAAAACTTCAAAAAGTTAACTTACTCGTTTTATCATTTTTCGACAATATAACTGTGCAGAAGTGGTCTATATAAAACGTTTACAGAAATGCATTACTTGTTTTATCACTTTTCGACAAAATAACTATGCAAAAGTTGTCTATATAAAAAAGTTTAAAGAAATGCATTATCTATTCAAGAGAGTTTTAGTGCTTAAAGTGCTTTAAAAACGCTCCAAAATCCGAATAAGGAACAAAATTTACGAAAAAATACTAAATTTCAAAGTGCTTCATATATGCTATTTTTTGACGAAATATCAATTGCACATTGATCTTATCAAATAGTTTGAATAAATGCATTGTCTTATTGAGCAGGATGGAGTGTTCCAAGTACTTTATAACGCACACTTAGTCGATTAAGGAATAAGGAACTAGTTCCCTATTCCTTATTCAAACTCGAATAAGGAACAGAAACTGTGAATTTTCAAGTTTTGAAGTAAGACATATTTTGATCTGATAACTATGCAGAAGTGGTCTACATAAAAAAGTTTACAGAAATGCATTGTCTATTCAAGAGAGGTTTAGTACTTAAAGTGCTTTAAAAACGTATCAAACTCCGAATAAGGAACAGAAATCTGGAAAACTTCAAAATGTTAACTTACTCGTTTTATCACTTTTCGACAAAATAACTGTGCAGAAATGGTCTATATAAAAAGTTTACATAAATGCATTGTCTATTCAAGAGAGTTTTAGTACTTAAAGTGCTTTAAAAACGTACCAAACTCCGAATAAGGAACAGAAATCTTGAAAACGTCAAAAAATTAACTTACTCGTTTTATCACTTTTCGACAAAATAACTATGCAGAAGTTGTCTATATAAAAAGTTTAAAGAAATGCATTGTCTATTCAAGAGAGTTTTAGTGCTTAGAGTGCTTTAAAAACGCTCCAAAATCCGAATAAGGAACAGAATTTACGAAAAAATACTGAATTTCAAAGTGCTTCATATCCTATGTTTTTGACGAAATATCAATTGCACATTGATCTTATCAAATAGTTTGAATAAATGCGTTGTCTTATTGAGCAGGATGGAGTGTTCCAAGTACTTTATAACGCACACTAAGTCGAATAAGGAATAAGGAACTAGTTCCCTATTCCTTATTCAAACTCGAATAAGGAACAGAAACTGTGAATTTTCAACTTTTTAATTAAGACATATTTTGATCAAATAACTATGCAGAATTGGAGTACATAAAAAGTTTACAGAAATGCATTGTCTATTCTAGAGAGTTTTAGTACTTAAAGTGCTTTAAAAACGTACCAAACTCCGAATAAGGAACAGAAATCTGGAAAACTTCAAAAAATTAACTTACTCGTTTTATCACTTTTCGACAAAATAAATATGCAAAAATTGTCTATATAAAAAGTTTAAAGAAATGCATTGTCTATTCAAGAGAGTTTTAGTGTTTAAAGTGCTTGAAAAACGCTCCAAAATCCGAATAAGGAACAAAATTTACGAACAAATACTGAATTTCAAAGTGTATATATGCTATTTTTTCACGAAATATCAATTGCACATTGATCTTATCAAATAGTTTGAATAAATGCTTTGTCTTATTGAGCAGGATGGAGTGTTCCAAGTACATTATAACGCACACTAAGTCGAATAAGGAATAAGGAACTAGTTCCCTATTCCTTATTCAAACTCGAATAATGAACAGAAACGGTGAATTTTCAAGTTTTGAAGTAAGACATATTTTGATCAAATAACTATGCAGAAGTGGACGACATAAAAAGTTAACAGAAATGCATTGTCTATTCAAGAGAGTTTTAGTACTTAAAGTGCTTTAAAAACGTACCAAACTCCGAATAAGGATCAGAAATCTGGAAAAGTTCAAAAAATTAACTTACTCGTTTTATCACTTTTCGACAAAATAACTATGCAAAAGTTGTCTATATAAAAAGTTTAAAGAAATGCATTGTCTATTCAAGAGAGTTTTAGTGCTTAAAGTGCTTTAAAAACGCTCCAAAATCCGAATAAGGAACAAAATTTACGAAAAAATACTGAATTTCAAAGTGCTTCATATATGCTATTTTTTCACGAAATATCAATTGCACATTGATCTTATCAAATAGTTTGAATAAATGCATTGTCTTATTGAGCAGGATGGAGTGTTCCAAGTACTTTATAACGCACACTTAGTCGAATAAGGAATAAGGAACTAGTTCCCTATTCCTTATTCAAACTCGAATAAGGAACAGAAACGGTGAATTTTCAACTTTTGAAGTAAGACATATTTTGATCAGATAACTATGCAGAAGTGGTCTACATAAAAAGTTTACAGAAATGCATTGTTTATTCAAGAGAGTTTTAGTACTTAAAGTGCTTTAAAAACGTACCAAACTCCGAATAAGGAACAGAAATTTGGAAAACTTCAAAATGTTAACTTACTCGTTTTAACATTTTTCGACAATATAACTGTACAGAAGTGGTCTACATAAAAACGTTTACAGAAATGCATTGTCTATTCAAGAGAGTTTTAGTGTTTAAAGTGCTTTAAAAACGCTCCAAAATCCGAATAAGAAACAGAAATCTTGAAAACGTCAAAAAATTAACTTACTCTTTTTATCATTTTTCGACAAAATAACTATGCAGAAGTTGTCTATATAAAAAGTTAAAAGAAATGCATTGTCTATTCAAGAGAGTTTTAGTGCTTAAAGTGCTTTAAAAACGCTCCAAAATCCGAATAAGGAATATAATTTACGAAAAAATTACTGAATTTCAAAGTGCTTCATATATGCTATTTTTTTGACGAAATATCAATTGCACATTGATCTTATCAAATAGTTTGAATAAATGCGTTGTCTTATTGAGCAGGACGGAGTGTTCCAAGTACTTTATAACGCACACTAAGTCGAATAAGGAATTAGGAACTAGTTCCCTATTCCTTATTCAAACTCGAATAAGGAACAGAAACGGTGAATTTTCAACTTCTTAATTTAGACATATTTTGATCACATAACTATGCAGAAGTGGTCTACATAAAAAGTTTAATCAGATTGTAGATTTTCATATTTCCGTTCGAAAATTAATGTTTTATGGCTTAAACCGTTACTAACGGTTTAAGAAAAATGCAAAAAACATCAATTTTTGAACTTAATATAAAAATCTACAATCTGATTTTTTGTCAGCAATCTTATATCATTGGTTTGCAGATACCTACGCAAAAATTTGCTGTTTCCAAGACAAAAAATAAAAAGTTGTAAAAAAGGTAAATCTGTGAGAGTGCAGCTTTAATATACCAAATTACAAAGGTTCCTAATTCCTTATTCGACTTAGTGTGCGTTATAAAGTACTTGGAACACCCCGTTCTGCTCAATAAGACAACGCATTTATTCAAACTATTTGATAAGATCAATGTGCACTTGATATTTCGTCAAAAAAATAGCATATATAAAGCACTTTGAAATTCAGTAATTTTTTCGTAAATTCTGTTCCTTATTCGGATTTTGGAGCGTTTTTAAAGCACTTTAAGCACTAAAACTCTCTTGAATAGACAATAAATTTCTTTAAACTTTTTATATAGACAACTTCTGCATAGTTATTTTATCGAAAAATGATAATACAAGTAAGTTAATTTGTTGACGTTTTCAAGATTTCTGTTTCTTATTCGGATTTTGGAGCGTTTTTAAAGCACTTTAAACACTAGAACTCTCTTGAATAGACAATGCATTTCTTTAAACTTTTTATGTAAACCACTTCTGTACAGTTATATTGTCGAAAAATGTTAAAACGAGTAAGTTAACATTTTGAAGTTTTCCAGATTTCTGTTCCTTATTCGGAGTTTGGTACGTTTTTAAAGCACTTTAAGTACTAAAACTCTCTTGAATAAACAATGCATTTCTGTAAACTTTTTATGTAGACCACTTCTGCATAGTTATCAGATCAAAATATGTCTTACTTCAAAAGTTGAAAATTCACCGTTTCTGTTCCTTATTCGAGTTTGAATAAGGAATAGGGAACTAGTTCCTTATTCCTTATTCGACTTAGTGTGCGTTATAAAGTACTTGGAACACTCCATCCTGCTCAATAAAACAAAGCATTTATTCAAACTATTTGATAAGATCAATGTGCAATTGATATTTCGTGAAAAAATAGCATATATACACTTTGAAATTCAGTATTTTTTCGTAAATTTTGTTCCTTATTCGGATTTTTGAGCGTTTTTCAAGCACTTTAAACACTAAAACTCTCTTGAATAGACAATGCATTTCTTTAAACTTTTTATATAGACAACTTTTGCATAGTTATTTTGTCGAAAAGTGATAAAAAGAGTAAGTTAATTTTTGTGAAGTTTTCCAGATTTCTGTTCCTTATTCGGAGTTTGGTACGTTTTTAAAGCACTTTAAGTACTAAAACTCTCTTGAATAGACAATGCATTTCTGTAAACTTTTTATGTACTCCACTTCTGCATAGTTATTTGATCAAAATATGTCTTAATTAAAAAGTTGAAAATTCACCGTTTCTGTTCCTTATTCGAGTTTGAATAAGGAATAGGGAACTAGTTCCTTATTCCTTATTCGACTTAGTGTGCGTTATTAAAGTACTTGGAACACTCCATCCTGCT
Organism: Mya arenaria; assembly: GCF_026914265.1. Taxonomy (NCBI): domain Eukaryota; kingdom Metazoa; phylum Mollusca; class Bivalvia; order Myida; family Myidae; genus Mya; species Mya arenaria. The sequence goes on along the minus strand of NC_069133.1, from coordinate 31,175,692 downwards.
CAATAAGACAACGCATTTATTCAAACTATTTGATAAGATCAATGTGCAATTGATATTTCGTCAAAAACATAGCATATGAAGCACTTTGAAATTCAGTATTTTTTCGTAAATTTTGTTCCTTATTCGGATTTTGGAGCGTTTTTAAAGCACTCTAAGCACTAAAACTCTCTTGAATAGACAATGCATTTCTTTAAACTTTTTATATAGACAACTTCTGCATAGTTATTTTGTCGAAAAGTGATAAAACGAGTAAGTTAATTTTTTGACGTTTTCAAGATTTCTGTTCCTTATTCGGAGTTTGGTACGTTTTTAAAGCACTTTAAGTACTAAAACTCTCTTGAATAGACAATGCATTTCTGTAAACGTTTTATATAGACCACCTCTGCACAGTTATATTGTCGAAAAATGATAAAACGAGTAAGTTAACTTTTTGAAGTTTTCCAGATTTCTGTTCCTTATTCGGAGTTTGATACGTTTTTTAAAGCACTTTAAGTACTAAAACTCTCTTGAATAGACAATGCATTTCTGTAAACTTTTTATATAGACCATTTCTGCACAGTTATTTTGTCGAAAAGTGATAAAACGAGTAAGTTAACATTTTGAAGTTTTCCAGATTTCTGTTCCTTATTCGGTGTTTGATACGTTTTTAAAGCACTTTAAGTACTAAACCTCTCTTGAATAGACAATGCATTTCTGTAAACTTTTTATGTAGACCACTTCTGCATAGTTATCAGATCAAAATATGTCTTACTTCAAAACTTGAAAATTCACAGTTTCTGTTCCTTATTCGAGTTTGAATAAGGAATAGGGAACTAGTTCCTTATTCCTTATTCGACTAAGTGTGCGTTATAAAGTACTTGGAACACTCCATCCTGCTCAATAAGACAACGCATTTATTCAAACTATTTGATAAGATCAATGTGCAATTGATATTTCGTGAAAAAATAGCATATATGAAGCACTTTGATATTTAGTATTTTTTCATAAATTTTGTTCCTTATTCGGATTTTGGAGCGTTTTTAAAGCACTTTAAGCACTAAAACTCTCTTGAATAGATAATACATTTTTTTAAATATTTTATATAGACAACTTTTGCATAGTTATTTTGTCGAAAAGTGATAAAACAAGTAGGTTAATTTTTTGAAGTTTTCCAGATTTCTGTTCCTTATTCGGAGTTTGGTATGTTTTTAAAGCACTTTAAGTACTAAAACTCTTTTGAATAGACAATGCATTTCTGTAAACTTTTTATGTAGACCACTTCTGCATAGTTATTTGATCAAAATATGTCTTAATTAAAAAGTTGAAAATTCACCGTTTGTGTTCCTTATTCGAGTTTGAATAAGGAATAGGGAACTAGTTCCTTATTCCTTATTCGACTTAGTGTGCGTTATAAAGAAATTGAAACTCTCCATCCCTTTAAATAAGTTAATGCATTTATTCAAGTTGTTTAAAAAGATTAAATTTTTATATTTGTTTAAAAACTAGCAAATTAAGCACTTTGAAATTGAGGGGTTTTCGTAAATTCTGTTACTTATTCGGTTTTTGGAACGTTTTTAAAGCACTTGAAGCACTAAAACCTTCTTGAATAGACAATGCATTTCTGTAAACATTTTATGTAGACCATTTCTGCATAGTTATTGGAAAACAAATGTATTACTTAAAAAGTTTTTATTCCTTATTCGAGTTTGAATAAGGAATATGGAACTAGTTCCTTATTCCTTTTTCGATTTTTTCTATTATCGTGCATTATTTTATTCACAAAGTTGTTTAATTGTGATGAAAATATCACAAAGAAGTGATTTAATGCATATCTGCAATTATTTATTTTGAATAAGGAATAAGGAACCAGTTCCCTATGCCTTATTCGAAAAAGGAATAAGGAATAAGGAACTAACTTATCGTCCATCATGTCATCAGTGTGTGTCAATGAAAAAATTCCCTCCAAGCTTCAATGAGCAATCAACTGATGATCCTCCAAAAGTTATTGGTGTTTCCTTTGCTGTTGACATTATGAAACGTGAAAAGCAATTAATTATGTTTTTACGTGAGAATATTAGTTCATACACTGTAGCATGTTTCATTGACAATACAAAATTAAGCTAACTGACTGTTATAAGGTTCTTAGTCAAGTTTCCGAAGTACCACTTAAAATACCCGTGGATACCAATGTTGAAGACAGCGAATGCGAATCCCCATCTCCAGTTCCACCAAAGCCTCCCCCCGTTCCAGACGCGATCAGTAACCCGTATAGCTTAGGTTCAGGCAGTGGTAAATGTAGTGAAGCTCCTGAACTTGCTGGTTCTTTTAACCAGGAGCTCCCTGAAATTACCGAGAACGACAGTGACTGTTCCGAAGCACGTGTTTCTGACATTTCTCGTCAGCATGTGTTTCTGACATTTCTCGTCAATATCCAAAGAGACATCGAAAGGCTCCTCAGTATTTAAGTGAATACATGTGTTAAATTTAAAAAAAAATTATTCGAAGGCTAGTGTATAAATGTGAATGTTTATGACAGTTATTAAGCTAGTGTATAAATGTGAATGTTTATGACAGTAATTATGCATCAACCTTTAAGTTTGAAAATGTATGGCATATTACCGTTAGTTATATTTGTCCTATATTAATGTATGAATATTGTTTAAGCATTATTTTCACAGTTACTAAGTACATGTAGTTCTTTTTTTTTAGATTTTTTCTCTCCGTAGCTATTGGAATATGTATAATTACTGATTATCTGTAATATCATTCATCTTGTCATGTTGTTTTTCTTTTGTTCATTCGTGTGTTGTTGTTATTTTTAAGTATCATCATTTAAATTTAAAAAGAAAAAAGAGAGATTGCGCCACTAATATGTTTAGTTGAATGTAACCTTTGTATTCTTCTGATGATACATAACCTGATATAATTTCTCGCTTGTTATTTTAGCTTTGTCAATAAAGTTCCTTAGTTGAATTCCTCTTGTTTAATCAATCAGTGGCGCAGATTCAGGTCAGTTAAAACTCGTGATGTATTAAGAGAACTTAATGTTTCTTCGTCTAATCTGAAGTGCTTTGATAGAAAATCATCAAAATCTTCAAAATCGGGCATATCAGATGTGTATGCATTACAATCTCCTGTATGTTATACAATTGTCAGACATCATTTTGAAATTCTAAAAATTCGTCTTCGTTAAAAAATCTAGATTGATCGGGTGGGACATAGATGTTGCTTATTATTATACAACCGTTATTTGATAAGCTTAACATTAGCGGACGTAAGCGGCCCTGTCAAGACAGTGTTCTTTTTGCGGTCCAAAATAATTGAAAATTATCAGTATAAACTAACGTATTTGTGAGTTTATTGTGTACAAAAGGAAACGGAAAATCGGATTTACCAGACCAGGTACATAACTATTGACAATTAGCTTGTTATAGAAGTAAGAATGTCAGAAGTACAAACAGAAATAGCCAATAACAATCAAAATGGCGTCCCTCTCGTGTTTATCCTAACCGCCTTGACGGTGAGAACACTACTCGTGTACGTGTCAAAAATATCCCTCTGTCAGTTGACGACGGTTATATTACAAGGAAACTTGTGTCCATGAACGCTGAAATTATTCATGCTTTTCGTGAAAAACTACGCATAAATGGCAAATTAACGCAGTGTGAAACTGGCGATAGAATTCTTATTTGTAAAACCTCTTCCCTCAATGAGCCTCTACCCTCTACAATAGCTTTTGGCCAATTTAAGGGCCGTGTCCTGCATTTCGGCCAAAACAAGTTGACAGGCACCCGGGATGAGAAGTGCTCAAAATGTCTACAACAAGGACATCGTTTCAATGATTGGGTGTGCAATTACTGCAACACATCAGGCCATAAACAATCGAATTGTCCAAGCGAGGAAAAGTCAGCCTCAGATACAGAAGAGCCGGAGAGCGATTCAAGTGATGACGAAACACCTCGTACTAGCCCGACAAAAGTCGTGAGCGTAGAAAGTAAAACACCACGTGGACGTTCACCGGCTGCCAGACTACTAGTATCTACTACTTAACATAACCGCACGAGGATCTCGAGTGTAGATAGCCGACAACCGTCAATGGAGCGGTTTGTTCAACAGGAGAACGCGGTGACCCCAGCAAAATTAGACAAGACTACGTCACAAGACAGGTCACCTCCCACACCTTGAAGTCTTGCATGAACGATCAACAGCGAAGAAAAATCGAAGCAGAAACGCTAAACCTGACTCTTATTAGTGATCGTTATATCAGAACCATAGTTGATGCTGATACTAATCATAAGACATATAAATTAATTAATATCCAAAAGAAATATATATAATATAAGAATAAGTCCTGTTTAGAAAATATTGCACTGTGTCTAAACATATTGCATTATCATGTGAGATTAAGAAATATTGCACGGTTTTATTGCTTTTCCAAAGACGTAAATGATTGTTGTATATTGCACAATTTAAACGTTGGTAAAAATAGAACATATTGCACTATGTTAAAACATATTGCATCGTTTTTATGTGATATAGTACAAAATAGTTCATTTCAAAGGAAATGAGAAAATATTGCACTGCACATTTTAAAAGATTGTAGTATTAGAAAATATTGCACTGTTAGTGTTTAAACTATATTGCATTGCCATGTGTATTAGGAAATATCGTATGGTTTTTAAATTATCAATCAACATGATCATACTGTTATTATCCGTGAACATTACGGTCATGATTCGTCGCGGGGACGGCTATAATCTGTTTCAAAATATGTTTGTCCTTTATCAGTACCGGAAAGGTAATCATGCATAACATATTTTGTTTAGTACAGTGTGAAGTCTGGGTTCAATGTTTATATAAATATGTTTTGGTATTGTTACATTTTCTATACATAACAACATGTACTTGTTTACTAAAAGTCTAACCGTAATTGTACTAGAAATGTTTTATATGCAACGCAAAGCGCTTTTATTTACACATATATGTCTAACTTGCGTTTCGATTGCGCGGACGGCTATAATCTGTTTCAAAATATGTTTGTCCTTTATCAGTACCGGAAAGGTAATCATGCATAACATATTTTGTTTAGTACAGTGTGAAGTCTGGGTTCAATGTTTATATAAATATGTTTTGGTATTGTTACATTTTCTATACATAACAACATGTACTTTTTTTACTAAAAGTCTAACCGTAATTGTACTAGAAATGTTCTATATGCAACGCAAAGCGCTTATATTTACACATATATGTCTAACTTGCGTTTCGATTGCGCGGACGGCTATAATCTGTTTCAAAATATGTTTGTCCTTTATCAGTACCGGAAAGGTAATCATGCATAACATATTTTGTTTAGTACAGTGTGAAGTCTGGGTTCAATGTTTATATAAATATGTTTTGGTATTGTTACATTTTCTATACATAACAACATGTACTTTTTTACTAAAAGTCTAACCGTAATTGTACTAGAAATGTTCTATATGCAACGCAAAGCGCTTTTATTTACACATATATGTCTAACTTGCGTTTCGATTTCGAGTAAGATTTATATTTTACAGTTTTATTTTACTCTCATCACATATTACAAGTATGTGTTTTGAGGTGACATGTATAATACAATACAATGTATGTATCTAAACATGTGTTGTATAACAAAACAGTTTCTATAAGTAACCAGGCTGTATGGTTAGAAGTTAAACTAACAAATAAATATAGACTACATGTATAGACAACAAAACAGCATAAGTACAGTATTAATCATTATGACTAGTAAGCTATTAAATATTAGATATTATTGCCAGGTGGGTTTTTGAAAGTTTTACAAACAATTTTTAGGTATTTGCTAAGGTTATCTATCTTATGAGGATCATTTTCACACATAATATTCTTGAATGTAAGTATATTCACATTTTGCATATTTATAGTAGGCAAGTACATTTTTCTAGCATTCATAAAATAAGGACAACGAAGAAGATAATGGAATTCATCGCCAATTTCATTACAAGTGCATAAATTACATTTTCTATCATTTCTATCAATGCCAAGCCATCTACCCTTTTCAATTGGCAGGTGGTTGTTACATAGTCTGAAATCTACAAGAGGTTGCATGAGGTTATCATGTACATTAATATAACAATTTTCAAGCCTAAATTCAGACTTATATATTCTATAATTAATACATTTGGATGAACTAACAATATCACTGTTCCAGTTCTGTCTGTACTGGTCTTTTAATGAAGTTTCAACTAAGTTTAACAAAGCATATTTAGATCCTGGGAAGTATTGACTTTGCCATATATAACTCAGACCACAAGCATCAAGTATCGATTTAACATTGCTAAACCATCCATACTGATGGCCATTAACAGAGAAATCTTTGTACAAGTATTTATACAAAACAGATGACAAATTGTAATTGTAATGAGTTAGTTTATACCAAAAACCTATTATGCGTTTTTTTAACATAATGCTTAATGGGTATCGACCAAGATCACCATATAACATAATATGTGGTGTACTTTTTTTAACATTCAAAATATGCTTCAAAAAGTCTGTATGGAATTTTTCTATAAGGTTAAGATCGCCGTAGCCCCACACTTCACATGAATAAAGTAATATTGGTACAACAGTATTGTCAAATAGTTTAAGTTGACAGTCTATAGGCAAACATAAATTTCTTATCTTAACATACAAACAGTATAAGGCTTTTCTAGCTTGTTCTACAACATGCTTTTTACAATTAACTAAATGTCTATTTTTAGAGAATGTAACACCCAGGTATTTAAATGTATCTACGACCTCAAACTGCTTATTATTTACAATAATATTTCTATTTCGTCTTGGTTTATCTCCAAACACCAGTACTTTTGTTTTTTGAACATTAATATCTAGTTTCCATATATTACAATAGTCATCAAAATTCTTTAATGTACATATCAACTCTTGCTCAGATTTTGCAAATATTACAGTATCATCAGCATACAATAGAACTATTAATTTCAGGTATATATCTAAGTCAACATCAGTAATGTCAATACATGGTGTGCTTTTGTTCAACATATAGTTTTCTAGGTCATTTAAAAACAAGGAAAATAGTATCGGTGATAGATTTTCACCCTGTCTAACACCGTTACAGCATTGGAAATATTTTGTGGTAGTATTATTTAATAACAAGCATGATTTTATGTTGCTATACATATTTTTTATTACATTAAACATTTTCCCATTAATATTATACTTTAACAACTTTGCCCAGAGGCCAGCTCTCCATACAGAGTCGAAAGCTTTTCTAAAATCGACAAAGGCACAGAACAATTTTGATTTCTTATGTTTACAATATTCTGATAACAAGTGCAATATAAATATATTATCAATAGTGCTATGATTTTTTCGAAATCCAGCTTGGTTTTTTAACAGTAATTCATTTTCTTCCAGGAAATTTGTCAGTCTATTATTCAGTATAGCAGTAAACACTTTGCCAAGACAACTCAAAATTGTAATCGGTCTATAATTTTCCGGAGACTGCATGTCCCCTTTATTTTTATAGATTGGTAATATAACACCAACAAGCCAGGATTCTGGTAAGATACCAGTTTGTAAAACAACATTGAACAAATTAACATAGATATCAAGAAAAATGTCACATGATGATTTAATATATTCATTAGCTATCTGGTCTAAACCACAAGCTTTATCATTTTTAAGGTTCTTGACAGCTTTTGCAACTTCAGCTCTAGTAATGTCATTGTCAAGACTATGTAAAACAGTAACATCTGGGAAATCTGCAATAGGGTCTTCCATAACATCATCGTTTGCAGAGTTCAAATTTTCAAAAAAGTTAAGAAATATTTCTTCATTACCACATGAGCTTTTAGACTTATCATTCAAACTATTCACATATTTCCAATAATCTTTTGGTGATTTACTATACATATTTATAATGTCTTTTTGAATTTACGTTTATAATTAACAACAGCAGTTCTAATAGTTTTCTTATATAATTTACTTGAATTCAATAGACTTTGCTTATTAGCATCTGTTTTACAAGACTTAAACATCCTTTTACATCTATGGAATTCTCTACGAGCATTACAGCAATTATTATCAAACCATTTCTTCTTTGTGTACTTCTTTGGTGTCTTTTTAGAGGTCATCTTTTTAACACCAAAAGTAGTTTTGGCAGATACAGTAAGAACAGAACCAATTTTTGAAACAATATTGTTTATCTTTTCTTTGTCAAATGTAGTGTCAGTTGAGTTCAATATATTTCTAATTTCATCTAATTCCTGGATATCTAAATTAGCTATAAAATCATTACATTTTTCATTTTGCCAACGTCTTACTCTCTCAGTATCATTTTCCTCAATTACTACTTCAACATTAGCTGATTTACATTGAAAAACAACAGCACAGTGAACGTCTGAAAGCAACGGACAGAATTCAGAAATTTCAAATGAATCAAACAGTTTTAAACAGTGCTTTGAGACAACTACGTAATCTACTACAGATGCATTTTTGCAGGTATATCTACCGACATCTTTGTCAGAAAAAGCTCTTCCATTCAATATTAGAAAATCATTATTTTTGCAAAATTCCACTAGGTTAGACCCTAATCTATTAACAACCAAGTCTTTCGAAGAGCGGCTTACAGACATATTGGAAGCAATTAGTAACTGTGAAATATTATCATCAAATACTTTATTAGGATTAATGTCAACTTGCTCAAAAATGAAATTATCAACAGTAGTAATATCAGATTGTAACCCTGTTCGTGCATTGAAATCTCCAAGTAATACAACATTATTATATGTGGTACTGTAAGTTTCAATTTCTTGATAAAAATCTTCATATATTTCTCTAGAGAAATATTTTGAATTATCTGGAGGTACATAGACTATGCCAAAGTAAACATCTTCATCAGTATTAAGTGCAGATCATTCTATCTTAAACCACTGTATGTATTCACAATTATTATCAATAGACTTGAATTTCGGCAGAATACTATCTTTAATAAAAACACCGATTCCTCCAGATTTCTTATGTACTTTCTGAGTTCTATTTTTGGCAAAAAATGTAAAGTTATCTACCTTGATTTTATCAATATTATCTAGTTTCGTTTCAGTGCAGGCAAAAATATCAAAATTTGACAAATATGAACACAATTCAGGAATTTCTAGTTTAGGCTTGAGCCCACAGACATTTAAAAATGAAAATGATAGTCTTTGTTGATTCGAGGGGTCGTCACCATGGCAATCCTACAGGCGGGTACTGTGTTGTTCCTGGCGCGGGGGTTCTGGTACAGGCAGCTGGTCGGGTCGGACTGGGACTCCGTTCACAAAGATGCGGTCCTTTACAAGGGTGGCCTTCTGGTGATTCTGCTTCAACTGTCGCAGGACGGGGTACAGTTGTCTCCTTTTCTCCTCGACCTCTTCTGGAAACTGTTCCCTTATACCAAACTGTTTCCCTTTCAACTTGTACGAAGATTTCCTTACAAGTTCACACTCTTTGAAGAGACTAAATTTGGCAACAATTGGTCTTGGTCCATTATGTCCTTTCTTTTGCGGTGCCAGTCTGTGCACTCTTTCAAACTGAATATCTCATATCCCCAGATGTTCTGAAAGGAACCCGTTCAATTCGTGTTCAGTGTCTTCAAACTTGCGACCGTCTGCAGTGCGCTTAACATTTTCAGGAATGTTTGTAAAGATGAGATTATCACGCATGCTTCTGCATTTCAAGTCAATCAAGTCCTCCTTGAGGGATTTATTTATAATGCTCATGTCACTTAGTGTATGGCGAAGTTCTTCATTTATTTCCTTCATTCGCTGTAAATCAGTTTCTGTTTTCGATATTCTGGCAGAATCTACGTTGTTGTTTTGGATAACTTGGTCATATTTGTCACTGAGAAATGATACAGATTGTGTAAGTTCAACTGTAGTACCTTCAGATTTCTTCAGTCGTTCATCGATGTCAATTACTTTGGCTGACAGTGTAGACATTTGCGATTCAATCTTGTCAAGTTTTTCTAGCTTGTCTAGCTTAGCAAGTCCTTTTTCCATGGCAGTGAGTTTGCCCATCATAGCGTCATAGGCCTCAGTAGGTAACATCACAAAGTCTTTGTTTCTTGTCGATTGAACTTTCCCAGTGTCAAGATCCAGATATGAGAGCTCTCCATCAACGGAGGAGTCCGACCCCATCGCTGCCCGAGGACGCTTGGGTAATCTTGTCCCTAGGGTGCTGGTGAGAGTAGCTGTACTTGTGGTGGTTTCTTCCGGATCCATATCTGAAAAAGACTATTACGACCTTGCATTGTATATATACTTTTTTCCCGTTCTGATAGGTGTAAAACGGTATCTCAAATAAGAACTACAACAATACAATGACACAAAGTAAATTAAGTATTTGACATATTGTATCTTTAAATGTCCAAGGATTAAGAGATAGAAATAAACGTCTTAGATTTATGCAATGGCTCAATAATCAACGAGCCGACGTAGCATTTACATGTATCCAAGAGACTCATTTTACTGAGAATATAATTAATTCCATTGACAACGAGTTAAGTAGTTTGAATACGTGGCATAGCTTTGGAAATAATTTAAGCAGAGGTTGTTCAATTCTTGTCAATAAGAAACTTATCATTAATGTTCGTGGGGCATTAATGTTCGTGGTTTTCGTGGGTTGGGTGATCCACGAATTCAAGATCCCACGAAATATAAACCCTTTATTCACTTTTTCAATTGCCTTGTTACGTATATACTCTAGTATATTATTTACAGAGGTCGCAGTATACAGTGTTAAAACCTGTCTCACTGTATAACTTACGATCATTATTCTGTTAATATATTATAACTGCCTTTAACAAATAATGAACCAAATCAATTAAATGTGTTTTATGCAGCAAATGACAGTTATAAGCACGTGTTTAAACGTGTGCTGTTAATGAAAAACAAGATGTGCGTGATGAGTGTCTGTACTCGATTTTTTTTATTTAATGAAATAATTAATCGATTACTAGTACATTGAAGGTTACTAAGCACCGAACGTGACAATATACGCACCTTTTCGGTTTTTCACAGTTTGCAAAATTCTTAATTGGCATTTAATGGCTTCCCCTATCTGTATTTATGATCAGGGTACATCTTCTTTTATTACCTTTATTCCCAATTAAATCGATAAGTGACATGGGTATATGCACTAATTGGCATGTCATACCACATTAGCGAGTGTCATAAACCGAGTGACGTAGAAAACGGAAATCACGGGCCAGCGCGTGGATATTATGCAGACGATCTAGGACGATCGCATCTTCGAATTTTTTTTTCAAAAATGAAAATCCACGAATTCAAGTACCCACGAAATTGTGGTTTTTTTTCCGGCAAACCACGAAATTTCATGCCCACGAACATAAATGATTTCACAGTAGTAGTATAGATATTTTTCTGATGGGGATGGCGATATATTCTCCTAAACATTGAAATAAATGAAAATATATATACTTTACTTAATATATATGCTCCTAACGATAAAAAAAATTCGTAACGCATTTTATTATCGTATCCTAAATATAATATCCGAAAGAGGCCAAGGCATAAAATTAATTGGTGGTGACCATAACGATACTCTTAACAAAAATGATAGAAGATCAAGCTCAAACAATTACGAACGCGAACAATGTCCGGTTAAAAATTTAAAGACATTAATTTCAAGAAATGACTTATGTGATATTTGGAAGCTCTATAATGAACAAAAAACACAATTTACGTGGAGACGAAAAAATCAAACGGATAAAAGTAGAATAGATTTCTGGTTGATAGAAAAAAACTTAGTACCACAGGTATATTCGACAGATATAAGGCCAGCAATAATTCAATTTACAGACCACATGGCCATTTCTCTTAAACTTAAAGCGCCGTCTAAACGAGGACCAGGTTACTGGAAATTAAACAATTCTCTTCTTGAAAATGCAAAATATATAACACATATTAAACATGTTTTAAGAAACATTATTCAATCAAATATAACAAGTCAAACAAAATGGGAACTATGTAAGATTGAAATAAGAAATACTACTATAGATTTTTCAAGAAAACTAGGGAGAGAACGAAATAATCGGTTGAATCAACTAGAAAAAAACCCTGAAACATCTTCAAACAAGAGGCCCAAAAGGGCCTATGCTCTACTGGCATGGCTTTTGTGGTCATATCAATCCAGAGCATGTATGTATGGGTAAAAGGCAACAGACATATAGTTTATGTTTTGTGTTTGGGTTACCTGAAAACGTAGCACGTTCAACATCTGAGCCCAGAAAGTATTGTAAGCAGATTAGTTGCATGAACTATTTTAATATGTGCCAAGTAAAAGTCATCTGACAAAAAAAAAATGCTTTCAAAACTGTACTCATAGTAAAATTTTCTGTAGTTTTAAAAGTTGGTCAAAAGGTCAAAGTCAAGGGCATCCTAGGACAACATTGATCAATTTGAACAAACATTCACAATCAATTGTGCTGAGATGGATGCACGAACACACAAAAAGATTTTCAAACCTTTCCAGATTTATGTTTACCAAACCTGTGAACCCTGGGTGTGGCCAGTAATGACACCAGGTGCATAACTTAAACATTCACAATCAATTTTGTTAAGATGAATGCGCAAACTACAGAACTTAAAGCTAAAAAATGGCCTTTGGGCTTTCAACAAGAACAAGGCAGAGTAATTCAGAGTAATTCACAAAATCAACTGCAGAAGCAAAAAGCAAATTGTCTCTCAAAATCCTAGACTTGCAAATTGTCTCCCTTAACTCTAGACTTGAATTAACATATACATGTAAACTTGGCTAAAAATAGAATTCTCTCATGCAGACCTAGCTAAAAATAGAAAGCATTTCTTTAAAACTTTCATGGCCCATAATCTAGGCATTCATGGGCGGATCTTGCTGGTTTTCGAAAGGAACCAAGCTCTAATGGATATCTAGATACTGTACAAGTTTCATCGAGATACAATCAAAACTGAAGACTGTATCGTGTTCACAAGCAATTGTTTACAGACGCACGGACGCACGGACGAACATATTACGTACACATTACCATCGCATAAGCTCTTCTGGCCTTTTGTATTTTCTTTTCGATACAAAGTTTTAACTAATCATCGCGAGGCACTTAGCACTTTTTTAAACACAACATGATTTTTGGTATTTATTGTTCAAATACTATTAATGTTAACTAAAAACCATATGCCGCGTACCTGTATAACTTTATATTGAAAAACCGCACGGACGCACGGATGCACATACTACGTACACATTACCATCGCATAAGCTCTTCTGGCCTTTGGCCAGTAGAGCTAAAAACCTTTGATGAAAATCAAGACGAAAGTCTATTGATGCGTATTCAAAACATGGAAAAAGAGATAAATGATATATATCAAATTAAAACCATCGGATCACAAATTCGCTCCAAGGTCGATTTCATTGAACAAGGTGAAAAAAACACCAAATATTTCCTAGGATTAGAAAAGTCGAGGCAAACTAGAAAAGTTATAAATTCGCTGAAAGTTGGTAATACAAGAGTTACCGATACACAAGAAATTCTAAAAGCATAAGAGGCATTCTTTAAAGATCTTTATACGTCACACTTAGAGATTAACACGAACTATTTCAATTATGTTAACAACATTGATTTAAAAAATACAATAGAAGATAAAATGGCAAATACCTGTGAAGGTCGGTTTACATATAATGAAGGCAAAAATGCAATTCTAGAAATAAAACTAAATAAAAACCCCGGGTTAGATGGTCTTAACAGCTGAGTTCTATAAACGATTTTGGTATTTAATTGGCAATCTTGTAATTGATTCTCTAAATGAAGGATATGAGAAAGGTGGACTTTCTTATACTCAAAAACAAGGTGTTTTTTTTTCTTTACTGTATAAAAAGGGAGATCCCGATAATCTAGAAAATTGGAGACCAATCTCCTTACTTAATCTAGACTATAAAATTGCCGCGAAACGTTTACAATCTGTTTGACCGACAATAATTAATAATGACCAACAGGGGTACATAAAAGGTAGAAACATTAACTTTAATATAAGACAAATAGAAGATATCATCGATTTCGCTGATTTATATGAAATGCAAGGAGCCATTTTGTTTTTAGATTTTAAAAAGGCGTTTGATACCATTGAATGGCCTTTTCTGTTCGACATTCTTGCTAAGTTTGGTTTCAAATTTGCTGTATTTGAAAAACCCTTCACACATAAATACTGGCAAGAAACTTTCAACAAACCAATCAACTGGCGATCATGGTATTTTATTATACATTGGATAATTCCAGAAAATAAAGTTAAACAGTTCAAGTTCAAACTAATACATAACAATGGCTACCAATCTAAACCTATTCCGCTGGAGTTTCTCAGCAAGTCCTCTTTGTAATCACTGCAACCAAGTCGAAGACTATGACCACTTTCTTATTAATTGTCCGTATCTTTCTCATTTTTGGTCATTTTTATACACCTTTAAACATTGTAATATACATAAACAGATGAAAAGCCTCGAAATACTTATAATTGGATATAAAATTGAATACAAAGAATATACTATTATCAATACTATTCTTTCTCAAATAGGTTACTGTATTTACAAATCGTACTTTTTATCTGAAAGAAGGCAGAAATTTGTTAACTTATGTGCGTTATTAAATGCCGACCTTTTGATTATTCAAACATTATATAAGAATAAAGGAATTCATTGTCCTTTTCTCAATAGGTTCATTATGAAATTTAAAAGCAATTAAGACTATTCTGTTTAAAAAACACAAGTTATATTAGTTTAGTAAAAATGCAATGTTTTAAGATGAAATAGTTGTATATCATGATTTTCTTGTTCATTATTTGTCATGTTTATGCTTTGTATATGTTTTTATGAATAAAAGGATCACCTCTTAGTGATTCCAAAAAGAAGAAAAAAGCTTAACATTGAACATATTAATTATTAGATTGGATAATTTCCACTTTATGATTTAAACTATTGTGAACAAAGAAACCGAGACCCCGGATTTCCGGAGATACTTTTCTGATCTTGGTTTTGAATAGAAGTGATAATTAACCAACCGTATGATATCACAATTGTCAAGTTTAGTCTCCTGGAAACAGAAAAATGAAAATTCTTAATGAGATCAACAAATTCTGGGTAATTTATTCTTGACTTTAGGCCACACACGTTGAGTCAACCAATATTTAAATCTAAAGCATCATAAGAGAGGTCATTCGACAAATTATTGGCAGCGGCCCGCTATATTTAATACGTGGTGGGTAAAGGTTACACACCACCATTGTCATTATTTTTAGACAACATTTAAAGGCATTTCGAGCGAATGCAGACTATGATAAACATATATATTCTTAAAGTACAAGCTTTAAATTACATTTTAAGCCAATAAAAAAGGGGGGTCTAGTTATTCCTAAGAAAAATCTCTACGTTTGAAAAACAAACTCTAAAAAATGCACAGTCCGCCATGACAGTTCTTCCAAAATGACCTTTCAACTATAGGGCAGCAGTTTATGCTTAAATCTCTATTCTAAATGATAAATCAAACAATAATAGATACTCAAGGTATAAAAATTTCAGGAATAATGATATTTTTGATTTACAGTGTATTGAGCATGTGAAAACATGTCTATCAGTCATAAAAAACATTATTTTTTTATGAGAATTTTCCACACAACGGAAGTACATATGACGCAATGGTGTCGTCATACCTAAAAGGTTTATGGAGACTTAAGAACTTGGTTGAAAATATGCGTCTCTTTTTCCTAAAAAATTCAAGTACTTTTGAACTGAAAATGTAGACACAGTCGATTTTTCCCTTGAATACATGAGTTGTCGTTCTTACCATAATGATTGTCTCGTTATTAAATAAACGGTGTTACTTTTGACATTAATAATGTAGACACAGTCTATTTTTTTTTTTACAGAGTTGTCTTTCGAACGTTTGTTTTCGGAACGTTTCTGGGCACGTACTTAAGTGCTGACGAGTTAGCTGACGATATAGAAATAGAGTAGAGTTGCTGACCATATAGACAAAGAAGAAAAACAAAGTTTTGAAATTAAAGATTTTTTAAGACTTATTTTGTTTAATTTATTTTATATACTCCTTAAAGTGTACTATACGTAAAGACGGATGTTTGTGTAGTTTTATTGAAAATGGCAGTTCATTGAAATGAATTGAGTAATTTTTTTTTTTTTTGCTGGTTTGGTGAAAAGATGAGAATATATGACAGATTAAATTACTTTTTTGTGTGTGTGCCTTCCTAAAACTTAAACATTGAGTTTTGCCTGAAATATTCATTTATTGTATTGCAAGTTACTTTCCTTTCGCTGTATCTTACTACATGTACATACTACTCATCGCCAACCATATGAATGTACTAACCATTGTATTTGTATACTGTACTCATGGGCTTATGCCTACTGTATTTATGTTTTCCCAATAAACCAATACGTATCACGGATTAAATTATTTTTTTAAGGTGTTTCATTTACAATTGTTTGAACCAATTATTTTAATTGTAAATGTAGCTTTAAATGTTAGCCTCACAACTTGTGGAAAACCATCTGCACTACATCAAAGAACGATCAAAAGAATGTTGTTTGCCAATCCATTATTGATCATTTTAAATGAAATAGATTTCTCTTGTAATCTGTTGTATTTTCAAAGTTGTTTTGTGGAAAACAAGGCAAACTGTTGCTAATGAAATGTTCATATGATGTAAAAAAATAAATAAAGCATGAATAATTAATGGCGAAACAAGTGTAATCTTTTCATTTTTATTTATTATTTGTTCATTAACTTGTATAGTCCATTAAGCCTCAAAGGCGTTTTGTCACATTTCGCACAAAGCCCCTCGGGGTGTTGAATTGTTATATGGTCATTACATTTCATGGATATAGATGACCAATTACTGCCTCATTCAAAATTTAATGACCAATTTCTTAGCTGACCAATGTATGCTTTAGGGAAACTCGATACTGCCGTATTGAGAAGTTACTGACCAATTCCTTGATAGAGCAGCTGACCAATGTAACATATATGAAAAATTGATTCTGATGCATTGTAAAGTTAGTGTCAATTTACATAGTGATTTAACTAATATGTTATTGAAACTTATTTTCAATATAAGTAACTAAATGTCCCGAGAATTGTTACTGAATATAAAAATGGGTACCAAAATAAAAAAAAGTATTGTTACAGCTGTGCTTGTGCAAGAACTGTAACTTTGGTTTGCCTTATTTATGTCTTCCCGAGTAAGCAAGAGACATATTGATTTAGTGCTGTCTGTTTGTCACAAAACTTTGTCCCCTGTAAAACTTATAGTTGTACTGAAACCTGGAAGAAGTGTTTAATATAAACTGTTGTTGTGCATAGACTTATGTTTTACCAAAATAGGTCTCTTTTAATTCCTTCATAGTCTTGACTCGACATCAGCCATCACCAACTTCAAAATATTTACATGGTAGATATGTTTGTGGGCCCGCTGTGATACTTTGTATCACAGTTTTTCTTGTTATATCTGTTTCCAGGATGATGTATACTACGAGAATCACTTCTCATCGATTCGTTATGGGAATAAATCAAAGATTGAAATTGTTCAGAAGAGATATGTGCACAATGAAGTTCCGAAGATGAGCACGGGCGTGTTACACAAACGTCACGGAATGCCACACTCCCCGCGCAACTCTAGAGCTTGGAGCTCTCCAGATGAAGAATACTGTTAGGTTGAGCCAACTCGAGATCGGGGGAGCCGTTGGGGTTCGAACCGGAAGTGATAGTTGGTGCTCCACTTTTGAGACACGTCTCCGTGGGGTTGGTTGAGTGCGACGTGGTCACCTTGCTTCCCTGTGTGTTCATGGCTGGATGGACATTTAGGAGATAGCCGGGGGCTGTAAGGACAGGACTCTTGCCGTCGCGAGGCATCGCACGTCCAGTAGTACCTCCTTGCGGGTCACGGTCGATATCGTAAACCGATTCGTCGCCTGAATTGCTGTCCACATCGGACGGCATTTGCCGTGAAGACTCCATCGGCGGTATAGGGGTTGGCTGGGACGCATACGATGTCGCCAATCTGACTTGTCGCTGCACAAACTCGTTTTGAGGGCGGACAGACGCTCACTGCAACATTGTTGGCATTCATCGACCCACGAATAATATCGTACCAGGCAGGAAATAAATCACGTACGACATCTCCATTGACCTTAAGAGCGACAAGAAAAACCAATTGGACATTTCTAGCACCGTTCTGTGCGTCCTTAAAATCCGGCCAAAGCTGCTGCCTGGCAGTGCGAATTTCAAGCGGGTAGTCCCGCATGACACTGTAGGAGGAGTCCTCGACTTTCCCAATGTTGCTCATAATGAAACTGACATCACAGAGGTCTGAGAATGTTACAAGCACACCTCTTGGGCGAGATCCCGGGCCACCACGCCAGCGATCGATTCTGTTCGCCTGCACTATTCCGATTTTAGAAACGTCCTCAAACAATCGTTCACTAAGGAACTTACGGATGGTGTCAAATAGTTCTAGGCCCCATTGGGGTCCGCAATGCCATTGAATAGAAGTTCCCTTTCAACAACCTGGCCTCGTTATCTATACTTTTGTACTCCAAAAGGCGGAGGCGGCTCTCAATGACATCGGTGGTAGCCTTTGAATGAAACAAACATTGCTCAATATTATCCAGTTTATTGTGAATTGGACTTGTATAAGTAATGAGGTCGAAAAAACAGTCAAGTTTGTTGTCCAACGACATACAAGTAAACTCCCAACGCGGTGGTGCCGTCTCGACGAATACAGACGGGGGACCACGTCCGCCATGATGACCACGCTGGCCACCATACTGACCGATATCCGGGCATGTGTCCGGACATGATGAAGCACTCGTCACTCTTCATTTGCGCTTCTTTTCATTTTGCCACAAAGGAGAAAACCTGTTAGAAGTGCTGACCATTGTGTAATAAATCCACACACACAATACTGGAATAATCCTGTTGTACACTAAATAATAAATAATTTGCTCAGAGCAAAAAGCACGTGCCCGCCATTAACCAAGGGCGATAACGTTATTGCCAATAAAATATTAATTTGTCATTTACCATCATGCTTCAATAAACCTGGGACGGACCCTGTGGTTGTTTTACACGGGGACTCTAACATTCACTGTGCTACATATCAGCACCTTATTAATACACACATGATCGTGAATCATAATGGTAAAAACTCGAATAAAACCCTGTTCATGCAGCGCTATCAGCGCTTTGATTGTTATACGCGAGAGTTCGTTAAAGTGACATAGCGCAAAAGAGAATGCATTGTTTTGTCTTTCGATCGGTGTATTGGTCACCATTCATGTTTGCATAGTTTCCAAGAACACTTCGATACAAATAGTGTCCAGGAATGCAAACGTAAGTAGCTAGTGTTAAAATGTCATAGCTTAATTTAGACAAAAAAGTCACATTGTTTTCAAATGTGTTCCTTTTAATTGCTCTATAATGGTTTTTTATTTGTTTTATGAGTATTTTGTGCGATGCAATTTGTACAAAGATGCATTTTTTTAAGTATTTCAAATTTGGCAAACGCACGTTGGCATTTTTATCAGGCAAACGTACGTCGTCTACCTAAAATGGCAAACGCACGTAGGCATCTTATAGTAATGTGTAACGTTAATGTCGTTAGCCTTTAAAAACTAAAAACGTGTTCAAGATATTGAAGATATTCAACAGCTTTATTATTAAATATCCATTATAAAGAAAGTTGTATAAAGTTATGATACGTAACGTTGCGGGAAATATGAGTTCAAGGACAAAATCACATCCGGCCATACCGGTGGTAAACAGAGAGTCCAATAACTTATGCAACTAAACAGTGCTTATTAAATGTTCATCTCCAACATTTAGAACAGCTGTTGTAATGTCACATTACAGGAACCACACGTTTGATAAAAAGAGTCGTGGTACAGTAAAGTGCGGGACTGTTTCGATGAAATGCATTACAGAAGGGGACCCTTGGTGTGCGCTGGGAGCGGGCCAGACGCAACGATTCTAAGATGCTCGTAACAGATCGCATGGGGATCAACGTTTGATTTGAAAATAATTTTAAACATGTTTAATGAACCTTTTATTTTACTATCCTTCATGTTATGTGATGATTATACTGTCATGATAATTGTTAATGACAATAAAATGATATTGTGATGATACAATGGCAATGTATTGCTCCACCCGGAACAAAGTTGATATCACTGAAAATACGAGTATTCCGTCAACTGTATGTATAAGTGCTATTTACAGAAATCAAGACAAAATCATGATGGAAATGTTCTTCATTTATTCAATAACCGTAGATCTTAGATTAGTTTTACACAAAAAGGCAAGTGCACAAAAGGCCATGTACATGCATACAAATAAGTTTCAATAAACATCAAATCATAGGAACTATACAACTATGTCGTGACGTCATAATAAATAGGAGACATACTTCAGCTTGTTGCAGCTATTATACATATAATGATTGACAATAAAAGCGATCACAGATAATCAGATAAAATCACAGATAAGTAATCAAATAACATAAAGATATATTCCAACTAAGGGACCAGTTCATAAATTGCAGAACAATGCTTGCAAAAGTTTCCACGTTGCATGATAACATATAAGTTTAGTATGTTTTATAAAACTGTACACTTTAATTGATAATGAAACCTTAAATTATAATAGTCCTGCTTATCATTTTGAAAATTTTGATTTTAAATACCAACTCAATCATAACAACTCGGCCATCTCCGAGATAGATACAGGCTGAGGTGTTCCGATTGATACCAACTTCCGCCCAAATAAATGAAGGTTACACGGTACTATTACAATATCCTTTATGTTTGTAAACCTCCTACGCAGTAATCTCCCTTGGCGACAGCAAAAATGCCGAGTTTTGAAAAAATTAACATTGAGCTTAATTGTTTGTTTTGAAAATGTCATACGAAGGAATAAACTCCAGATAATTCCCTCTTGATATATAGTATTTTTATCCCCGTTCTATATACTCATATGAGTGAAACGTGTTACAAAAACTTATAAAATATATAAAGCAAGGAATTCACATAACATGCCAGTACAAATAAAAGGTGATTTCATGCTACTGAAATCTATGTGTTAGACCATTGACTTCTGTATTTCTTCACATTGTCATCACACAATTACCTCTCTTGTTGACGACTGTCGTCTGTAGCATCATGGAAACATTGTCTCTTGGCAATTTTAAAAATCAAATTTAATTATTTTTCGCTTCAAACGGCACCATAGAACAGTTTTCGCGCTCCTGATTCAAGAAATAATGCTGTCTTCTTTTCAGAACTATTTAATGAATGACTTGATTATTTAGATAATCTGAATCACTGCGCGCATAGCCATGACTACCACGAATTATTACATATCTATACGCACATTATTTTTATTTTCATTATTTCTCTGTAAACCTCGTGTCCGCAAAACACCCTACGTTCGGGTTGGGATGAACCTTGCACTCTCGGCCATGGAAGATACTTATAATCTAAAATGTGATGTTTTATTTGGTATGTTTAATGCCTTGCCTTGCACAAGCTACTACTTCATTGCCGATAACAGTTCACTCATTCAGCGCACTTGTATGATTTCTCGCCAGTGTGGCCGTCCATATGAGCCTTCAGGTCTATTTTCTCTTTCATTGAAATGCCACACATGTCGCACGTGTAACGTGTCGTGCCATCTTCTCCTCGCCAATGCCTGTTCACGTCCGTCTGTGTGGTGAACTCCTGCATGCATTTCGGGCACAGAAACTGCTTATCGGATCCATGTGTGGTGCACCTACGTATAATATAACCTTATGTATAAATACATAATATGTCATTAAAAGTATTTATCTATTTGTATATGAATTTAGAATACTTGTAATTGCAATATTTTGTTAACCTTTAATGGAAACGCCTAAGATTGTGACAGGTAGATAATTGCTTAATTATAGAATAACACTATAATACAAAATATGTTATTATAGAATACACTTACATATGCCGCGTCATGCTCTCCGTGGTGTAACACTGTTTCTGACAGCATGTAAATGTTTTTTGTTATAAATAATAACATTTCTTATGTACAGACCGTGTCTAAATTACACTTCTATAAACGCACGCTTATTCTGATTCTGCATCACACACAAACTGCATAATGCTTCCTCGCCCAATAAAAGGTGTTTAAACATAGAAAAATCGGCCATATAGTGCCCATGTAAGTGCACTTACCGTCGTAAATAAAAAAATATGCAAAAATTCAACGAACTACATGTATAGCTAAAATAGGCAAAAGAAAGGTGAAATTTGACTAAAAAACACAGTTTCAATGTTCTATTTCCATTTTGTAACCAACTATAATCGCTCAGCTTATACATTTAATAACTTTTTTGTTAATGTCTCTAGAAACGGGTATAAAAACTGACAGAAGCTTACATGTGTGGCCTCGGTGTAGGCGTATTTATATTGCGAGAAAAGTGATAAAACTTACTTACCATGTAAAAATATCCTCCCAAAACACCAAAATCTCTTCGAACACCGCCATCTTATTCCGCATCACACAATTCCCTCACTTAAAATTCTGCAAACACAAAACACGTTGGACCCCCTGAATAGTAATGGATATTAGAAATAGAAGAAATAAACAAGAAACGCCGCAATGCGACGAAACCAGGTTTTCAATGATTGGCAGAAGAACATCAGCCTGTGTTGTGAGAATTATAAATTAATTTGATTTGTTGTATGTTACGTGTATGCATAAGAACATGCCAAAGTAATTCAGTTTTAACCGTTATTCTATTTATAGTGACAGTGACCTTGACTCTGGGGCCCTATTCGCAATCCAATGAAAGGTCTCCATAAACTCTTCCTATGAACCAAGCTTGGTCAAGATATGTGAACCCTGACTAAAGTTATTCAGTTTCAACCATTCTTCTATTTTTAGTAACAGTGACCTTGACCTTAGGGACCCCAAACGCAATCCCATGAAAGGTCTCCATAAAATCTTCCTTTATACCAAGTTGGATCAAGATATGTGAACCCTGACTAAAGCTTTTCAGCTTTAACCATTTTTCTATATTTAGCAACAGTGACCTTGACCTTGACCCTAGGGACCCCAAACGCAATCTCAAGAGAGGTATCATTAAACTCTTCCCTTATACCAAGTTTAGTCAAGATATGTGAACACTGACTTAAGATATTCAGTTTCAACTGTTTTTCTATTTGAAGTAACAGTGACCTTGACCCTGACCCTAGGGACCCCAAACGCAATCACATGAAAGATATCCATAAACTCTTCTTTTATACCAAGTTGGGTCAATATATGTAAACCCTAACTAAAGTTATTCAGTTTCAACTGTTTTTTTTCTATTTTTAGTAACAGTGACCTTGACCTTGACCCTAGGGACTCCAAACACAATCTCATGAAAGGTATCCATAAACTCTTCACTTATACCAAGTTGGGTCAAGATATGTCAACCCTAACTAAAGTAATTCAGTTTCATCCATTTTCTTTTTTTAGTAATTGACCTTGACCTTGACTCTAGGAACCCCAAGCGCAATCTCATGAGAGGTATCCTTAAACCTTCCTATGTAGCAAGGTTGGTCAAGATTTGTGAACCCTGACTAAAGTTATTTAGTTTCAACCATTTTTCTATTTTTAGTTACGGTGACCTTGACCTTGACTCTAGGGTCCCCAAACGCAATCCCATGAAAGGTATTCATAAACTCTTCCTTTATACCAAGTATGGTCAAGATATGTGAACCCTGACTAAAGTTATTCAGTTTCAACTGTTTTTCTATTTTTAGAAACAGTGACCTTGGCCTTGAACCTAGGGACCCCAAACGCAATCCCATGAAATGTTTTTTTGCATGTCCGAAAAGAGGTGCGGTAAATCTGACAAAAGAAATGATCAATTTGTTGTGGCCTTATGAAGTAGAAACTAGCAGAAGTCAAAGCGTGTCTGTAGTGGTTTTTAGTGGAAAGTGGGAAATACTCAACTATGATTACCTAATTAATCCAGCTTTTTTGATTAAATAAGCCAGCTTTTTTACTGGAAACATAATTATGTACAATATTAATTTCATGTGAATATCTTGCAGCAATTTATTTTATTTATGGCCAAGTTTAAAGTGTTTGCATGACTGTGGCGACAAAAAATATTACAAGTAATCACAAAACCCAAATTTGTTTTACTAAAAATGGAATAATATAACTTATAAGTACTGTTTACGAGCTTTATTGACAATAAAAAAGCAATTATGATATAAAAATCAATTGTGATAAAATAAGAAACATTTGGCACAATTTCTTAAGTAGTCTTTATTTACTTATTTTAAAATTACTTATCAGATGACAGGTTTATAGGACCTTAATACATGTAACATTATATTTCCCAAACATTAAACATGAAAAGCCACATATATATATGATTCTAAAATTCCTATTGCTTTCATTCAGTTTTGTTCATCATTTCTTTCCAAAATTATAACTGAACTTTCTGCTATCCAATGAAATAGATTCACATAGGCACATCAGTTTCAGAAAACATAGAGTTTTAGTCTAAACTATGCCAGTAAACACTTCTACATGCATTAAAGATTGAACAAGAGCTGTCACAGTATGTGACGAATGCCCCCGAATGTGACATTGACCTACGAACAAGGTCAGTACATGAAAAGTTGATCTTGCCTTTACGTGTCAAATACATATGGCAAGTTATTTTAAATTGCCTCTGAACATAAAAAAAAAATACCACCCATACTTGACAACCTACACTGTTATGTCCTTATATTCAGAATTCCCTTGTGAATAAACACTTAGTGTATCTTTCACCTTAGAGGTAGGGACATGGGTCTTGCACACGACACGTCGTCTTCGTATGTGGAACACATGTAGCAAGTGATTTTAAAATCTGTCCATACAAGGGAAAGTAACAGCCCTGACATGACAACCTATACTCTATGTCCTTATATGCAGCATTCCATTTTGAATAAACACTTAGTGTGACCTTGACCTAAGAGGTAGGGACACGGGTCTTGCACGCGACACGTCGTCTTGGTATGCCGAACACATGTGGCAAGTTATTTCAAAATCTGTCCATACAAAGGAAAGTTACAGTCCGGACACGACAACCTATACTCTATGTCCTTATATGCAGCATTCCATTGTGAATAAACACTATGTGTGACCTTGACCTTTGAGGCAGGGACACGGGTCTTGCACGCGACACGTCGTCTTGGTATGTGGAACACATGTGGCAAGTTATTTTAAAATCTGTCCATACAAGAGAAAGTTACAGCCCGGACACGACAACCTATACTCTATGTCCTTATATGCAGCACTCCATTGTGAATAACCACTAAGTGTGACCTTGACCTTTGAGGTAGGGACACGGGTCTTGCACACGACATGTCGTCTTGGTATGTGGAACACATGTGGCAAGTTATTTTAAAATCTGTCCATACAAGGGAAAGTTACAGCTCGGACATGACAACCTATACTCTATGTCCTTATATGCAGCATTCCATTGTGAATAAACACTATGTGTGACCTTGACCTTTGAGGCAGGGACACGGGTCTTGCAGGCGACACGTCGTCTTGGTATGTGGAACACATGTGGCAAGTTATTTTAAAATCTGTCCATACAAGAGAAAGTTACAGCCCGGACACGACAACCTATACTCTATGTCCTTATATGCAGCACTCCATTGTGAATAACCACTAAGTGTGACCTTGACCTTTGAGGTAGGGACACGGGTCTTGCACGTGACATGTCGTCTTGGTATGTGGAACACATGTGGCAAATTATTTTAAAATCTGTCCATACAAGGGAAAGTTACAGCTCGGACATGACAACCTATACTCTATGTCCTTATATGCAGCACTCCATTGTGAATAAACACTATGTGTGACCTTGACCTTTGAGGCAGGGACACGGGTCTTGCACGCGACACGTCGTCTTGGTATGTGGAACACATGTGGCAAGTTATTTTAAAATCTGTCCATACAAGAGAAAGTTACAGCCCGGACACGACAACCTATACTCTATGTCCTTATATGCAGCACTCCATTGTGAATAAACACTAAGTGTGACCTTGACTTTTGAGGTAGGGACACGGGTCTTGCAGGCGACACGTCGTCTTGGTATGTGGAACACATGTGGCAAGTTATTTTAAAATCTGTCCATACAAGAGAAAGTTACAGCCCGGACACGACAACCTATACTCTTATGTCCTTATATGCAGCACTCCATTGTGAATAAACACTAAATGTGACCTTGACCTTTGAGGGAGGGACACGGGTCTTGCACGCGACACGTCGTCTTGGTATGTGGAACACATGTGGCAAGTTATTTTAAAATCTGTCCATACAAGGGAAAGTTACAGCCCTGACACGACAACCTATACTCTATGTCCTTATATGCAGCACTCCATTGTGAATAAACACTAAGTGTGACCTTGACCTTTGAGGTAGGGACACGGGTCTTGCACGCGACACGTCGTCTTGGTATGTGGTACACATGTGGCAAGTGATTTTAAAATCTGTCCATACAAGAGAAAGTTACAGCCCGGACACGACAACCTATACTCTATGTCCTTACATGCAGCACTCCATTGTGAATAAACACTAAATGTGACCTTGACCTTTGAGGGAGGGACACGGGTCTTGCACGCCACACGTCGTCTTGGTATGTGGAACACATGTGGCAAGTTATTTTAAAATCTGTCCATACAAGGGAAAGTTACAGAGCCGGACGGACGGACGGTGCGATTTTAATATGCCCACCTTCGGGGGCATAAAAACTCCCTGGGGGCCCCACAAACCCCAACTACATCTAGTAGGATGTGCCTGCACATATAATTTAACCTGCTTTCACCCTTGCTATAACATAGAGGATTCCAGTAAAATTCTCTCAATGTGTTACCACCTCAATATCAATAGTGTATACCGTACTAAGATTGCTGTTTTGTGTTTGTTTGTTTAGTGTATTTTGATGTTCTTTCATTGGTATAAAGCTGGAACTTACATGTACTTAACAGCTATTGAAATCAATGAACTTGCATTTTAGTGACACACGCAACTATTTGCTATTGAAAGTACTGATAAAACAAGATGGCCATGATGACCCTCATTTGCTCACCTGAGTAACAAGAGGGCCATGATGGCCCTCAATTGCTCACCTGAGTAAAAGTGTTTGACCTTTGTTACCTATATACAATGTTACACAACAAATATCTTAAAGAAAACCTTTTATATCTATGTATCACCAATGACCCTCATTGCGGGGCCAATTTTAAACCATAATTTAAACAATCTTAGTAGAGGAGCATTAGACGATGCTCCACACCAAATATCAAAGCTGCAAAACTGTACCAGTCATTGAATTTGGCCTGGTAGTTTCAGAGATTTGTTTAAAAGCAAAACAGTAAGTCAGCCATTTTGTTGTTGTTGTTGTTAATCAATCTCAATGCCTTGTTGTATTTTTGTAGAGGGTCATGCAATGAAGCTTCATGTCAAGTTTCAGTGAATTTGGTAGTTTCAGAGGAGATGTTTTTAAAGCAAAACAGGTAGCTGGCCAGATTGTTGTTGTTGTTAATCAATCTCAATGCCTTGTTGTACTTTTGTAGAAGGTTACCCAAGGAAGCTTCCTGTAAAGTTTCATTGAATTTGGACTGGTAGGTTTAAAGGAGATGTTTTTTTAAAGCAAAACAGGAAGTTGGCCATTTTGTTGTTGTTGTTGTTGTTGATCAATTGTGACCCCTTGTTGTATTTTTGAAGAGGGTCACCCAAGGAAGCTTCCTGTAAAGTTTCATTGGATTTGGAGTGGTAGTTTCAGAGGAAATGTTTTATAAAGCAAACAGGAAGTCGTCTATTTTGTTGTTGTTGTTAATCAATCGTGACCCCTTGTTGTATTTTTGTAGAGGGACACCCAGGGAAGCTTCCTGTGAAGTATCATAGAATTTGGCCTGGTAATTTCAGAGGAGATTTTTTTAAGCAGTTGTTGACGGATGGACAGACTGATTGACTGACAGACGGACAACAGACAAAGACCGATCACAATAGCTCACCTTGAGCACTTGGTGCTCTGGTGAGCTAAAAAGAAAATAATTCCAAAAGTAAGCCCCAACATCAAGGGAGACAATATAGCAAGATTTGCTGCCCTGGCTTTCAGAGTGAACTTTAAATAACTATCAGAATTTAACAAAATGTGATTATAGTAAACTTGTAACCCCGGGCGTGGGGCCAGTTTTGACCCCCACGCCATGATTTGAACAAACTTAATACAGAACCACTATATGATGATACACACAAAATATCAATTGTCTACACCTAATGGTTTCAAAGAAGATTTGATGGTCATAATGCCATAACCTAAATATCTGCTAACATTTGTATATTTATGTTTCGTTACATTGGCTATGAGATAAAATTATGAAAATTAAACCCCCACAAAATTTCAATCATGAATTGTTTGTGTATGTAATAAATTTCAAACAAAGTAGTATAAAGTGTCATGAAATAGAAAAAGGTTTGCATGTAAAGGTTTCAATATTTCTTAGAATAAATATGAATGGAAAAAAGTTGTGGTGAAAAGGGAAATTCCCTAGCTACTTAACCCATGTTGATATTTTTAAGAACAAATATGGAATTGAGAAAGGTCTGATGTCAAGTGATTTTCCCAATGTAAGGTTTTTTAATACAAATTGAAAGACAGGTTTGAATAGCAAATACATATTTTGCTTATTGAGGCTTTCATATTTCCCATGCACTGCTCATCTGACAGCTTGAGCCATGTGTAAGGGATTT
Organism: Mya arenaria; assembly: GCF_026914265.1. Taxonomy (NCBI): domain Eukaryota; kingdom Metazoa; phylum Mollusca; class Bivalvia; order Myida; family Myidae; genus Mya; species Mya arenaria. The sequence continues at coordinate 31,146,828 of NC_069133.1, read as the reverse complement.
AACATCAATTCAAAGGCTGCTCCTTTCAAATTTGCACCTCTCAGGTTAGCTTCTTGAAGATCACAGCCAGAGAGATTGCAGTTCTGTAAATAAAAAATAAAAAAAACTTTTTGCAATAATGCAACTTTCTTTTTGGTTGTATTAAGATATAAAATAGCCTACTAGTATTTTTGAGTAAACTTTCTCTTATATCCCACTGCTGAATAACTTATTCAACTGTGTAGCTTAAAACTTCTTAAATTAAATGAGTTTGTACCAGGTCCAATAAACAAAAGTGCAATGGAGTGAATGCCACGCTTCTCTGTTGTTTTTAAGTTGATCAAGGGTAAATAACTCGACAATCATTAGGTCTACATGCTTGGAATACATGTGTGTAATGTCTCTTGCAACATCTCTACCCAGTTTCAATTTAATATCTTCATGCCGGGGACAACAACACCTTTGCTTTGACAATACCTCAAAAACAAATCTTTAAAAAAAGACAAATTTACAGGTAAAGTGAAGATAACAAAAACAAGAAAAGCCCCAATGCGACGAAACCAGGTTTTCAATGATTTGACAGAAGAACTTCAGCCTGTGTCTGTTTTTCTATTTTTAGTAACAGGGACCTTGACCATAATAACCCCAAACGCAATCACATGAAAGGTATCCATAAACTCTTCCTTTATACCAAGTTGGGTCAAGATATGTCAACTCTAATTAAGGTTATTCAGTTTCAACTGTTTTCTATTTTTAGTAAAGTGACCTTGGCCTTGACTCTAGGGATCCATAAGGCAATCCCATGAAAGTTATCTATAAACTCTTCCTATAGACCGAGTTTGTTCAAGATATGTGAACCCTAACTAAAGTTATTCCGTTTCAAACATTCTTCTCAGTTTCAAACATTCTTCTATATTTAGTAACAGTGACCTTGACCTTAGGGACCCCAAAGGCAATCCTATGAAAGGTCTCCATAAAATCTTCCTTTATACCAAGTTGGATCAAGATATGTGAACCCTGACAAAAGCTATTCAATTTCAACCATTTTTCTATTTTTAGTAACAGTGACCTTGACCTTGACCCTAGGAACCCCAAACGCAATCTCATGAAAGGTATCATTAAACTCTTCCTTTATACCAAGTTTGGTCAAGATATGTGAACACTGACTTAAGATATTCAGTTTCAACTGTTTTTCTATTTTAAGTAACAGTGACCTTGACCTTGACCCTAGGGACCCCAAACGCAATCTCATGAAAGGTTTCCATAAACTCTTCCTTTATACAAAGTTGGGTCAAGATATGTCAACCTTAACTAAAGTTATTCAGTTTCAACTGTTTTTCTATTTTTAGTAACAGTGACCTTTACCCTATAGACCCCAAATGCAATCCCATGAAAGGTCTCCATAAATTCTTCCTTTATACCAAGTTTGGTCAAGATATGTGGACCCTTAAAAAAGTTATTCAGTTTCAACTGTTTTTCTATTTTTAGAAACAGTGACCTTGACCCTAGGGACCCCAAATGCAATCCCATGAAAGGTATCCATAAACTCTTCATATAGACCAAGTTTGGTCAAGATATGTCAACCCTAACTTAAGTTATTCGGTTTCAACCGTTTTTCTATTTTTAGTAACAGTGACCTTGGCCTTGACTCTAAGGACCCCAAACGCAATCCCAATGAAAGATTTCCATAAATTCTTCATATAGACCAAGTTTGGTCAAGAAATGTCAACCCTAACTAAAGTTTTTCAGTTTCAACCGTTTTTCTATTTTTAGAAACAGTGACCTTGACCTTGACCCTAGGGACCCCAAATGCAATCCCATGAAAGGTTTCCATAAACTCTTCATATAGACCAAGTTTGGTCAAGATATGTCAACCCTAACTAAAGTTATTTAGATTCAACAGTTTTTCTATTTTTAGTAACAGTGACCTTGGCCTTGACTCTAGGGACCCCAAAGGCAATCCCATGAAACGTATCCATAAACTCTTCCTTCAAAAAGAAGAAAGTGGGTTGAAATGTCTCAGTTAAGGACATCCAATGATAACATTGATATTTGTTTTCAAAACTGTACACATGGTTCAAATTTCATTGCTGCAGTTTAAAAAATAACAAGGGTGTTTAATTAAATAATCGAATACAAATTTGATCCTAGAAACAAAATCAAGTAGCAATGAGGTTAATAATCCGCACATTTTATATGTGCTGCACAGGATTGAGTTTGATAATCTGACAGCTTGTTTTAATGATCCAGCAATATGATACAAAAAACTGAATGCAAGTAATTATAATTTACTTTAATTTATTATCATTGTTGTTAAATAATATATAATAAAAACCATATTAACAGTAAAATAAGAATTTAGGTACTTACAAGTTGTATACCACAACCATGTATATTTTATGAATAGATGTATACCTTTTAACATAGACAGTATGATTTCAGAATTAAAGGTCAAATTTTCCTTGGGATCGGGAATTCGTGGATAAGCCAACCCAAGAAATCCACGAAAATTAATTTCCCACTAATATTTATGATTACGAAGTATATGTGAATATGCTATGGCCATGGTGGCTGTTTTAGAATAATGAAGATACTGACAACAATGCTATGTTGTTATTTTTGGAAAAACAGACAAGCTAAAAATGAAATGCTTTCACAATACCTCTAGATCTGCTCCTGCCAACACAGCTCCACGTAGATCACAGTTCTGGAGGTTGGCATTCTTCAGGTTGGCTACACGGAGATTAACACCAGCCATGTGGCTTCCTTCAAGGTTGACGCTCTTCATAAGCGCCCCTAAAATAGTTATTTATTATTAATTATCATGTTACATTAATGTAATCAAAGCACAGAACATATACAGTCACATCTTTTCAAATAATGACTCTTGACACACAAACTGGAGTTGAGTTAAGACACTCGGCAGGTATTCATTAAACATCTAAAAGTTATTTCCGGAAGACTTCAGTCATTTTTCTAATTTAAGTATCTCAACTGTCAAACTTTTATTATATGATTATTGTAAGTATGTGCAAATTTCCTAAGACTTTATTTTTATTTATTTCATGTAAAATACACACTAACACTTATATGTTAAAATAGTGACTCCTCCACTTCTCTTTCATTTGTGACAATAACTTTGAATTTATAAGTTTGGTCTTAAAATTGTGTTCCTTTATAAAATGAAAGTATTAAAATCCCTTCAGCAGACATGTTAACTCAACCAGCGGTAGGTAAAATCTACTGCTTTTGAGACCCCCCTTTTGAACCTAATCTACCAGCTCAGAGACCTAAATCTTCCTCTCTGACATTGCCAGAGGTTCACATATAAGGTGTTCACCATTTTTCTTACTTGATTCAGGGATATAAATGCTCTTAAAAAAGGGATGATCAAGTTGAAATTGTTATGAAGTTAATGACTTATATGACTTTCAGAAGCACTGAAAATGATTACCGTTATATGACCAGTAATTAGCTACACCAGGAATATATGCCAGACCAAGCAACTTAATTGAACATAAAAATACCTAAGGTTTATGGGTTTTACTGACGAGTTTAGGGGCTGTTTGTATAAAACACCTGCTTATGAGCTATTTTATTAAGAAGGAAAAAACCTCATAAAGATAATGTTGGTATGGACATATCAAAGTACTGGTATAATAATTCTTATTCTTACAACAATAGGATATTATAATTAATCAAGTAAAAGGTCAATGTTTATCAAATTAAAACTGGCAGTTAAGGATATATTTCATAAACATCAATAACATTTCTAGTCACAGAATGTCAACAGGATGAAGGCTGTTTTCACAGTATGTTGAAATCAGTTGATTAACAAAGAATACTATCAAACAATCTCAATTAAAATGCCACCAGTTATTTTGAGCAATAATTAATGATATTGATACAAGCAAACTATAAGTCATTTGGACTGTAGATCTTTCCAGACACAAACAATCAGTTCTTTGTTTCTAATAAACACTTCTATGTAAACATTTTCTTTCTCCTGCTTTTGTGGTGGAGAAATCAGACAACTGGCACAGGCATATATTATAGAATGTCTAAGATCTTATGACACACACACAAAATTAATTCCCATATATATTTCTATTGTTCTCAAACGTCTATCATTTTATATCAGCTATATGAACTGTTAATAATTGGATGGGTATTAAGTTTGCTGGACTGCTCTAAACTGATCTGTGGAGTCTCTCCAACATTGCCATCAAACTTCAATATAAACTAACAGTGAAATGCTGTCATTTTCATGCATTGGAAGTGAAGTCAGATCAGGGGTTTTTTATATACAGGTTTTCACAGTATACCTAGTCAACTCATTGCAACTATATTTTGAATTTCTTCATTTTAATTTTTTCCAACATAAATGTTGGTCTTGATAAATGCAATAAATAGATGCTGTCATTGATTTATACAGTCATCAAGGGACATTTTACTATTTTAAGAAAATACAGTCCATTTACTCATGACATTTTACTGTTTTAAGAAAATACAGTCCAAACTTGCTCTGATATCTCGATTTCACCATTGTGCTGAACTTTTTCCCCAGTCCATAATATATTCCTTCTTTTTCTATATAAAATAGTTCGAATATCTGCTTATGTCAATTTTTCTATCTTGATATTTCGCTATGTCGAAGTCATATTTCAGTCCCTGTGGTCGAATTTCACACATTTTCTTTGTTCTTTATGTCAAACTGCTGATCGATCTGCGAAAAAATGACAGTTTACCACATGTCGCTAAATTACCAAGCGTGTCAAAATTTCAAACCGTCATTATTTGGATATAATTGGTGAGTGTGAATTAAAAAAGTTGTTTCTTTATGTTTTTGTTTGAAGAGACATTTATTATTTAAGCTTGTGATTTTTTGTTTATGTATAAAACAAAGATTTTATTGATTTGATAACAATCCCAAATGGGCACAGTCAAAGAATAACTTAAAATGTCAGATTCTAGTTCAACTACTCCAGTCGACCAATTCAGAGAAGAACCTGGTACAAAATGTTTGTATTATATCTGTGATTGTATAATCAATAAACATTAAGTTAAATAAAATAGAAAGAAATATTAGATTTTTTTTATTATTTTCAAAACAAAAACCTGGTTAATAAACACCATGACATGTACCTTCCATATTGGCCCTAGTTCCCGCTGGATCCTCAAAATTACAGCTATGCAGTGATGTCCCTTCCATGTTAGCACACAGCATCTTCACCCCCAATAGGTTTGCGCTCTAAAAATAAAGCTTAAACTTGTCAGTGAAAATGATGTTTGCTTCTTGATGCACCTTTATTCAAATTACATCTAAGAAGTGTTGTCCACTCCAAGTAAGTGGACAACATCTTGATATGTCTTAACCCCTAGTCAATTGCCACTCTACTATTTGACCTTAGAAATGGTATACTCAATCACTATACATGCCATATCACCCGGATTCCGACATATCCCCTGGTCTCCTGCCGAGGGATCCATATCGCCTGGATTTTTTTTTAAAACTAGTTCAAGGTTGACAGTGGAAAGCATCCATAATATCATGAGTGTGAAATTCCATGAAGGACAATGATGACTAATGCCAAAAATTATAGTAATTAGAGTGTATTTTTGTATTTATTCTTAATTCATAAATGTAGATATTGATCTAAATTTTGCTACGTAAAAATCCCCTGGTGTAATATCAAAATCCCCTGGAATTCAGACCAAAATCCCATTGGAAACCTCTCAGAAATATGGCATGTATGGATCCCTGATACTGCACCATTCATGCTTAATCTGCAAAATTACATCTAAAGGTGATGTCCTTTCCAAATTGGCAAAAAGCCCTCAGTGAATGTAAAAGTAAAATGTGTCTGAAAACCTGATGGATGCTCCCCAAAAACATCTTGTCATTCTATTCCAGATGAATCTTCAAAATTTCAGCCACAGATATATTCATACATACATATCACATAATAAATATACCAAAGGCATGAACTTGAACTACCAGTATCATTTTGTCATTAACCTCTAATAAGTGATTATTTGTCTTAAAGGGCCTTCCACAGTGCAAAAGTCGTTAAAAGGACCAAAACTATATATGATTAAAAAAATCAATTTTAATTTAGTTTTGAGGTTCAATATTTAGCAAGCACAATTCATAAACCAGTCGCAACATGGGTAGCTGCAATTGGGAGCAAATTTTACGATGATTTATTTGATCAGATTTCCAGTCAAAAAGCATTTACATTTTTTCCGGAAATGTCTTAATACAAAATGAATATGTTTATGTGACAAAATTGTCAGTACTACCCAATCAACAATCTCTCGAGAGTTTGTGGTGATTGCAGCTATGCTGAGAAAGAAATTTGCATTTTTGAAACCAGAAAATGAATTTAACCCATTATTTTTCATTATTATATTGAATATCTTTTTTACTAAAAGATTATCATCAAGAACCCACAAGACATTGTTGGTTAGGTACATTTGTAGTCTTGGGGATTTTGCCAAAAAAAACCACAAATATATAATGTCGACAGACATTTCCTAAAAAAGTATGAGTGCTATTTAATATTCAATATCTGATAAAATCTTCTTTCGTAAAATTTGGTCAACACCTAACTTAACCAAAACTTGTCACAAAGAATGTATGTTTTACTCCCAAAAAAGATTGTTCCTCAAAACTAAATATTTCATTTTTGGCCTCTGATGATGATGGTGACCAACTTTTGCAATGTGGAAGGCCCTTAACACCATTAAAACTTGGAGGTATGAACCCTGTAAGTTTTGCTAACACTGTTATTGCTTTCTTTTGCATTTGAGGTGATGATCTTTGTGGTCCCCTTATTTATGTTTAATCAAAATTAAATATCATTTATAAGAAATGTTCTCTTTTTAGACTAGGGCACTTGTGGCCTAGTTCATAGCCGTAATCGCGATGTCTGCATTTTCAAGCCGAATCTGGGGGTTCACTGACGTAATGTATTCATACGCTGTATTTTGATCGGATTGCCGTTAGCAAATTTGAATAATCAAAGTAGTACCAGAACTGATTACAATGAAAACATCCAATAAAAATAGTTCTCCTAACAAGACAAGCTAATTGTATGTTCTTTTAATGAAGCACAAGAAATGGGTACGTAGCGAGTGAGTTAATCGGGTTAACTACATGAATGTTCTTGCATACGGTCAGATTAAATGCAATAAGAATATGAACATATTGGAAAAGTATGCATCGACATTTTCCATTCAAAGCTCTTGATTGATAGACTGGTAGCCGCTTTCTCTTTTATCCGAAAAAAGACCAGTATCAGCTAACCACAGTGCCCGTCGCGCATTCGAAATGTCTTGTGGGTACGTAAAACGAATCAAGCTTGCGGTCTAAGTAGTAAACAACCAAGATATTTGTTGTTGTTTTTTTTAAAAAGTATTGTTATCCTTTGTATAGAATGTTGGTATTAATTTATTAACAGGGCTGTTCTTTTTTTCGACATAATTTGCATGTTGCCGTAAATACAAAGTTTATTTTTTCTAATCATTGCATGTCACTCAGCACTTTTTTAAATACAGCATGATTTTTGGTATTGATTGTTTAAATACTATTAATGTAAAATAAAAAAAACCATATGCCGCGTACCTGTATAACGTTATAACTTGTGTTCTTGAGGAAAAGTAAATTCGGGTACCAGTCTACTGTATTGACTCAGTCACTCTGATCAGAGCGGTCCAATGATTCACACATGTACATGTTATCACTAATTCCGGATGCTGATGATGTGAATTTTATACGTGTTATATTGATGAAATTTATCAATAAAGTCGCCATTGAATGATTACCACCATCAAACGGATTTATTGTCATCTTACCGTGGATAGCATGTTTAATTTGACACGTAGAATTTCAAGCAATACAAGTTTGTTTGATAAAATCATGTGATTTCAATTTTGCAAAATGGAGATAAAGAAATATCAAATATGCGCATACTTATTTATAGTTTCATTTTAAATGAAGCCAAATGTATGAATATGTGCATAGCATCTGGCTTATGAATATGATGAGTGTTTACCTATGTGCATAGAAATGTCTTGGAGCCATTCTAAGTGTAAGTACATTTTGTTCAATGACATTGTGTGATAAACCATCGCCATTTGCCTGCTCACTTTTGATTTCTACTCTTATTATGCGCCAGTCAATTGTTACCACCCCCTCGGGGTATACTAGGGAAAAGGGCAGCGTTTTCACCTTTCAGCGGTGTCCTCGCAGTGCCTGATGATTACGGTGGTTTTGTCTTCCCGCAAAATATAGCGGGAAATTACCCTTACCTAAGATCCTTGGGGTGCGAGGTTATTTGGCAGGGATTTTACCACCAGTTCGTTCCCGCAGGGTAGGGCAGGGATTTTATAGGGGATTGGTTGGACTGAAAGTCAAAGTATTCCCCAGACCTGGAGGGGGGGGGGGGGGGCGGGCGTGGTTACATTTGACTGGTGCATAAAGTTCTTTTTCTGAAGACGCTTTGAGCTCACTTTTTGTTTCCTCGCCAAGAATGAAAATCAGTAATCACCCAATGTTGTGGCATAGTGAAGTAATGAAGATTTAACCTCACAACAGTCTTTCTCAAATGCTGTCCAGGCTTTTTTATGCTGAAGAATAACTTACCTGGAGATGTCAGACCAGAAAGCGTCTTGGCATGAGATTGGATTACTATGGATCAGCATGCACCAGTCAATTGTAACAAGGGCCCCGACATCCGGGGGTATACCGGGGAAATGGGCCGTGCTTTTACCTTTCAGGTGGCCCGCAGTATCGGGTCTTCGTGGAAAATACAGTGCGGATGTGGCTTAACCTAATGTCCCTTGGGTGCTGGGGGGGGGGGGGGGGGGGGGATTTGGTGGGGACTTTGCCATCAGATCATCCCTGCAGGGCGGGGATTTTAGCTTGGGTTGGCTGGACCGAAAGTTGACAAATTAACTAATTACTTATTAGAAGTTAAGAATATATATTTATTTATATAAGTTATACTTTGCAATCTAAATCATAGATTTGAAAAAGGTAACCTGTATCAATAAATGCAATTATACATAAATAACTGTGCAAATCTTTATGAATCATCCAAATATGAGTACCTTGCAGGGTCTATGTTATTTTAAAAAAATTATACTAAGGGAGCTTTCAAGATTAGCTTTCCAATCGCATACACAATGCAGTTTAAAACCTTGATAATTCAAACAAATCTTGCTTGCAGACCATTACTATTAAATATTTGATAAGTCACAGACATTATAAGGTACATTTTAAATGGGCTGTACTCAGTTAATAATGAAAAAGAAAAAACTTTCTTTTTTATAGAAAGAAACCTGACATTAACTTGGTACCAAATTAATGCATTGAAACTTACTAACTGATGATGCACATAGTTTACAAATGATTTATTAATAGCAGTTATTTCGTGTTTTTCCATTAAAAAAAGATTACTAAGTACATTGTATGTCTACCGAGTATAATTCATTCCTTATGCGTAATCTGCCGTTGATGTTATTACGTGATTTAAGCGAGTTAGGTATATATCTGGAAATTCCACCCAGTCTTCATAGCATAGTGGATTCGACACTGCACTGCAATTTTTTTACATTTTGGTATTTTATTTACAATAACGATATCAAAGAGTAAAATAGTTTATTAAAAAATTGTCCTTAGATTCGTTAAAGAAAAAAATCCAACTTTTTTGGTGCCATTCTGGTGTACAGTCCCTTTAATAAACAACAGGTGAAGCCAATGCTGTATTAAATTTGAGACAGACAAAAAGAAGACAGTACAAAGTTCAACAAGTGTGACCAATTTGAGAATACCCGGTACCTTACGTAATTTATAAATATTCATGCGATTCAGATAATTTAAATGCTAGAAATCACAAAAAAACATTCCCTTGAATTATTCCTGTCATAGTTTAAACTCAAAATCAAATTTCAATGCACAGCATTTGAAATAATTTTAAACAGATGAAAAACTGTTATTTTTAAAAAGCACAATACATGGTTTATCTTTTATGTGACCTAACATTAATATAAAAATTTATTCAGATCATAATTTAGAGACTTTTCTTGCACTTAAATGTGAACAAGTATGCTTGGGATTGAACACTAAGAAAAACAAATTTCAATGAAATTAAATGAAGCACAAAATATACAAAAATTGAAACTTTTTAGACTTTCAAAACTTTAACATTTATACTAAATACGGTTACATAAAATGATGAATACGTTTGTAGGATTTGATATCCCACTAAATGTAACCGTCGGCTTCGTTCATTCTAAACTTTCTCTCAGTGATAAGGAATAAATTTTATTCACTGCAGTTGTTTTCTAACTTTATGAAAATAAGAACAATGGAAACTGCATTTACTGTTGATCAGTGCAGATTGTGGGAGGTCATGGTTGATTTCACTGAACCACCAATAAGCCCTGCCGAAATTGGATTCTTATTGGTCAGTCAGGTGTTTTTGGTAGGCATGATTAGTATGAATCTTAATTTTAACCATCATTTATGAATGTTTACCAAATCATTGAATATTGAAATAACAAGCGAAATGTTAGTTTGAATGATGAAAGCCATGAAATATGTGAAGTATTCAAAAAGAGACCATTTTCCAGCTTGTGTAAGTATCGAGAAAATTATTAAGTAAACTTATTTATTGTTTATCTGGAAAATGTTGAAATCTCATGTTTAGGCTTGATTGCTATGCTATTGCAATATGTTTTATTCATTGCAATATTAATGTAAAACATTTTTATGTTGACTTAAGTTTGTAGATAAAAACTAATGGTATTGGTGATATGAGAATGATCTGGTAAGTCTTTAAAATCCCTTTTGGTATTGTGAAGATTTTGCTCCAGTCTTGATCAGTTTAGCTTTTGAAGATTTTCAAAGTAACTGCAAAACAAGTCCAGCTGCCTAGAAAGACTATGTCAAACCCTGACCAGATAAAATTTCTAGTGTTTTCAAATTACCACCTTGGCAATGGTTTTATCATAACATAGGATATTAATGCTAGTGGTTTTAAAGAAAATGCTAGTGTTTTTGTATTTGGAATGATATATCATAAGTGGCACTAAATTGAACATAATTTATAGTTCTCATTGATAAAACACATAGCCCCAAGTACATGTTGATCTAAGATTTAAGGCTTGGATGGAGTCAGGTCAAGAAAATTGCATGTAACATTGTCAATACATTGTACTTTCCAACGCAAAAACTGTTTGTTTATTCAAGTATATAATGCAATCCCCACACCAAGGAAATGCAGTATTGCTTAACCAGCTCAATTGACATCATGAGTTGGACATTAAATTGCTGCAATTAAAGGCACATCTAGATATCAGAATTATTCAAACTCTGATTTAGCAACCTTATTATAGTTTAATAAATGAACTACTTTTGGGAAATGAAAGCTTTTTTAGATTTACAAGGACGGGTAAAAGTATTTGTAGTAAAGTAAATGTACTGCAACACCTGATACATGTTGCCTAGGAATCTTACAAATTCTAGGCACTCCAAATGTTACAGTTCTATTCAATTCGGAGTGCCTGAAATGAAAGCTTCTTGATTCTACATTCAACATCTTTCTGTATGACCAATGACCAGGAGAACCATGAACCTACAACCATTTGCAACTATTGATATAGGGAGCTATCAGGACAGAGACAGAGGACAATACAAGAATGGCCTACTGTTGCATTTATTGATGTCTTTTACAAATATTATCCAAAGTATGGCCCTGTGGTTTAAAGCTCCCCTGAAAAAGAGGTGACAGGTTTTCTATATAGGATATAATTACATCATTGAAAATCTTCTCTGAAACTGCAAATAACAAACCTTTGATATAAAATGATTTAATCAAATTAAACAAGTATGTGTACTTTGGTTAACATACGCCAACCACGTAAATTAATTTGTGTAGGTCTGATTTAACGACATTGAGATTTTCAAAAGAACTATGACTTTATCTGATTAAACACTTTAGCCCCCCCCCCCCCCCCCCCCCTACCCACGCTTTTAAAATATCCTTTGCAGCTTGCAAGCAGTTTTAGTCTAAAGTTTAAGCTACCCCATTAAACAGTGACCCCTTGTGATGTGAGCCGATTTGTTTAATGCTTAGAACATGGTTATCAACATTCCCCTAAATGAAGCCCTAGTCCATCAGTGCTTTCAGCACTTTGATTTGTATTGTTTTGATGGCAAACATGAAACTAAAACTATTTGGTCTTTCAAATGTTACTTTGGAATTATGCAAAGTAAATGATTTGAAAGACAAGGGAAAACCAAATTAATGCCAGATTTTTCATTTGGACCAATAGCCCGTCAGATTAGTGAAAAAATCGTTCACATTGTGGTACAAGCACCAAAATTGACATGGAGACTCTTTTGGATCAACTTATTCGGAAAATCCCGTTAGCCACGTAAAATTAAAAATGGCCGCTATTTTTTTTTCAAAATGGTCGCCATTCAAGTTAATCGTTACTGTTTTTATTTTTTAACTTGACATGCATGACCAAACTAAACGGGTTGTGATCAGAAATTATTTATTTAATGCATATTTAAAAAAAAAAAAAGATTTACAAAAATTAAAATATTGATTTCCCAGGTAGTGATGTATATTTTTGTATTTATGTGTTTCATTAAAAAAATATAAGCTTTTTTCTATATTTTTTTCAGCCTTTTCTCTGTTATTTTTTCTTTTTATTTAAGAACAAGTTGACTTTGAATACATTCTAGCCTGCACAATTAACACGGAGCTGTATGCGGGAGTCTAAATCGATAACACTTCCACTTGGTAAAAGAGCTGTCCAAAAGATTTGCCACACATCAGTGCTTTTTCAAGCCCTTGTCAGCAGGGCTTTCGATTTCCATTTAACATATAGTTGATAGGCCCCATATGCAAATTGCCTAGTATTGCAGCACGCTCAACCTGTTGAATAAAAGCTTCTTGCATTAGAGAAATTGATTAATATGACCTTTGTTTTTGAGCAAGCAATGTCAGTCTTATTTCGTCAATACTATCAGTGGCGCTAGAACTATCACATAGTAACTTCGAACTTTTTATGAATAGTATGATCCTTTTTTGTCAATTGTTGGTGAGTTTTATAAAAAAAATAATAGAAGCATACATTCCATGTTTGTCATGCACTCTATTTCCCTTGTCAGCAGAATGCAGATACGACATCACATTCAATAAAAGTATGGAAAAATAGAAGGCTGTTGGATTTCTCGGCCAATAGAAACACTTATATCATGTATGGAACCTCAAGTGTTATCCTTGACCAAATGCATCCCGCAGCTATTCTACATCAAGAAGCTATAAAATTGGCATAACATTGACCGCAATGACAAGAATGTATGTGTAGCTGGCTTTAATCATAATGGTTTTGTAACTGTCTGCTGCTGTGTGTTCTGCGTCCAAGAATATTCATGATTGTGTCTGCTTCCTTTTGCAATGTTTGTGTCCTTCAAGACTTATTGCAGACAACACCATCTCCTTGAGTGACCACAACTGTTAACTATTATTTGGACACATCTTCACAAAATTATCCACCAGAAAGTTGAATAGCTCACGCTTGTTGCATGTTATCTCTCAAGACGCTACGCCAATATTGTGGGATTTTCTTTGTCAGTCACTCTGCGTCTAGTTCCTATGCCTCGCATTGTCCGTGTTTCAGATTTTAAAGTAGAGGACCAGTATAGGTCAAACAGAATATCTTTTCCCGCGTAAGTACAACTGCGTGCTTGTACTTTTGAGACTACTTCTAGTGATGCATATTAAAGTCGATTTGGCAAAATTGATGACACCAGCCTCTAGAATTGACCCAGGTTGCGATTTCAGGCAGCTATGGAGATTATCATTATCACTCAGTGCAGTGGGAAAAGACCGATTTTTATGCTGAAGAAAAAACGGTCACATTCTCAAGAAAGGCAGAATAAGTGTAGAAAACAGACGACAGTCGTCCTTATTAAGATTTTCCCATATGAAGCATCCTCTATCGGCTCTGGCTTTTGCCGAAAGAAATATGTTGTTTTCTTCTTGTTTGGCTAATAAAATGAGCACTGTATCAATCCCTTACAGGAACTTATTGAAGCGAGTTTTAACGTGATCATAATGAGAAGCAACCATTTCAGCAGCATTAAGATGTGCAAAACATGTTGTATCCAGTGTAAAAAATATTCTTATTCTCCCCAGTAGTAGCATTGCCCATATCATTTTAGTGTACAGCTTCTGAATGTTCAACGAAGGCCTTTTGTGTATGTTCTTTCTGTTCGTAATGTCTGGTATTTTTATTTGCATCCATGACTTCAAATGTCAATTCATACTGACTGACATCAGCTTCAGCACCATGGCACCATCCACCGTCATAGTTCGGATGGGTCTTCAGTCACAAAAATGGCACCACCATTACCTTTGATAACAGCACTAGCTTTCTCATGAGCTTGGTCAATAGGCCACGCTGAAAATTCACGATTAGATTTGTGAACAACAGATATCCCGTTATGGAATTCTGCGCATAGCTGAGGATGTGTATGAAGCACCATCATGTGTCTGAGGTGTATGGGGAGCCATCGCGCATAGTTTACATTGTTGTTTGCAAAAGAGAGTGGTATCTGCACGCACAACAATTAATGGCATAAAGTAAAATCTGCTTCACGGAATGATCAGACCAAGGACAAGATTATTAATTCCAATGTCAACACTAGATTTCTAAATTGATATAGTGATCTTTTAGTTTTGCGCCTTTTACAGCAGTCAACGATACATATGTTCATTAGGCCCTGCACACTCACTGACATTGTACAGCCTGTAGGCTTCTTTAAGTAGATTGAAGAGAGTGCTAGCTGTAAGCTGGTACATTTGCCGGGTCCTAGTGGCACTTGAAGCAGGAAGAAAGCATTTTGCTGTCCCTGAGGAAGTAGTCCCTGCCTCATCAACGGCTCCGATCCATCTCATAATTTGATGGGTCCAGTGGACTGAAATGCCGCCAGTTCAATATGCAGACCCAAGACATAATGCCAAACTTGTCTTCACGTTTTTTTTCAGCCAATGACACTGTTTTGCTAATGCGTAGATTATGTTTTTCCATCTTGTTTGTACAATGATACTTTCATTATATGACTAAATGAAGACAACATTTTAAACCTTGTTAAGGCGAGCTATGTCAGATAGTTGTCTTTGAATTACTATAAAGTATCTCTTAAGAGCTTGCACTGTTGTAACGGCTTGATTGCTTCATTGACAGACGATGTTGGTATCTGGTCCCTGGTACTTGAAATTAATTCATCAGTGTATATGTTATTTTTTTGCATTATTCTATACTGTTTTCAAATTGGTGTGTGCTCTAATGAGGCTTATATATTTTAATTAAGTAATTTCTCATACATGATGAGGGACAACAGTGAGGTTATGGCCATACTAACAAGTTAAACATTAAACTCGAGTTCAAGTGCACTTTTGTTTCACTGACCGTTTCAGGAAGGTATCCCATCATTTGACGGTTAAGCAATGTTGATGATAGAATGGTTTGTTTCTGGTGTTTGTATTTGTTTATATGGAAAAAAATTTTTTTGGGTGTTTGTATTTGTATTTGTGTATGTGATGTTTATATGCTTGTGTCTATAGTTCATTGTCGTTTAGGCGTTTGCCTGTCCCTATAAAAGAGTTCATTTTTGAATGTTCGACTACTGGGCTTAATTGTCCCTGTAGTTTTCATTGTATTAGTTATTATCTTACTGGTCCTGCATTTAACAAGACTACAGGTATGGGGCTTGTTATTTAGCATCTGGGACACTTAGCTTTACTAGAGATTATTTAGCTGACATTAAACCACAAAAAAAAGTCATGCTGAGTTTTACGGCAGTGGTTGTGCTTTGTCGTAAGTGATAGTAAGAGCTTCAATAAAGTTTTATATAATTTTGTTTCACTTTAAAAGCAAATGTACTGTTTCAACCCAAATGCATTATGATAGAACTATTTAGTCATTTTGGTATTAAGAATAATTTCTTTCAGTCGGATTGGCGGCCATCTTGAAAAGGGCCGCCATTTTGAAAAAGATGGCTAACGGGTTTTTCCGAACAAGTAACCTAATAGGAATACTAACGCAAATTTTGATGATTGTATCACAAACCAAAATCATTAAGATAGAACTGTTTGGTCAACTTTTGTATTAAGAAAAATTTATTCTAATCGGGATTGGCAGCCATCTTGAAATTGGCCGCCATTAGGAAAAATAAAGATGGCTAATGGGTTTTTCCAAACAAGTAGCCTAATAAGAATTCTTATGCAAATTTTGATGATTGTATCACAAACCAAACTCATTAAGATAGAACTGTTTGGTCAACTTTTGTATTAAATTATTTTATTTCAATCGGGATTGGCGGCCATCTTGAAAATGGCCGCCATTTTGAAAAAAAAAGATGGCTTACAGGTTTTTCCGAACACGTTACCTTATAGGAATAACTATGCAAATTTTGATGCTTGTATCACAAACTGAACGATTTTTCTTAATATTGACTTAATCTGCCGGGCTACAATGCGATTTTGAAGCAGGATGTATGTTTATAGAGGAAAGAGTAAATGCTGCTGGCCCATGTATTCACACTCAGGTCCGACCTAATTTTTTACTAATGATGACGCATTTTTACACTACTTGCTCATATTCTGCTGAGAAGCTTCAGGATAAACACTGTTGAATTAATGAAAGGAATAAAAAATCTAACGCAATTTTTGTCTTACTATTTGAACTAGTTTTTGACGGGAGACAACCAATATGCACACTGGTCTTATTAAATATCATTTTGACAAATACTTTGAACAGTTGTTCCATGAAGATTGGATAAACACTGTTAAATATATGAACACATTTTTTTTTATTGATCTGACATAGTGACTTACTGGTAGTTTTTACCTGATATGACCCATACTAAATCACACTGGTCCTATAATGATAGGCTGAGAAATATTCTGTTTTGAGTTTCTTGAAGATTGGATGAACACTAATGAGCTTGTGAAAGAATTAAGAAACTTCAACACAAAATTACCGGTCTTGACATCATGCTGACAAACTACCCTGACCATTTCTCATGAAGACTGGATAAAAACTATTTTATTTATTACACTAAAAAAATTTTTTTAACACCTGCCAAAAACAGACCCACCCATTCCTACACCCAGCCTCCCCCTCCGCCTGCCTGCCTGGTTTTTCGCCAATCCATTTTCTATGAAAAGTCCAGCTACATGAAAATAAGAATTGTGAAAGGGAATTTGAAGTTGTTCACTTTTTCAAATTTGCTTTCATTCACAAAAGAACAGCAGTGTAAATTCTGAGACAGAATTGCCATAAAACTGAGACTTATTAAGTTTGATAGCCAGTAATAATAATGCAGTAGTCAAATCTCTGCATAAAAAATAAACTGTTTTAGCTCAAACTTAAGATTGCTTAAATTATACGGGTTCTTATTTTCACAAATGCTGTGTTTTGACCATTAGGCTGGGTTTAGTATTTGCTATGCAATGACTGCATGAATACCTTTCAATACCATGATAGGCCTTATATAAAGTATTAATTCTGCCAAGTGTTTAGATTGTCAGTTTTTCGAAAGATTGGTGTTGTTGTCATTGGCAGTATTATGCAAAAAACTTTTACCTTGGTCATAATTCTAAAACCATTCAAGACATTCATATTAAACTTGGTGCACATGTTTCACATGTACAACAAGGTGTAATAATTATAGATGTATGCCCCGATTTACAACTGATCGATTAAAAAGATAAAGGGCAAGGGCTCACTTTCACTCTGCAGCACTCTTGTTAAATTCAAGACATAATGGAATTGTGACTTATCATGAAAAAATGGAACCCTCTGTTTAAAGCAACCTACAGTAGAAAAAGGTGTGTGGGCTGCACATTGTTAGAAACCTAATCCACAAGACAAACTATGTACTAGTTACAATTTATTAATAAACTGTCATGAATTTTACATCATAAACTGTCGAAGTACCAGGAAGTAACATATTGTTTTACTTATGAATGGAGCTTTTATAGGGATATACTTATATCGAAGTCTTCCTTACATTATTGTATCTTGAAATAGGTAGAATTTAATTGGGTATAAACAGTATTCCTCGAATATTGACTTACAGTTTTAAATTTTTTATATTAAGGCTCCAGAAGAGTAATTGGCAGACCATTACACCATCCCTTAAAATCTTAATTCATTGGATGAATATTTATAAGGATGATCTGTAACCACATGAGGTTTCTTGTTTTGACTGAAATACAACCATTTTATATATTTTACTTGAATTGTCATCAATTCATTCTTCTAATTTAACCTCAAACTTTTAAGCGAAAAATGAGAATATATTTTTTTCAATTTAGGTGAAGAACATGGAAAAAGAATCTCATATTTGTTGCTATTTAATAGAAGGCTTTATTAAACTTAATGCTACTGAAAAGTTATTAAACTCGCCAAGGGCTAGCTTCAAAACTTTTTCTATGCTCATTTGTCTTATTAATTGCTATCATTTGAACTAGAGCTATCCCTGATGGTGATGAATATCCTCCGACACTAAGTAATATCTGGACATCATTCTAAGCAATGGTAAAATGGCACATCAAGAAATAACTAGAGATTGCTTTTTTGAAAAAGCGCTTGTCTCCCCTATTGTGTGGTCGTAGCTGAGAAAAAATAAATGATGGACATGAAATTTGTAACTTTGGACTGCATGGAGACAAACCAACAGTGAAGTTTGGTTTATTCGATAATATTAAATAGTGAAGAGAAGAAAGTGTTGTTGATTAATCATGGAAAATGTAAACGAAGTTTGCATTGTATGAAGTTCCTTGGCGCAAGCGTTATTCAATTATTGATCGGAAACCATTTTTCAGCTCACAGTCATCGTGACCATGACCTTTTACCTACTGATCACAACATCAATAGGGATCATCTACATAACCAACTTGCATACCAAGTATTAAGTTCTTGGGTGCAAGTGTTCTTTAGTTACTGAGCGGTAACCATTTCTTCAACTCAAGGTCATGGCAACCTTGACCTTTGACCTACTGATCTCAAAATCAATAGGGGTCATCTACTAGTCATGACCGACTAGCGTACCAAGAATGAAGTTCCTGGGTACAAGCGTTCTTAAGTTATTGAGCAGAAACCATTTTTAAGCTTAAGGTCACCGCCAACGTATCATTTTTTACCTGAAGGTAACCTTGACCTTTGACCTTTTGATCTGAAAATCAATAGGGGTCATCTTCTAGTCATGAACAACTAGCTTACCAAGTATGAAGTTCCTGAAACCAAAGGATCTTTAGTTATTGAGCGGAAACTTTTTCTTCACTTCAAGGTCATGGCAACCTTGACCTTTGACCTAGTGATCTCAAAATCAATATGGGTCATCTTCTAGTCATGACCAACTAACATACCAAGTATGAAATTCCTGGTTGCAAGCGTTCTCTAGTTATTGAGCGGAAACAGTTTCTTCACCTCAAGGTCACGGTGACCTTGACCATTGACCTACTGATCTCAAAATCAATAGGAGTCATCTACTAGTCATGAACAACTATGAAGTTCCTGGGTACAAGCTTTCTTTAGTTATTGAGCAGAAACCATTTTTAAGCTTAAGGTCACTGCCAACATAACATTTTTTACCTGAAGGTAACCTTGACCTTTGACCTTTTGATCTCAAAATCAATAGGAGTCATCTAATAGTCATGAACAACTAGCATACCAAGTATGAAGTTCCTGGACCCAAAGGATCTTTAGTTATTGAGTGGAAACCGTTTCTTCACCTCAAGGTCACGTTGACCCTGATCTTTGACCTAGTGACCCCAAATTCAATAGGGGTCATCTACTAGTCATGACCAACTAGCATACCAAGTATGAAGTTCCTGGGTCTAAGAGTTCTATAGTTATTGGGCGGAAACGAAGTGTGACGTACTGACTGACTGACTGACAGACTGATGGACTGACTGACGGACAGGGCAAAAACAATATGTCTCCCCATGAATGGGGGAGACATAAAGATATTACACGCAAATGATTTTTACATGGAAGGTCACCACGACCTTGACTATTGACCTTGTTACCCCCAAAACAATTGGGATCATCTAGACATCATGACCAACCTCACTTCAAAGTTTGGTGAACCTAGATCAAAGCATTCTCCTGATATTGCACGGAAATATTTTTTTACATTAGAGGTCACAGCGACATTGACCTTTGACCTTGTGACCCCCCAAAATATAGGAGTTTTCTAAACCTCATGATCAACCTCCCTACCAAGTTTGGTGAACCTAGGTCAAACCATTCTCAAGATATTGAGCGGAAATGTTTTTTACATTGGGGGTCGCCGCGACCTTGACCTTTGACCTAGTGACCCCAAAAACAATAGGGATCTTCTACACCTCATGACCAACCTCCCTACCAAGTTTGGTGAACCTAGGTCAAACCGTTCTCAAGATTTTGAGCAGAAATGTTTTTTATATTGGGGGTCGCCGCGACCTTGACCTTTGACCTAGTGACCCCAAAAACAATAGGGATCCTCTACACCTCACGACCAACCTCCCTACCAAGTTTGGTGATCCTAGGTCATGCGGTTTTCCAGTTATCGATCGGAAACGAAGTGTGACGTACGGACGGACTGACGGACTACCGGACTGATGGACAGGGCAAAAACAATATGTCTCCCCCAGAGAGGGGGAGACATAATCACATCATACATGTCTTATCCCCATACAGAGTAGATAATTTCCATGGAATTTTTATCCACCCCCCTGTCTCCTGGCAGGGAAGAATATCCCCCAGAATAAAGAACAAAAACAAAACAAAGGGGTCAAGGTAGCCTATATCAGCTCACCCGTGTAAAATTTTAATGTTGCACTAGACATTGCTACAATAAAAGGGCAATAACTCTAGGATGACTACAGCGATTTGTCTAGTAATCAAACTCGTCAGAAGCATTATTCCCATACATATTCCTACCATATGTGGTGATGATTGGACAAATGCTTGTAAATTATTGATTGGACAAGACAAATGGTGATAACTCTTGAGTGATATCACTAGTTATCAAACTTGTCTAACATATTACGCCATATATTCGGACCCAATTTGGGTGATGATTAGTCAAAGGCTTCTTCAGTTATTGATCAGACAATACATATTTTAGGCATCATTTTATAATTAAAGGGAGATAACTCTCTAGTGAAATGGCTGATTATGGAACTTGTCCAAGATCTGCCTATACACATTCTGACCAAATTTGGTAATAGTTGGACAAACAGTACTCAAGTTACAGACAACGTTATGGACCTGTTCGCTGTAGCGAGGTAAAACTACAAAATTGTGGATGGGAATGGGAATATGATCATTCTGGCCCAAAAATGACATTTTGAGATATTGTAACCTTTATGATGCCAAGTATTTCTAGAACAAAAATCCAAAGTTTCAAGTCAAAATTCACAAAAACTAAAAAAATATAGTACTTTTCGTAACACGGGTGTAGAAATCGAAATGAACAAAATGTATGGTCTAATGTGTTTATTTAGAATGAAATATCCATGTCAGATAAGTATCATGTCAAGGACTATTTACATGTAACATATAAGTTTTAGCATAGAAACAATAAGCACTCATAGTTTGATTACAAAAGTTAACGAAAAGTTCATAAGTGCATTTGGTTGCTATGGTAACTATTGATAATGCCATTTTCACTCATTTTCTAAATGTTTCTCAAAAAATAATGTTTTTCATAAAGTTGTGTTTTAAGTTATTGACATTTTTATGATACCAAGCAATTGCAGAAATAAAATCTGAACTAGTCAGTCAAATATTAAAAAAACAACAATGGATATGGAACATTTCGTAACAGAGAGCTTTAACACAATTTGAACGAAATGTTCGCTAAATCTGTTCTTATTTTGAATGAAGTACACAAGTCAAAATATTAATATATAAAACTATCTTTACTAGTATCACATTCACTACAAAAGGAAAATAACAAGTATACATTGCTAATGTCCATAATGATAAAGAAACTTACAACAAAGGTCAAAGCAAAATTCAGTTGCTATGGTTACTTATGAAAATGCTATTACCAATCATTTTTGAAAGTCCGCATAATTTTTTTTTATTTATAAGTTATTGACATCTTTATGATACTAAGTATTTACAGAAATTAACTCTAAAGTTTCACGTTAAATTTCACAAAAGTTATAAAACATATGAAACATTATGAAACACAGGGATAAAAAACAATGTGAACAAAACTGTTCTTATTTTAAATATTATATATATGTCAAGATACCTGTTTAAATATATCACTTATCTTTACTAGTGTTACATAAACTTCAACATTAAAATAGCAAGTACACATTGCTAATGTCTATAATGACATAGAAATTGGCCACAAAGGTCAAAGCAAAAATCGGTTGCTATGGTTACTAATGAAAATGCTATTTCCAATCATTTTCAAAGTCTGCCACAAATAATGTGTTCTCAATATACAATGCGTTTTAAGTTATTGGCATGTAAATGATACCAAGTATCTTAGGTATAAAAACTAAAGTTTCTAGTCATTTTTGTACAAAGAAATCAAAAGATATGGATCATTCTGTTACACATTGGTAAGCCAGTTTGAAAACAATGTCCACTAAAAATGTTCTTATTTTAAATGCAGTGTCCATGCCGAAATACTAACTTAACTGTCTGTTATAGCTAACACATAAACTAATTCATAGACACAAAGAGTACACATTGCTCATTATATGTACAAAATGACATAAAAGAACTACATAAAACAACAGCCTGTTGCTATGGTTACATGTGATAAGCCATTTTTTACTCATTTCTTTCATATTTGCCACAAACATTTGATCTACAATCGACATTTCACCAACAAATGAGTAAACTTCGACTTTACACAGTTGGTTTAGGGCATACTACAGATCTTGATGACTCAGATCTAAAGAATGGACCAAAAGAATATTGAAGGTACGATTGACGTTCAGCATCTAGGCACGTTGCGTGCTTTATTTCAGGCAAAACACCACATTCTGGACTCATCCTCAAAAGAATAACTTCAATTTCTGAGGAATCTACAAACTCTTTGCATACTACAACTCCTGGTTTATGTTTTGATACATAGAAATGGTGGTATTTGGTAATATTCTTTAGAGTTTTGAAATATGTATCTAGGAATGATTTCCAACTGTGAACTGTGATTGGCTGTTGAGGGTCATAAACCAAGTGTGGGATGTTGTGGCCGGACTTTGAAGAGGTGAAAACAGTGTGGGCAATTTCTTGAAGATTCTCGGCATTACAACATCGCCACTGGACCTTCCAGTTGCCGAAGTGACAGTCAGGAGCAAATTTGGTGTGCCCAGCCAACATAGTGTTTAGTGTTACACTCTCATGCAATCCTGAAAATTGTTGGAAGATCTGTTTAGTGTAAATAAAACTTATCTATATTCACAAAAAATATAACTAAGCAAATGATTTTAACTAGGGTATAATAAAGTTTTCAAGACATATAAATCTTACAATAATGGAGTGTTAACATATGTTTATTTAGTTAACATATTCCTCATATCAAATTACTGCCAACTACACTTTAACTTCATCCAGTTCTGCATCCTTTAAAATTAAAGCACCAATCGCAGATATCAATGATGTGATTGATTTCAAAAGACAGTGCATTTGTCCTAAAAAATCAGACAAACAATAATTAACAGATAAGAAAACTTACCTGTCATTACAGGTCACATGGCATACCAAAGCACAGCATTGTTCTTGTTTTGGCCGACAGCATTATCGAAATAAACCTGGAAAATTTAATACATTTTTTTTCTTTTTTAAGCTATATGCAGTACATGAAGAAAGCAATGTTATATTGATGGACACATTTCATAAGCCATGGTTGAATCCAAATATCCAATCGTTATCAATCATCGAATGTGAAATGGAAAAAAAAATCTGAGTAAGAATGTGTTTCATGGTGTAAAATATGTTAAGTTTCATCATCTTTTATATTCACTATTGATTCTCATAATCTCTTCTCAGCAATAAGGATAAAGTTTGCATAAGCTGTTAGAACCTTTAATCCATTAAAATTCTATAGATAATTTAAATGGGTGAAGCACTAAATACCTCAGCATGTTTTTCACCGACACCATAGTGCTGAAAGTAGTGGTGGGCCAGGCTCACGACACTGTCACTTCCTTTCCCCGGCAATTCGGCCTCGTCCACCAGATAAAATGTCTACTTTCCTGTACAAATAAATGTTAACTATTGTTAAAGGGACTAAACACCAGATTGGCACCAAAAACAGTTTTTTTCTGTAACAAATCTCAGGACAATTATTTAATAAAATGTTTTACTCTTTGATATCATAATTGTAAAAAAAATACCAAAATGTAAATGTTCGATCCGGATTCACCAAAATTGCAGTCCAATGTTGTATCTACTGTGCTACGAAGGCTTACTCTAAACCTTTGGAATATCTAAGCTATATACCTAACTTGGTAATATCAGGTGATAACATCGACAAGCCAATCACGCATACAAATGAATTCTACTAGGTATACATCTTCAAAGACAATAATGATAGCAAATAAAAAATCAAATAGTATTTTACTTTATGAAAACAGGTGATCCGAACCGTTATTCAGTAACATTCAAATGATAGTAGTATGCACACTGCAGTTTGTTTACATTTTGAATCTCCTTGACATCTTCAGCTCTCAGAGTACCATCATAACTATTTTACATTTTTTTATGTCGTTGAAATTAGTCTCAGAAACATCATGTCCACTATCAGACTCTTGTTCATTTCACAATCAAAATCATCATTATTTATCAAACATAAAATTGACCTTTCATCTGAATCTTTTATATTTTGACTTTGAGAAGACTGCACAAATTCATTTATAATAAAGATTGTCAAGTTAAAGTTGTTCATTTGCAAAATCTGGATCATCATTTTGAATATATTCTTTTTCATAAGGTACCGTCGAGGCCTGTGACAACGTTTAACATTTAACCTTGGCGGTCATTATCGGTTGCTAACAACAAAACAATTCGCAGAATTCACTTCCGGGTTTTGACAATTACTTTGATTGCCATGTGAAAGTACTGTCAAATTACTTATCAAGCTTGTAGATTGTGTTATACTGATTAAAAATAATCATTAATGATTAAATAACATTTTATTTGTACTTACCACTTGAAATTCCACAATTTAAACCAAGAAACGTTGAAGTTTAACACCGGATGTTCCTCGTGATAAACTGGGAAACGG
This sequence comes from Mya arenaria, assembly GCF_026914265.1. NCBI lineage: Eukaryota > Metazoa > Mollusca > Bivalvia > Myida > Myidae > Mya > Mya arenaria. Next base: position 31,121,516 of record NC_069133.1, on the reverse strand, counting down.
TGTCTCGGTTACTTCGTTGTTTGTCAGAATGTTAACAAATATCGGTTATAAACAACCATTTCATGATCAAGCATATTCTGATCAATGTTCTTTCGTTTCAAAAAAATAAAATAATACTGTTTTTATTTCAAAAACGCCTTACATCATCGACCAGAAATGTTTGCACCTTACCGTCATACAAACGTAGTTGCCAAAGTCCAAAAGCCGAACAGCTGACCAACTCTTTCGGTAAATTAAACACACGTTCAAAGGTTATGATCAACTAAACGTCAATAAATAGTGTTTCAGAGGGTTTATTGCTGAAATTGACGTGTTTTTTTTTATGTTGACAACAAATAACTAAGTTTTAAGCTCGAAAATACCATGAAAAATCAAGGGGAAAAGAGTGCGCGATTTGATTCTCGCTTTTTCTCGTTATTCACGTTAGCGCCACAATGATCAAAATCGCGTTCCCATCCACAAATGAATACAATCTTAAATGTGGGGTGTAAAAAATGAAAAAATAAGTATTTGTTTTAAAAGTTACAAAGGGCCTTAACTCTTACAGTATTTAAGTTTGAGTTATATAACTTGTTACAAAAAGAGCATTATTACTGTGAATAAGTTTAAGAAGTTTCAATATCTTCAATGATTGTACAGCAATAAAATAATTCTTTAAACAAGGGGCCCAAAAGGGCCTATGCTCTACTGGCATGGCTCTTGTGGTCATTTTTAATCCAGAGCATGTATATATGGGTAAAAGGCAACAGACATAAAGTTCACATTTTGTGTTTGGGTTACCTGAAAACATTGCACGTTCAACATCTGAGCGCAGAAAGTATTGTAAGCAGATTAGTTGCATGAACTATTTTAATATGTGCCAAGTAAAAGTCATCTGACAAAAAAATGCTTTCAAAACTGTACTCATGGTAAAAATTTCTGTAGTTTTAAAAATTTAAAAAAGTTGGTCAAAAGGTCAAAGTCAAGGGCATCCGAGGACAACATTGATCAATTTGAACAAACATTCACAGGCAATTGTGCTGAGATGGATGCACTTAGGGCTAAAAAAAATTGGGCTTTCAACAAGAACAGGGCAGAGTACCGGGTAATTCACAAAATCAACTGCAGTACCAAAAAGCAAATTGTCCCCCTTAATCCTAGCCTTGAATTTAGATGTACATGTAAACTTGGCTAAAAATAGAATTTGCTCATGCAGACTAAAAATAAGTTAACTAAAAATAGCATTTCTTTAATTTAAAACTTTCAAGGCTCATAATCTAGGCATGCATAGGCGGATATTGCTGGTTTTCAAAAAGAACCAAGCTCTAATTGATATCTAAATACTGTACAAGTTTCATCGAGATACAATCAAAACTAAAGACTGTATCACATTAACAAGAAATTGTTTACATACGCACGGACGCACAGACCCACATACTACGTACACATTACCATCGCATAACCTCTTCTGGCCTTTGGCCAATGAGAGCTAAAAAATCAGTTTTTAGTCATTTATTTTTTGAAATTAATTTCCTGAAAAAGTACAATTTATGAAAAAAATGTGTAGGGGAGATAACTCAATAAATATGCCTGATAGTATTATAGTTTTTGTGCACTGCATTTCCTCTCAATGCCATCTATCTATATATACGGTTTATTTTATAAGTTTTATTTCAATTCCATCAGTTGTTTTGAAGTAAATTGGCTCAAACAAACACCAGTTATGAAAAAATGGTTAAGGGGAGATAACTTAATAAATATGCATGATATGATTATTGTTCTTAAGCACTGCACTTCCTCTCATTGCCATATATATACAAGGTGCAGTTAAAAAGTTCCCGGACTGGTTATGTATTGCACAATTCCGATGTCTGATCATTACGATACTTGTCACACACAAATCCTGACAATATTTTTACATTTTGTAAGCAAAATTACTAATATAACATCCATATTTTGAAAGATCAAGAGGGCCATGATGACCCTAAAATGCTTACCTAAGCAAAGGGCCACAACTCTGTAATAAAGCATTAATAAAAATGTTGCAATTTAAACATATCTTTACTGATGACGATGCCTTGTTTTATATTTGTAAAGGGTCATGCAATAAAGCTACCTGTACAGTTCCATTGAATATGAATTTGATTTGGGTGCATATTGAGTTATCATATGTTTGTGACATTTTAGTTCGTGCAGAGACATCTCACGAACGCATTGAGAAAGAAACGTCCGGACTGCAAAATTTGATCTTTAATCAAGACAACGCACCTGCACATCGGGCTGAAGACACATTACTAACAATATATTTTTAGGGGTATGAAAGACTGCAATATTCACCTTATAGTCCTGACCTTATGTCTTTGGACTTTTGTGTTTTTCTAAGATTAAAGGCCAACTGATGAGGTTGCAGATTTGAATCTTAAAAAGAAACATGAAATTTGCTATCAGGTTGGTGGAAAGCAGCTACGAAAAGGGGTGGTACACAGATATTTTTAATAAGTGGGTAGACTGACACAGAAAATGCATTGAATTTCAAGGGCAATATACTTTGAAAAACATTGACTAGCATACAAGCGCCTAGGCTGACGTAATTTCATTAGTGAACGTTAACTGTACAGTGATCCGTACAGTGTGAGTTATGCTTATTTGCTATGTAAAAAACAATTGTTTCATGTGTGATTAAAAAGAAATATATTTACAGTCCTGTAGAATATAGTTTCTGCTTTAGTTTGATGCAATTTCATTTTTTCTATTCCAAAAACTGAAAACAGTACAAAGATAGTCCGGGAACTTTTTGACTGCACCTTTTACGTACCAAGCTTTATTTCAATACCATCAGTAGTTTTAAGATTATTTTCCTGACAAGAGTGTGACAAACAGACCAAGGGAACAACAAAGCGTCAACTATGTTCCCTCCCTTCGGGCAGCATAAAAATCTTTACGTTAAATTTGTACACGTTTAAACTTCTATACATGTGTCAAGGCTGAGGGCGAGACAGTTTTAACTTCTAAATATGCGTCAAGGTTATTGGTAAGATGGTTTAAACTTCTAATTGTGTGACAAGGCTATTGGCAAGAGAGTTTACACTTCTAAACATGTATCAAGGCTGTTAGGGAGACAGTTTAAACTTCTTTACATGTATCAAGGCTATTGGCGAGACAGTTTACACTTCTTAACATGTATTAAGGCTATTGGTGAGACAGTTTAAACTTCTTAACATGTATCAAGGCTATTTAAGCGGAGACATTTTACACTTCTTAACATGTATCAAGGCTATTGGCAGAGACAGTTTAAAAACTTCTTAACATGTATCAAGGCTATTAGGGATACAGTTAAAACTTCTTAACATGTATCAAGGCTATTAGGGAGACATTTTAAACTTCTTAACATGTATCAAGGTTATTAGGGAGACAGTTTACACTTCTTAACATGTATCAAGGCTATTGGTGGCGACAGTTTACACTTCTTAACATGTATCAAGGCTATTAGGGAGACATTTTAAACTTCTTAACATGTATCAAGGTTATTAGGGAGACAGTACACAATTCTTAACATGTATCAAGGCTATTGGTGGAGACAGTTTAAATTTCTTCAAATGTATAAAGGCTATTGGCAGAGACAGTTAAAAGAAGTTTAAACATTTATCAAGGCTATTAGGGAGACAGTTTTAACTTCTTAACATGTATCAAGGCTATTGGCGGAGACAGTTTAAACTTCTTAACATGTATCAAGGCTATTAGGGAGACAGTTTACAATTCTTTACATGTATCAAGGCTATTGGCGGAGACAGTCTACACTTTTTAACATGTATCAAGGTTATTAGTGAGGCAGTTTAAACTTCCAAACATGTGTCAAGGCAAAGGGCTAGACAGTTTTACCTTCTAAATATTTGTCAAGGTTATTGGCGAGACAGTTTAAACTTCTAAACGTGTGCCAGGCTATTGGTGAGACAGTTTAAACTTCTAATTTTGTGGTTTATGGCTATTAGGAAGACAGTTTAAACTTCTAAACATGTATCAAGTCTATTGGCCAGACAGTTTAAACTTTTAAACATGTGTAAAAGATGTTGGCGAGACAGTTAAAACTTCCAAATATGTGTCAAGGCTCTAAAATTAGTGTCCAGCTTGACAGTTTAAACTTTTAAATATATGTCCAGGCCATTGGCTAGACAGTTTAAACTTCTAAATGTGTTTCAAGGCTATTGGTGATACAGTTCAAACTTCTAAATATGTGTCAAGGCTATTGGCCAGACGGTTAAACATTTAAACTGGTGTCCAGGCTTTTGGTGAGACAGTTTAAACTTCTTAATGTGTGTCCAGGCTATTGGTAAGACAGTTTAATCTTTTAAATATGTGTACAGACTATTGGCTAGACAATTTAAACTTCTAAATATGTGTACAACCTATTGATACAATCTGATGAGCCTAACTTGTAACTTACAAGAACATGTTTGAAACAGATTTGGCAAAATAAAACAACACAAAACAACTGCTATTTATATGTGTACATATATGAATGGTGTTTCGCAACCTCTCAGATATCACTCCAATTACTTACATCAATAACAGCATGAGACAAATCAGCCCTCTCAAAGTTGCAGAAAGAAAGGTTGGCTCCACTAAGGTTGGCATCTTTAAGAATTGCATACTTAAAGTTGACGCCCCGCAAATCTAGCTTTGAGAGATTAGCTCCAGTGAAGTTGAGGCCCTGAAACATACAACCACTCTTTTACATTAATGTGCGGGAATACTACCTTTATGTAATCTATGTATAATGCATTAAACAAGAGGTCCATGAGGGCCTATACTCTACTGGCATGGCTCTTGTGGTCATTTTCAATCCAGAGCATGTATGTATGGGTAATAGGTTACAAACATATAGTTCATGTTTTGTGTTTGCGTTAGCTGAAAATGTTGCACGCTCAACATCTGAGGACAGAAAGTGTTGTAAGCAGATTAGTTACATGAACTATTTTAATATGTGCTAAGTAAAGGTCATCTGACGTAAAAAATATTTGCTTTCAAAACTGTATTCATGGTCAAAATTTTATTTCTGTAGCTTTAAAAATAAAAAAAGTTAGATCAAAAGGTCAAAGTCAAGGTCATCCGAGGACAACATTGATGCTCGTTTGCAAAACTGTACACATGGTCAAAATTTCATTACTGTAGCTTTAAAATTAAAAAAAGTAGGTCAAAAGGGGTTGGGCCAGCTTTGGCCCCAGAGGCATAATTTCAACTGTTTTTTTCTAGACGGTCATCATATGATGCTCCACAACAAATATCAAAGGTATGAGCCTTGTGGTTTGAAACAAGAAGATTTTGAAAATATTTCTTAAATAAGTCTCTAGGAAACTTGTGACATCCGGGGCAGTGCCAGTTTTGACCCCAGGGGCATAATTTGAACAACCATGGTAGCGGACCACTAAATTATGCCTTATTCAAAATAGCAAGAGTCTGCATAGCTGGTTCAGACAAAAAGATTTTCAAACATTCCCAATTTAAGTATACAAAACCAATGAACCCTGGGGGATGGCCAGTAATGACCCCAGGGGCATAATTTGACCCAACATTCACAAGCAATTGTGTCTAGATGGATGCGCGAACGACAGACACTTAAAAATGGCCTTTGGCCTTTCAAAAAGACAAGGGAGAGTAAGACACAAAACCAACTGCACAACCAAAAAGCAAGTTGTCATCCTTTAATCCTAGACTTGACTTTACATGTAGGCTTGGCTAAAAATAGACTTAGCTAAAAATAGCGATTTTTTTTATACTTTCAACCTAGGCATGCATGGGTGGATCTGGCTGGTTTTCGAAAGGAACTGAGCTCTGACGGATATCTAAATACTGTACAAGTTTCGAGATACAATCAAAACTTAAGACTGTATCGTGTTCACAAGAAATTGTTTACAGACGCACGGACGCACATACTGCGTGCACATTACCTGATGATCGCGTTTGGCAAGTAGAGCTAATAAGTGATTTTTTAGTGCATTGTATTTATCAATGTTTATACTTCATAACAAAGCATTTAAAGCAAATAAACAAGCAACAGGTATGAAAATAAATGACCCTACATATTATGATACGTAAAATACTTATCTATGAAGATAACGATAATGCGTGAATATCCATATAAGTAAAAATGCGTATTATCATAAATCATAACCTACAAAAGAAAATTATGAGTTAGTAAAATTTCTGATATTGAAGTTTAAGAAAGGCAAAAATAGAAGTATTAAAGAGTAACAAGCTTAGGCCACACCAAACTAATGTTTCGTTCCTCGGATTTTTCTCAAAAAAAAAATGGAGCGAGCGAGAGAAAAAAACAACTAAATTACAATTTTGTCAGTTTCCATAAAAACTGAAGCGAGCTAAGAGCGAAATTTATTTTTTCTTATAATCAATATAAATAGGAGAGATTTTTCAATAAAATTGCCTTTAAACCCATTTGAATGCAATCTAGAACTGAACCTTAAAAGGACATTGGGAAAATGTCTAAATACATACTATTTATTCATCCGTTTTTAGTACACACATTATATGGATAAACCAAATTTCTAATTTAATTAAAACATATTTTAAGTATGACAATCATTAATTTTGTAATAAAAAAGAACGCTGCTTTAAGGAGAAAGTTTGAAAAGACTTCTATAAATGTACTTGAATCACTTTAACATCATTTGCAACTGTAATTAGACATTCATTTAAGGACTGATTTCGGATGTTTTAAAATCATATTTTACACTGGCATCATCAAACATCACAATCCATATACATTTAAATTTCTTGACTTAATTTCGTTTTGAATATCACAGTAAATGCAATGGCATTTGCTAATGGAAATGAAAAGTACAAGGGTATGTTCAGAGTACTTTTATGGTCAGTGAGATGTTTTAGAAATCCCCGATTATGCTGTATAATGAAATAAAAATTAAAGTGATTATCTTATGTTAGCCTTACCTATTTTTTGGTCTATCCATATTAATATCGCTGTGAAAAGATATTTGTTTGAAACTGTTGTTTTGTCAGAATTCGTCAAAAATGACTTTGATACATCATTTGGACCAAACAATGACCCATGTTCCTGTTAAGTGAAGTTGTCTTTTTCAGCATCAATGTCAAACGGTAAAATTCTAGCCACTTGTATTTTGACTTGAATCAAATAATACTTAATTGAGTCATTGTTCATCATTCCGATTTCCATCCAAAAATAATCCCTAATAACCCAATATTATAGCTACCAGTGTCAGATACACATGTTTAATTGAATAATTATTGATTCAATTAATGATCCATTAGTGCATGAGACGATGAACAATGACTTCCAGCATGGTCAAAACACATTCATTGTAAAAAATAAGATTAAATTTCCAAAATTTGAGCCATAGTGTTTATACCAAAAGCCGCCATTTTGATTGAATTTTTTGGAACCTGAATACTATAGAACTGATCGATATACAGTATAAAACACCACACATTGGTTACTTCCCTCTACAAAAACAATTTCACTAGCGTAGAAAAATTATATTAATTGATTATTTCTCCAGCCTTTATTTTTTTTATTTCAACCAAAATCTGGCTGTTGATTAAAATATAGGCACCAAAAAATTATTATTTTTTTTTTTACATTTTCAAAAAAATAGGAGCAGTAGATCCGCCGAACGAAACATCAATTTGGTGTGGCATTAATGATTTGTACATATACCTGACATCTCAGCTCTTTGTCTGTAGAGGTTGCCAGTAGTTTAAGAACAAACTCTCGTCTAACAATAGGACTGTCCTCATCTGCCGGTTGCTCTCTCTGTATAAAAAGTGGAGTAGATGTTTTGGAAGTATCTTATAGAAGCAAATTTCATCCAACACATAAAATCCCTTCTGAGCCCCACAGATAACCGACGCAGCTTATCAGAACACCAAGGTGGTCATAACGAGGCTACAGCGCACCAAGGATGGTCAGCGAAATTTGCTCACAGCAATTCTTAGAAACTAATAATATAGTGAAAATAGCGGATATTATTTATGATAGAGCAAGCATGAATGTGGAAGCAGAGGTACATATATGGCGGGTATATTAATATGCAATGCTCGAGGAATGAATTAGTTAATAATAGTTTAGTTGTTGGTTTGATGAAAATCAATAATTGAAATAATTACTGATAGTACAGAGAACGTATATTGCATTCTTTTTCAAGACGAAAACTTAACGACACGATTACACAGTTGTATCAAATGTATTTGAATTGGAGACCACATTTCAAATTTGTTCATATACGACGATTTACGTCGAATGAAAAATTATATTGGTGGAATTGGAAAATAAAAGATGTTCTTTATCTTAAATATAAGGCGGATACCACGTCAGAATTACATGTGTATTGTCAAATTATCCGACGAATACCACGTCAAGATTACATGTATTTTATCAAATTATCCGACGGATACCACGTCGGAATTACATGTATATTATTAATTTATACGGCGGATACCACGTCAGGATTTCATGTATTTTATAAGATTATCAGACGGATACCACGTCGGGATAACAAGTATTTTATCACATTATACGACGGATACCACGTCTGAATTACATGTATATTATTAATTCATCCGTCGGATATTTTATGGAATTAAACGGCGGATCCCACGTCATGAGTAAATGTATTACATTTAAGTATATGACAGATACCACGTCCTATTTGTTGCATTTCATATAAATGATTCGACGGATCCCACGTCGTAATAAAGAATACAAATGATACTCTACAAAAAGTAAACAAATCAGATGTATACCAAGTCCTAGAAATTCGTATATATATATATTAAGAGAAAAGTACACAGAGAAATATTACCTTTCAGGCGGATTTGGTGGAAGTAACAGCGCACATGCGCCTCCAGAGAGCCTTTTTGATAGGCTGACAAAAATGGGGAATAGCACGTCATCTTCATCAACAGGGTTTCCCGAATGGAACCAATTATCAAGATGTATGGACAGATGATGGAGAGCATGAAATGCTTACAAAGAGAGGTCACCTCTTCAAAACGGGGGAATTCCCAAGAAAGTGATGACCCCTCGCCGTGTGAGAAACAGATCTGCCTTGATAAAGATTATGAGAGCTCAGATGAGGATGATATTGATCAGTTTCTTACTGATAAGATTGAAGGGTTCTGCGATGGGGAAGTAAATGTATGGGATGCCCTGTCAGATTTCTTCATCCAGGACATAGAAACTGGAGATCGAGTTCAAGATGAATTGACAACGGTGGTAAATAAATCATTAAGATCAAAAACAAAAGAGGAAAAAATGACAGATCTTCGAAACAAACACAAAAGACCAAAAAACATTGAAAATCTTGAAGTAACCAAAGTTGACAGAGATACTGTGGAATCTGTGAGTTTAAACCAGAAACAAAGGCCTACGATTATGGGCAGCAGAAATTTCAAGCCACACTTTGTCAGGCTCTTGTTCCAGTTGTGAAATTGATGCAAACTATCAAAACAGACAGTAACAAGGAAAATAAAGAATTCGTTGGTAATATTTTCAAAATCCTAGCGCAGGGAGTTGTCTCATCAAACGAAAATCGGAGACAAAAGATTAAAATCAATTTACTACCGGCATACGAAAAATTGTGTGACAACCCACCCTCAGCAGCAATGCTATTTGGGGACAGACTGGAAGAAGATATTAATAAAAAATGAAAGAAACCAAGGCAAAACTAACACCAGATCAACCACACAAGCCTTTTTTATCGAAAAGAGGAGGGGGGGCACCGACCATACAACAACAGAAAGTTCACTGCTTACCCTCCTCGCAACAATCAAGCACAGACAAACTATCAACATCCGTGGAAACGCCAACAACATAAGTACACAAAAACAAACCGAAAATAATATCTGTATTTTCTTGTTTTTTTTCATGTTGCATTTCTTCCTATTCATAGGAGGAATTAAGAAGATGCATTGTTGAGAATGAGTGTCAAAAGTTTTTATCAATGTACGTTTTTGCAATACAGCTGAAAATTTTCGAGCTGGAAAAACTGGGGATAATATCAATGTATGGGAAACAATTACTAGAGACAAATGGATACTTAATACTATAACAGGTTGCAGTATAGAGCTATCCGACATTCCGCAACAAAAATATGTTCCAAAACCGATTAAATTTTTCGGACGATTACAATACTAAAATTCGCAATGAATTATATAGATTTTTTGGAATGTAAAATAATTGAAATAATTGAAAAGGCACCAGAAACCACAAACAATGAATTTATTTCTACCATTTTTATCAGACCGAAAAAAAGATGGACGCGTACGCGTAATACTAAATCTCAAGTACTTCAATGAACATTATGATGAAAAATTACATTTTAAGATGGAATCTTTACGAGCAGCAATTAACATGGTCCGAAAAGATTGTTATCTTGCATCTGTGGACGCTTACTTTTCAATTCGAATCAGAGAACAAGATTGTAAATATTTCTGGTTTATCTTCGAGGGTCGAATGTGGCAGTTTACCGCGCTAGTCATGGGATATTCATGCAGCCCTAGAATTTGGATAAAATTGATGAAACCAGTATTTGCTTATCTCAGGTCCATTGGTCACAGTAGTGTTTACTTTATCGATGATTCATGTTTGGCCGGAGATAACTTCGAATCGTGTACACAGAATGTAATTGATACCGTAAAATTAATGGACAACCTGGGTTTAACGGTAAATTTAGAAAAGTCCGTTCTTATTCCATGTACAAAGATTATATTTTTAGGCTTTGTATTGTGTTCAGTCTCAATGACAGTATGGTTGACGAAGGAGAAATGCCATGATATTATCGCAGTATGTAGAGACATGCTTTTTACCAGTAGAACAACAATAAGAAACTTTACTAAACTGATCGGTAAACTAATCGCGGCAGAACCAGGTGTTCAACACACTCCTTTATACATTAGGTCTCTTGAAAAGATAAAGAAATCCAATTGAAAAAGCATAGAGGTAATTTTGATAGCTTTATGAACGTGCCGAGAAGCATAGATGTTTCTTTACAGTGGTGGATACATAGTGTTGAAAACAGTTACAAAAACATCGGATCAAAAAGTCCAGAAATTGTTATCTATACAGACGCATCCAACGATATGTATGGCGCATACAATGTAACAACTGGTTCTAAAACGTGTGGATATTGGAGTCCAGTTGATCAAACATTTCACATAAATGTTTTGGAATTAAAAGCTTGCGAAATAGGACTCATAACTTTATGTAAAACCGTTACAAATAAACATATTCGCCTGTATACAGATAATACAACAAGTTGTGCGTATATTAATAAGTATGGGGGGAAATTTGAATCATTAGATAGTATTGCAAGAAGAATATGGTTTTGGTGCATTGACAGAAAGATTCAATTATCAGTTTCCCACATAGCGGGCACGGAAAATAAAACAGCAGACAAACTCAGTAGATCCACTTATGATGATATTGAATGGTCATTGGACCAAGGGGTCTTCAATAAATTGAAATTACATTTCCCTCACTGATGAAGATAGATTTATTTGCTTCAGGATTGAACACCAAACTGAAGAAATTTGTATCGAGACATCCTGAACCAAAATCATTTGCTGTAGACGCATTTACTTAACAATGGTCAGGGCATTTATTTTATATGTTCCCTCCTTTCAGTCTACTGTTGAGGATTCTTCAAAAGGTGGAAGGAGACAAAACGCAGGCAATTCTTGTCGCGCCAATTTGGCCAACGCAAAGTTGTTGGCCAGATCTTTTGAAGTTAACAAAAAACAATGTATTAGTGTTACCAAACACCCAGAACGTTTTGAAATTAGTGCACAAACCAAACAAACAACATCCATTAAAAAAGATGCGCTTAGCTGTTTTCAGGCATTTCGGAAACAGCTCAAGACCTCATTCTCAACTCCTGGAGACAAGGGACAAAACTCCAGTATAACACTTAAATTACAAAATGGTTACGTTTCTGTGAAGGGAAGGCAAATCCCTTTAGTGCACCTATAAGTGTGGTTGTTAGCTTTATTACACAATTGTTTGTACAAGGATTAAGCTACTCCACATTAAATACTGCAAGGTCGGCTATAAGTTGTTTTCTAAGATTAACTTGAAATACAAATATTCACGATGATGAAGTGTTAAGAAGGTTTATGAAAGGGGTATTCAATGAGAAACCATCATTGCCAAAGTACAAAAACACTTGGGATGTGAAGACTGTATTACAATATTTGAAACAAATAGATACAGGGTCATTATTGTACCTATCTTGCAAACTATGCATGCTGTTTCTTCTGATAACAGCTTAACATTGTCAAACACTTCATGTTATCAAACTGTCGGATATTCATCAAACTGCCGAAGGCATTGTTATACACGTTTCAGAACTGATCAAGCAAAGTCGGCCAGGTGTCCATTTGGAATTTGTTAAATTCATACATGACAAATGAAAATATATGCATTGTAAAAACTTTGAATGAATACATTGACAGAACGAAATATCTTAGGAAAGATGACAGCTTACTTGTTTCAACAACAAAGCCACATGCCAAAGTGTCCAAACAAACTTAATTACTCGTTGGATAAAACTTACCTTATTGAAAGCAGGTGTTTCAACAAAATATAAGGCACATAGCACAAGAGCGGCAGCCACATCATTTGCATTTGAAAAAGGGGTTCCGCTAACTGACATTATTAATACAGCAGGTTGGAGTAATGAAAAAACTTTTGCTAAATATTATAAAAAAAACAGTCATTTCAACAAAAACATTACTACAGAATGTGATACTTGACGGACTAATTATGCTATCATCATGTACTTTGACGGCAAACATATATACAAATATAATACAAAATAAAGATCTGTAAAGATTTTGCTATTTTGTTGGATACAATTTTTTTTCAGAAATTATCTCTGAATTATCTGTGGGGCTCAGAAGGGATTTTATGTGTTGGATGAAATTGAATGATTAAGCTAGACTTACCTTTAAAAAAGGGAAGGCGAAGGTTGATCATAATTTCATCCAACACAAAAATCACTCTGAGCTCTCACGCCCGCCCAAGTTACCCAAACCCCAAATTTGAATTTCTTTTAAAATATTGCAATTTTGGCAAGCAAAATAGAGATACTCTAAAATATGACCACCTTGGTGTGCTGATAAGCTGCCTCGGTTATCTGTGTGAGCTCAGAGGGATTTTTGTGTTGGATGAAATTATGATCAACCTTCACCTTCCCTTCTTTAAAGGTAAGTCTAGCTTAATCATTCAATTAGACTAATCCATCATCTTAAAGGGGCTGTACTTCGTACTTGATGAAATAGCGAAAAAAAGAAAAGAAAATTGTCGAAAAATGACATAAACTTGGTATTGATGTCTACAATGCATTGAAACTTACCTACTGAAGTACCACATAGTTTACAATTAAATTACTTTTCGCAGTTTTTTCGTATTTTTCCATTAAAAAAGTTTACTAGGTATGTCTTACTAGTAGAGTTAATTCCTTATGCGTGATTGGCTAGTCAATGCTATCACGTGATATTACCAAGTTAGGTATATAGCTTAAATATTCCAACCGTTTAGGGTAAGCCTTCGTAGCACAGTGGATACAACACTGGACTGCAATTTTGGCAACACTGATCCGAACCCGGTCTCCGACTTGATTTTTATTATACATGTTGGTATTTTTTATACAATTATGATATCAAAGATTAAAACATTTTATTAAATAATTGTCTTGAGATTCATTACAGAAGGAAACTTTTTTTGGTGCCAATCTGGTGTACAGTCCCTTTAACTCTCTAAGGCCTTTTTTATTTGATTCTATGTTTTACGAACACCGCCGCTCAAAAAAACTCATTTTTGAAATAAAAATAAAATTGTGATTTCGTTTTGTTTTTATTTCCGCCGATGAAACTTTATCGCGGCAAATCATTAAAAGCAGAGGACATCGCAATAGTTGTAAAAACATTGGTGTAAACATCTCTGAATAAGTTTAAGCCGATGAAAAACATTCATCGGATTTGCAGGCTGGTGCTAAAAACCTGGTATCCAGTACCTGGTATCCCCCGGTATCCGGTATCACTTTCTGATACCGAATTATGTTAATATCAGGGTTAATATCAGATGATAAATTCAAGTATCCACGGTCCGTTATTAATTGCTTTTTGACAACCAATGCATACTTTAAATAACACAGTATCAACATAATCCGGTATCATAAACTGTGATAACGGCTTTTCTCGATATCGATACCTGGTACCGGGTTTTAGCTCACCCGGATAATCCTTTGCGGCAGAGTGACTTCCGGGTTATAACAGCGATAAATATGGACTAATTATCGTTCCAGGTTTGTTATTATTTATTTATTTTTATTAGATTTGTCATTTAAATGATTTTATATTACATTATTGTGATATAATTTGAATGTCATGAGCTATAAATCGCTTGATTGTTTACCTGGACAGTTTAGTTCTGGTGGGTAGGGTAGATGGTTCAGAAAAGACTGCGGTTACTATTCTTATTGGAGTATTATTAATAACAAAAAATATCTATTCTAAAACCTTTGTTTTGAAAATTAACACAAATAATACATTAAGCTGTTTTACTATCTGACATGTAATTATGATAATCTATAATGAGGAATCTGTATGTATATTACCAGGTACAGTATAACTATTTAATAGTCTTATGAATGAACATATATAAATCATCATCAATATAAATTATGTTATTTATACTGCTCTGTGTGCTATAATACTATGTAATAAATTTTTTAGATAAATAAGTCTGAAAGTAACTTATTTTTTTTATAAAAAATATACTTTTAATGTTCCATTCTTTTCTTTACAGATATGATTCAAATATGCTGATGTTATCTACTGAGACCATCACTTTCAATGTAGAACATCACTACAATCGGTTGGGCTGCTAGATTGGTAGCAACATGATGTAAGCTAGTGCCTGTTGAAACTCTATTGTTGATTGGGCATCTATTGCTTACTGGACCGCTATATTGGATGGACCATACGTGTTGGTTGAACAACAGTTACTATAAATGGATGGACCGGAAGTGTTGGTTGGACCACCAGTGTTGTTTGGACTGCTTGTTGGACAGAATGTGTGATGGACAACTAGTATTATTTGAATCACTGTTGGATAGACAGCTTTTGTTTTATCAGACAGCTATAATCAGTTGATTTACAAGTTCCTGGATCGCTAGTTCCTGGCGGATAAATATTCCCTGTATAGAAGGAAACAAAAAAGCTCTTTTGCTAACTGTAACAATGACATGGTTGGTGAATTGGTATCAGACAATTTGCAGCCAAGACAACACAGTGAAGTGATAGCCGATTCCTTAAACTCAAAATGGCAAATAGATTTACCGAAAATAATTGATTATTATTATGTCACTTGTCTATTATAACCTGCATTTACAAAGTATAAAGAGTGATTAATGAAAATATGGAGTGAACTTGTCAGATAAAGCAAAAACAAATGTGCACACTTACATATTGACTTGACATTAAAATAGAAAGTCATAGAGAATACATCATAGCTTTTGCTTTTCTCTGTGTTTTTTTCCCGACCAAAAAATAAAATTCCAGAAATGTAATTTTATTTTTATTTTTATTTCCTCCTCCTCCGACACTTCACAACTCTGGCCGTTCGTAAAACATATAATTAAAAAAAAAGGCCTAAAGTACTGTAGATGTCTTTAATTTTGCGGGTGTATTATATTCATGATTCTCATGAATCCATCAGGTCAAATTTTAAAAATATTCAAAACCTAGAGAATTATTAATGACGTTAAAATGTTTCAAATTTAACATAGATAAATTGATTATTTCGAAAATGGTCCATAAAAAAAGCCAAACAAAATCAACCTACAGTAGGTCACTTTTTAGTTTCTAGTAACATGTTTACTATCAGACATGTCTGAATGAACTTTTTGCAACATACACACTGAGCATCCTGTAAATGCTTTGTTAAAATATAAACAGTTGGGTAAACCATCGTCCTACCCTCTTCTTGTATCCTTAATTATTTTCTTATTACCATTGACATTTCTGCAACAATACAATACATTTTCTGGAAGACAGGAAACACATAAAAACATCGCAAATTTTAGAGCTAGCTTAATTGTCAATAAAATGTTGTTACCTTTACTTTTTTCACCTGATTCAAGTATGTATATGTGAGTTTTCATAGATACCGGAAATTAAGATGAAGCACTTTATAAAAACAAGAGGCCCATGAGGGCCTATGCTCTACTGGCATGGCTCTTGTGGTCATTTTCAATCCAGAGCATGTATGTACTGCCAGGTAAAGGTCATCTGAGGAAAAATATTATTTGCTTTCAAAACTGTACTCATGGTCAAAATTTCACTGCTGTAGTTTCAAAATTAAGAAAGAAGGTCAAAAGGTTACAGTCAAGGTCATCTGAGGACAACATTTATATTTGTTTGCAAAACTGTACCCAACGTACAAATTTTATTGCTGTAGCTTCAAAAATAAGAAAGTAGGTCAAGAGGTCACAAACAAGGTCATCAAAGTAGACTTGGCTAAAAATAGACTTAGCTAAAAAAGCATTTTTTTATACTTTCAAGGCCCATGGCATGCATGGGTGAATCTGGCTGTAGACTGTTCACAAGCAATTGTTTACAGACGCACTGACGCACAGACGCACATACGACGTACACATTACCATCGCATAAGCTCTTCTGGCCTTTGGCCAGTAGAGCTAAAAACTAGAAATACTCGGAGCATTTTAGAAAAACTAGCAGCACTGTAAACAAGAGGGCCATGATGGCCCTAAATCGCTCACCTGAGTAAAAGAGTTTAACCTTTGTTATCAATATAGCTTGTTTCTCAAAAAATATTGAACCAGAGCTGTCACAGTATGTGACGAATGCCCATGAATGTGACATTGACCTATGAACAAGTACATTAAAAGTTGATCTTGCCTTTATGTGTCAAATACATATGGCAAGTTATTTTAAATTGCCTCTGAGCATAGAAAAAATACCAACCATACTTGACAGCCAACACTCTTATGTCCTCATGTTCAGCATTCCATTGTGAATAAACACTTAGTGTATCTTTCACCTTAGAGGTAGGGACATGGGTCTTGCACACGACACATCATCTTGGTATGTCGAAAACATGTGGCAAGTAATTTAAAAATCTGTCATAACAAGAGAAAGTTACAGCCTGGACACGACAGCCTATTCTCTATGTACTTATATGCAGCATTCCATTGTAAATAAACACTAATCGTGACCTTGACCTTAAAAGTAGGGACACAGGTCTTGCAGTCAACATGTCGTCCTGGTATGTGGAACACATGTGGCAAGTTATTTTAAAATCTGTCCATACAAGAGAAATTTATATCCCAGACACGACAACCTATACTCTACCTATATATATGTCCTTATATATGCAGCATTCCATTGTGAATAACACTTAGTGTGACCTTGACCTTAGAGGTAGGGACACAAGTCTTGCACGCTACACGTCGTCTTGATATGTCAAACACATGTAGCAAGTCATTTTAAATTATGTCCATACAAGAGAAAGTTACAGCCCGGACACGACAACCTTTACTCTATGTCCTTATATGCAGCATTCCATTGTGAACAAACACCTAAGTGTGACCTTGACCTTAGAGCGACACAGGTTTTGCACACAACACGTCGTCTTAGTATGTCAAACACACATGGCAAGTCAATTTAAAATCTGACCATACAAGAGAAAGTTACAGCCCAGACATGATAACTTATACTCTATGTACTTATATGCAGCATTCCATTGTGAATAAACACTAAGTGTGACTTTGACCTTAGAGGTAAGGACACGGGTCTTGCCTTGCACACGACACGTCGTCTTGGTATGTCGAACACATGTGGCAAGCTATATTAATATCTGTCCATACAAGAGAAAGTTACAGCACGGACATGAGTTATTAAGCCAGACAGACGGACGGACGGACAGACAGACAGATGGACGAACAGAAGGTGCGATTTTAATATGCCCACCTTCGGGGGCATAAAAACATACTGGTCAAACATGTTGCCTGGATAATCACTGACAGGACTTGTCACAATTGCCTGCACACTGACAGGACTTGTAAGTTCCTGTCTAGGCCAACATCACTTTCCTTCTAATGTGAATAATATAAAAATTCTTTATATAAGTTATAAGTGAATAACACTATCCACACAGAAGATAAGATTATAGCATCTGCATAAACAATAATCTACATGAAGTTCAATGGAAAAGTCTGATTATTAAATTTATTATTAAGTAAAATTGAAATTTATCTAAAAAATAAAGTGTATAATAATTATTTGAATCTATGAACCTAAAAACAAACAAACAATAATTACTTCAGAAGTGACTATGTTGAAGACTTACTAAAAATAGAAAGTAGTGGAATCTCCAACAAAAGGGAGACCATATAGCAAGACTTGCTGCCCTTGCTTCAAGAAAAATCTTTACATAACTATCAGATTTTAACAAAGTGTATTTATAATGAACTTGTAGCCCATGGGCTGAGGCCAATTTTTCTCCAGGGGCATAATTTGAATAAACATGGTAGATAACCAATCGACAATGTTACACAGCAAATATTTAAGCACTAGGCTTCATAGTATTTGCCAAAAAAGTTTTGTAATTTTTCCTCCAGGTTGCCATGGCAACCAGAGTTCTGCATGGAATTAATTTCTTTGAACAATTTTGAAAAAGCACCAACCAAGGATCATTCCTATGAAGTTTCATAAAAATTGTCCTAGAGGTTTAGGAGAAGAAGATAATTATAACCAATTGATGACGACGGACAAAGGACGCCAGACGCCTGACATTATTATGAGACCGATCACAAAAGCTCACCTTGAGCACTTTGTGCTCAGGTGAGCTAATAAAACAAGAGGCCCAAAAGGGCCTATGCTCTACTGGCATGGCTCTTGTGGTCATTTTCAATCCAGAGCATGTACGTTTGAGTAATAGGCAACAAATATATAGTTCACTTTTAGTGTTTGGGTTAGCTGAAAACGCTGCACGTTCAACATCTGAGGACAGGAAGTGTTGTAAGCAGATTAGTTGCATGAACTATTTTAATATGTGCCAAGTAAAGGTAATCTGAGGGTAAAAAAGATTTGCTTTCAAAACTGTACTCATCGTCAAAATTTCATTTCTGTAGCTTTAAAAATAACAATAGCAGTCACCGACAGCTATATCCCCCGCCTCATGGGGACATTTTTTGTAACGAAAGCCAATCAATGGTAATGGTAGTTTCTCAGGAACATAAGAAATGCGTAAAATTAAGAAAGGGCAATAACTCTTCAAAAAAAGGTCAAATTGCAAAAGCCTGACAATATGCGCTGTGTCACTATATAGTCATAAACGTAAGGAGTTGCGAAAAAACCAATTTTAAATAAAAAAAAAAAAAAGGCAATAACTCTTTCAAAAATGGTTGAACCGCGAAAGCCTGACAATATGCCCTGCGTCACTATATAGTCATCAATCTGTGAAAGTTTGGTAGAAATTGCATGAAAAATGTAAGAGGAGTTGTGAAGAAACAAATTTCAAATGTAAAAAAGGGCAATAACACTTTCAAAAATGGCCGAATCGCGAAAGCCCAAAAATATGGGCTGCGTCACTATATAGTCATCAATCTGTGAAAGTTTGGTAGAAATTGCATGAAAAACGTAAGAGGAGTTGCGAAGAAACCAATTTTAAATGTTTAATAAACAAAGGGCTATAACTCTTTCAAAAATGGTCGAATCGGGAAAGCCCGTTAATATTGGCTGCTTCACTATATGATCATCAATCTGTGAAAGTTTGGTAGAAATCGCATGAAAAACGTAAGAGGAGTTGCGAAGAAACCAATTTTAAATGTAAAATACGTGAAGGGCAGTCACTCTTTCAAAA
Source organism: Mya arenaria (assembly GCF_026914265.1). Taxonomy (NCBI): domain Eukaryota; kingdom Metazoa; phylum Mollusca; class Bivalvia; order Myida; family Myidae; genus Mya; species Mya arenaria. Next base: position 31,101,601 of record NC_069133.1, on the reverse strand, counting down.
ATGGTCAAATCAGGAAAGCCCGACAATATGCGCTGCTTCACTATATAATCATTAATCTGTGAAAGTGTGGTAGAAATCGCATCAAAAACGTAAGAGGAGTTGCGAAGAAACCACTTTAAAATGTAAAATAAACAAAGGACTATAACTCTTTCAAAAATGGTCGAATCGGAAAAGCCCGTCAATATTGACTGCTTCACTTTATGATCATCAATCTGATAAAGTGTGGTAGAAATCGCATGAAAAATGTAAGAGGAGTTGCAAAGAAACCAATTTTAAATGTAAAATAAACAAAGGGCTGTAATTCTTTCAAAAATGGTCAAATCAGGAAAGCCTGACAATATGCACTGCTTCACTTTATGATCACCAATCTGTAAAAGTTTGGTAGAAATCGCATGAAAAACGTAAGAGGAGTTGCGAAGAAACCAATTTTAAATGTAAAATAAACAAAGGGCTATAACTCTTTCAAAAATGGTTGAATCGGAAAAGCCCGTCAATATTGGCTGCTTCACTTTATGATCATCAATCTGTGAAAGTTTGGTAGAAATCGCATGAAAAACGTAAGGAGTTGCGAAGAAACCAATTTTAAATGTAAAATAAGCAAAGGGCAATAACTCTTTCAAAAATGGTCAAATCAGGAAAGCCCAACCATATTAGCTGCTTCAATTTATGATTATCAATCTGTGAAAGTTTGGTAGAAATCACATCAAAAACGTAAGAGGAGTTGCGAAGAAACCAATTTTAAATGTAAAATAAGCAAAGGGCAATTACTCTTTCAAAAATGGTCAAATCAGAAAAGCCAGACAATATGCGCTGCTTCACTTTATGATCATCAATCTGTGAAAGTGTGGTAGAAATCGCATGAAAAACATAAGAGGATTTGCAAAGAAACCAATTTTAAATGTAAAATAAGCAAAAGGCAATAACTCTTTCAAAAATGGTCAAATCAGGAAAGCCCGACAATATGCACTGCTTCACTTTATGATCATCTGGCTGGGGGGGGGGGGGGGGGGGGGGGTACACCAGGGGCATAATTTGAACAAACCTTCACAAGCAATTGTGACTTTACATGTAAACTTGGCTAAAAATAGACTTCGCTCATAAAGACTTGGCTAAAAATAGACTTAGCTTAAAAAAGCATTTTTTTATATTTTCAAGACCCATAATCCAGGCATGAATTGGCAGATCTGGCTGGTTTTCAAAAGGAACCAAGTTCTAATGGATATCTAAATACTGATACTGTACAAGTTTCATCGAGATACAATCAAGACTGAAGACTGTATCGTGTTCACAAGCTAGTGTTTACACAATAGCATTTCTTTATACTATCAAGGGCCATAATCTAGGCATGCATGGGCAGATCTGGCTGGTTTTCGAAAGGAACCAAGCTCTAATGGATATCTAGATACTGTACAAGTTTTATCGAGATACAATCAAAAATGATGACTGTTTGGTGTTCACAACCAATTGTTTACACAATAGCATTTTTTATACTATCAAGGGCCATAATCTAGGCATGCATGGGCGGATCTGGCTGGTTTTCGAAAGGAACCAAGCTCTAATGGATATCTAGATACTGTACAAGTTTCATCGAGATACAATTAAAAACTAGAAGCGCCGCAATGCGACGAAACCAGGTTTTTGTTATGGGCATTCAAAAATTATAGCCAATTAATTTGTTGTATGAGCAAGTTCAATCTGCAGCTTCATATAAGCTATATTCACACTAAGATTCATCACAATCCATCAATTCTAACTAAGTTGTTGGGCAGAAAAACATTTTTCTATTTTTAGGAACAGTGACCTTGACCCCACCTCCCAAGCTAGCTCTTCACATAAGCTACCTTCGCTCTAAGTTTCATCAATATCTATCAATGCTAACTAAAGTTATTGGGCAGAAACCATTTTTCTATTTTTAGCAACAGTGACCTTGACCCCACCTCTTTCAAAAGAAATTCCAAGCTTGCTCTTCACATAAGCTACTAGTACCTACACACAAAATTTCGTCAATATCTATCAATCCTAACTAAAGTTATTGGGCGGACACCATTTTTAAATTTTTAGTAACAGTGACCTTGACCTTAGCCCCACCCCCCTCAAAAGCAATCCCAAGCTAGCTCTGTACATAAGCTACCTACACACCAAGTTTTATCAATATCTATCAATGCTAACTAAAGTTATTGGGCGGACACCATTTTTAAATTTTTAGTAACAGTGACCTTGACCTTAGCCCCACCCCCCTCAAAAGCAATCCCAAGCTAGCTCTTTACATAAGCTACCCACACACCAAGTTTAATCAATATCTATCAATGCTATCAAAAGTTATTTGGCAAAAAACATTTTTCTATTTCAAGTAACAGTGACATTGACCCTCCGCACTCAAAAGCAATCCCAAGCTAGCTCTTTACATGCTACCTACACACCAAGTTTCATCAATATCTGTCAATCCTAATTAAAGTTATTGGGCGGAAACCATTTTTCTATTTTTAGTAATAGTGACCTTGACCTTAGTCCCTCCCCACTCAAAAGCAATCCCAAGCTAGATCTTCACATAAGCTACCTACACACTAAGTTTCATCAATATCTATCAATGCTAACTTATGTTATTGGGCAGAAACCATTTTTCTATTTTTAGTAACAGGCGACCTTGACCTTAGCCCCACCCCCCTCAAAAGCAATCCCAAGCTAGCTCTGTACATAAGCTACCTACACACCAAGTTTTATCAATATCTATCAATGCTAACTAAAGTTATTGGGCAGACACCATTTTTCTATTTTAAGTAACAGTGACCTTGACCATTTTTTCTATTTTAAGTAATAGTGACCTTGACCTTAGCCCCTCCCCACTCAAAAGCAATCCCAAGCTAGATCTTCACATAAGCAACTTACACACCAAGTTTCATCAATATCGGTCAATGCTAACTAAAGTTATTGGGCAGAAACCATTTTTCTATTTTAAGTAACAGTAACCTTGACCTCAGCCCCTCCCCCCTCAATAGCAATCCCAAGCTAGCTCTTCACATAAGCTACCTACACACCAACTTTCGTCAATATCTATCAATCCTAACTAAAGTTATTGGGCAAAAAACATTTTTCTATTTTTAGTAACAGGCGACCTTGACCTTAGCCCCACCCCCCTCAAAAGCAATCCCAAGCTAGCTCTTCACATAAGCTACCTACACACCAAGTTTCATCAATATCTGTCAATGCTAACTAAAGTTATTGGGCAGAAACCATTTTTCTATTTTAAGTAACAGTGACCTTGACCATTTTTCTATTTTTAGTAACAGTGACCTTGACCTTAGCCCCACCCCCCTCAAAAGCAATCCCAAGCTAGCTCTTCCCATAAGCTACCTACACACCAATATTCATCAATATCTATCAATGCTAACAAAAGTTATTGAACAGAAACCAATGTTTGATGCCAACCTGCCTTAAAACTTTAACCTCACAGCGACGCCAACGGCGACGCTGGGGCAAGTAGTAAAGCCTCCTTATTCTTCAAATAGTCGAGCTAAAAATCTATAAAATACAATGTTCCTGATTGACAAAAAATATGTTAATTCTTCCTATTTTCTATAAAATTGAACATGCTGCTCTGTTTAAAATAACTATTTTGGGTTGAAATTGTTTCCATTTTGTTAAGTGGTAAAAATCAATAATCCCTCGCTGTAAGGTGGCGGTCACTTCTGCCAAATAATATTTAAATCCAACTATGAATGAGATAATTATGGACTGGACAATAACTATTATCAGTTAGGCTTATATAGCAAAACATAGTTCAGAAGGTGTGACCTTGAAGGTAGGGACACAGGTCGTATGCGCGAAACATCCTACAGAGTGATCACTTCTGCCAAATAATTTTAAAACTGTATATTATAGGTGTTAAGATGTAAAACACAATCATTCTTCTGTACAATTTCCTTCAAATTCAAAGCATTAACAAGGTTATATATAAAAGCATTAAATCAACGATGTATGATTTAATAATTACTGAAAATAACTTGAAAATGATCAACACAAGTCTGTCTGACAAGCAGTAACAATAAATCAGCTTATACTTTCACATATCATTTCAATAAACACTGGCTACACAAAGTTTATATCTATAAAAAAAAAAGCTGCGAATGTGTGAATGACTTTTAAAAAGGGTTTTCTTCATCGTTTATTGGGAAAAAACACACCAATTATACATAAAAAGGAGGACAAATCACACACCTCCCCACCCTCCGAACAAAATCATTCCTATCAATGTTTGAACATAAATGAACATTAGAGGTTGGAGAAGAAGAAAAATAGTACAAAGGGCAATAATTACTCTTTAAATAAGCTAAAATAGAGTTATAGTTCTTGTACACTGCACTTCCTCTCATTGGTTTTATCATTGTATGAAGTTTAGTTAAGTTCCATCCAGTAAATTCCCTGTAATGCTCCGAACATGAAAAAATAACAAAGGGCATAAACTCTGTAATTAGCTAAAATAGAGTTACAGTACTTGTACACTGCACTTCCTCTCATTGGTTTTACCATTTAATGAAGTTTAATTAAGTTCCATCATGTAAATTCTATGTAAAGTTCCGAACAAGAAAAGAATAACAAAGGGCATTAACTCTGTTATTAGCTAAAATAGAGATATGGTTCCTAAACACTGCACTTCCTCTCATTAGTTTTACCATTGTATGTATGTTTTATTAAGTTCAATCCAGTAAATTCTATGGAATGCTCCAAACAAGAAAAAAATAACAAAGGGCAATAACTCTGTAATTAGCTTAAATTGACCTATGGTTCCTAAACACTACAATTCCTCTCATTGGTTTTACCATTTAATGAAGTTTAATTAAGTTCCATCAAGTAGTTTGCACGTTATGCTCCGGACAAGAAAAAAATAACAAAGGGCAATAAATCTGTAATTAGTAGGGTTGGCAACGAGAACCCGAGTACTAGAGTACTCGATCAATCATCCGAGTTCCCAAGTACCAAATCACTACTGGAGTACTCGAAAAAAACAACAACTTTTTTTATAAATTTCACCAAATACACGATTTATAGACGTAAGTATCAGATCTGGCACATTTCCAAGAAGACAATTTACGATCCCTCTTATCCCCGCTGTGTACACAATTGATCCTAATAAATTAATTGACAGTTGTTGTGAGATTTGCAAACTGTCAACAATGGGCCCTAATTTGCAAATAGCAGTGGTGTCAATTAGCGAAGTTTTGATAGCGGTACATCGCCTACACAATTGTTTTGTTTAGCAATTAGAGTTTTCACCAAAAATAGACATGGACAAGCAAAAAAGTAACGACCAATACGAGCAATGATTCCTGAATGGCGTATTGTTTGCAATGATTATCACAAATGATTGGTAGATATCTTAATTCAGGAATTATGCATATTTATGAGGTAAACAACAATACAACAATATTTCAGTAAGGTCAGTTTAAATATTATTTCATACTAGTAAACAACTAAACTACATTATGTCAGTGCACTATGCTCCAACAAACTAAAATGACTAACGATCTTAATGGAGCACTCGCCGAATGGGCAAGGTCCGAGTGCGAGTATAAATAAGCTTACACACCCCACACACCAAACAAATATTTTGTGGTCATTGTAATTCTGAATTTTGTTCATTATTGAGTGCAGTCTCAATCATCTAGACACTCGAATATGATCCTAGTTTTACTTTCCATTTGTTTTCTTTTTATTGATTTTTTTTGTTAAGTTACATAATTTAAAGATGAAAATGACCAATATTACGACCAACGCACAAGGTACATGAATGATACAGGTATACAGGAACTTGTGTTTCCCGAAAACCAATTCAAGTTATCGGAGTAATCGAGTACCCGAGTACTCGATCGGAAGATTGTCCGAGTACTCGAGTACCAATTTTACTACTCGTTGCCATCCCTAGTATTTAGCTAAAATAGAGCTTTGGTTCCTAATCACTGCACTTCCTCTCATTGGTTTAAACATTGTATAAAGTTTTATTAAGTTTGTTTCAGTAAATTCTATGTAATGCTCCAAACAAGAAAAAAATAACAAAGGGCAATAAATCTGTAATTAGCTAAAATAGATCTATGGTTCCTAAACACTGCACTTCCTCTTATTGGTTTTAACATTGTATGAAGTTAAATAAAATTCCATCAAGAAGTTTGCAAGTTATGCTTCAGACAAGAAAAAGTAACTAAGGGAAATAACTATGTTATAAGCTAAAAATAGAGTTATGGTTCTTGTTCAGGGCACAAGGTTAACAAGGCAGTCCAAGGCAGTTTTTCTCTGAACGTGACTGGTACTTTGAATCTGACCAAAACTGTACACTACCATTGATCAAAAGTGGGAAAATAGGAAATACAAGTTGTTTGATCGGTAACCTAAACCATTCTATGAACATGTCATAAAAGGATATTTGTTTGTGTGTGGTGTAGGTAAGACAATGACAAGGTTACTTTGGCGAAAAAATAAGATGGAAAATGATTCTTTAATTCATAACGTTGATGAAATAGCAAATATTTTCGATAAAGTGATACATATATTTTTGGGTGACGTCATAACATTGTTTTACTGCTTTTGAAGAGAAAACACATGTTATAAATACATCACAGTTGTGTCCATTGTTTATTAAAACATTAAACTTGTTGCACATAATGGTAATGCTCGGCAAAGTGCGCAAAGTTTCAAACTATGCAACTTGTTTAAAACTTTCAATTAACAAACACTTTTAATTGTGTACTCCAATACAGCATTAGCTCGATACGTGACGTCATTAGTCACATCCCCCTCTGGGATGTTTTTCAAGAATTAGGTTTGGGTTTCCCAGTGTTCCGAGAACAATAACATTAGCTAGATACATGACCTTATTAGTCGCATCCCCCTCTGCGGATGTTTTGAAATTAATGATTTGCGAAGCAATGGAGGGTGAAATAAATATTTTTTCCAGACACAAAAAAGCGTAGTAAGTATGCAATATGAGCGTGTCTGGCCTTCTGTTAGTCCTATTACGATTTACGCAACAGTAAATTTTATATACGCCTGTTAACCAGGTGTAAACAAAATGAACAAGCTTGCGGTAATGTCACTGCTAAAATTAATCCATTATTTTGATGAATTTTACATGTACGTTGGGTGAAATTTAGTACGCTTTAAATGAAATATCTAGAACCACAGAAAATGAAGTTAGATGTTTAATTTACAGAGGTTAATAGTGATTCAGTGGCTGAAAGTATATAATTGGTAGAGAAGAAATTACATATATTATTAGGAGGGAATAGCTAGCAAATGTCAAGGCATGTGGTCTGGAATGTTATAATATTATCCTGAATCTGAATATTACAGTAGTTTGGTTAATTAGTTAGCCCTCACTGGTGGGGGGTGATAGTACTCAGTTTCAGTATCATATTATAGTACATTTATGTTAAGGTTCCCTGTTACAAAATAAACATGCACCAGAAGACTAAAATGTTTGGTTAAAGGCTTAAATTCATCCCACAAGGGGCGTTGCCCCCTTGACCCTAACTGGGGGAGGACACCCAGACCCCCGCCTACTTTTAGGATATTCCCTGCTACTTGAATTAATTTCTACACCCCTGTTAAAGTTATATCTCTGGATTGGAATTTTAACTACATACCAACTTTTTTTTTATCAATAATTGATCAAACCAAAATAAATACTTGAAAAATAAGTTTGAAATCTATAGCGGTCAATTTTCTAATATTTATAGGTTATTTAACATTGTTCTGTACAATACGATATATATTTGGATGAGTACACAGCTTGGAAAGTCAAATCTGTGCAACTTGTTTAACACTTTTATTTAACATTTATATCTTATCCTCTATTTAACATGGTCATAATATGGACCCGAAACTTCATGATGGATTACTGGCACAAATTGCAATTGGTTCGAGTTCTTGGATCAAATTCAGTTATGTATAAGGTCAATAAATCCAGTAAGAATTGACATATCTACACTGCTAAATGAAAACAACTCGGACACAAGCATGTGTACTATGACCTTTTAATGTCTTGTGTGACCTTGACCTTTGAGGTATGGACCCGGGTCAAGGTCACTGCACATCGTCTCAATAAGGACAACATAAGTACCAAAAATATTGTAATCCATTAATGCATAAGTAAGTTATAGCGGGGACATGAGCATGTTTACTCTGACCTTTTAATGTTTTGTGTGACCTTGACCTTTGAGGTATGGACCCGGGTCGAGATCACTGCACATCGTCTCAATGAGGACAACATTTGAACCAAGTTATATGGTAATCCATTAATTAGGAATGCAAACGAATATTCGAATATTCGAATATTCGATCAAAAGAATGGTATTCGAATATTAAAATCGGTATTCGAATATTCGTTTATTTTTTACTTTTTTTCTAAATTTTGTTCCATCTTGAACATTTATTTAACATTTATATTTAAAGATTAAAACGCTCTAATTTACCCTCGTTTCGTCAATACACCCACGCATGTCACCAATTATCGAGGCGCGAGCATCTAGACAATACACAGTGGCGCGTCAAGTGTCAATTAAGGCCCATCATCATGGCGAAATAAACAAATAATTTTACGTGTGCCGTCCCCTGCCAATTAGCGGCAATGGGGATTGGAACCTATTTTAAACGATGCCAATTAAGGGTTCGTCATGTCAGCAATAAAACAAAATATTTCTTTTGTATGTCAATTAAACTGAGCAATGTAGCTAAAATCGCACTGAATATAATGCGCATAAAATTTGATGTCCATCATTCCTTGTGAATAAGCTCTCTCGAACTGTTCGGAAATAAATATAACAAATACACGTAAACAAAATAATCGACAAAATGCCTGCTTCATCTGAAGTTTGGAATTATTTCACGCGGTCTGTAGACAAGAAAACAGTGTCGTGCAAGTTGTGCAGTGTTAGTCTTACGTACTTGGGAACTACCACAAATCTATGGAATCATGTGAAAGGAAAACATAGTGCAAAAAATGAAAATGAGAGTAAGCAACAAACCATGAAAAAATTTGCTGTGTCAGATCAATCAAAAGTGCTAAATTCTGAGGATATTACTAGGAAAATCGTGAACATGGTTGTGAAGGATTACCTACGAGGGACGCTTCCCCCGTGTGGCCCACGTTGCGCGACAGGTGCTCGCCATCCCTGCAACTTCCGTGCCTTCTGAGAGGATATTTTCATGTGCCGGTGTGATTGTTAACAAACTGAGAAACCGACTTGCCAGTGAACTTGTAGACAAGATTATCTTTCTAAATAAGAATAAGGTGACCTGTGACATTGACGAATAAATAGCTTGGGTGATATCAAAGGGATTCTAAGACTTAGTTGGTAGTGAAACAAGCCAACATATGTGATGTATGTTATTTAAAGCAACTGTTTATTATTCTTGTTTATGAATTAAATTCAAAGTGTTTTGTGTAATATAGAATGTACATGTATATAATTTTGTTATCCTAATAATAGCATTATTATTTAAAATATTTCACAATATACTAGTTAAAAACCAAATATGTTGTTTTCTTTATCTTTATTGGTATAAAAACAAGTAACAAACGAAAGACGGGTACAAAATAATAACAAGTCGACGGAAACCAGACCGTTTGCAACGGTGAAGATGCCATGACCTTGACTTTTGATATATCGACGTAGTTTTTGTAATGAAACAATATGACATACTAGTATAATTCTAGATAACATATGCAAAGTTATTTTGAAATTGCACAATAAAGCCACTACACGTATTACAGACGACGTCATACAATCCGACATCAATAAAATTATTCGGCAAATGTCATACCGGAAGTCATTATTTGGAACGCAAATGATCGATGCAATATAGAAGTTTTTAGACAATCTTGCCTGTGATCGAATATTCGAATATTCGATCAAAAGAATTACCGAATATTCGAATATCAATTTTGCCATTCGTTTGCATCCCTACCATTAATGCATAATTTAGTCATAGCGCGGACACGAGCATGTGTACTCTGACCTTTAAATGTCTCATGTGACCTTGACCTTTGAGGTATGGACCTGGGTCAGGGTCACTGCACATCGTCTCAATGAGGACAACATTTGTACCAAGTTATATGGTAATCCATTAATGCATAATTTAGTTATAGCGCGGACATAAGCATGTGTACTCTGACCTTTAAATGTCTTGTGTGACCTTGACCTTTGAGGTATGGACCCGGGTCCTGGTCACTGCACATCGTCTCAATAAGGACAACATTTGTACCCAGTAATATGGTAATCCATCAATGTATAGTTTAGTTATAGCGCAGACACGAGCATGTGTACTCTGACCTTCTAATGCTTTGTGTGACCTTGACCTTTGAGGTATAGACCCGGATCAAGGTCACTGCACATCATTTCAATGAGGACAACATTTGTACCAAGTAATATGGTAATCGATTAATGCATAATTTAGTTATAGCGCGGACATGAGCATATGTACTCTGACCTTTAAATGTCTCGTGTGACCTTGACCTTTGAGGAATGGACCCGGGTCAGGGTAACTGCACATCATCTCAATGAGGACAACATTTGTACCAAGTAATATGGTAATCCATTAATGCATAATTTAGTTATAGCGCAGACACGAGCATGTGTACTCTGACCTTTAAATGTCTCATGTGACCTTGACCTTTGAGGTATGGACCTGGGTCAAGGTCACTGCACATCGTCTCAATAAGGACAACATTTGTACCCAAAAATATTGTAATCCATTAATGCATAAGTAAGTTATAGCGGGGACATGAGCATGTTTACTCTGACCTTTTAATGTTTTGTGTGACCTTGACATTTGAGGTATGGACCCAGATCAAGGTCACTGCACATCATCTCAATAAGGACAACATTTGTACCAAGTAATATGGTTATCCATCAATGCATAAGTGAGTTATAGCGCAGACACAAGCATGTGTACTCTGACCTTTAAATGTCTTGTGTGACCTTGACCTTTGAAGTATGGACCGGGGACAAGGTCACTGCACATCGTCGCAATGAGGACAACATTTGTACCAAGTAATATGGTAATATATCAAGGCATAAGTAAGTTATAGCCCGGACATGTAATGTTACAGCCAGACAGACAGACAGACAGACAGATGGACGGACGGACAGACGGACTGAGTGACAGATAGACGAAGTGCATTCATATAATCCCCTCCCCACTCTGTGGCAGGGGATTAATAATAATAATAATAATGATGACCGTGTTTACAAATGACAATATTGATCCGATAATAACAGAAGCTTTTATCTTAACGCTTTATCTAGAGCGCCTGTTGATTCGGATTTTCATTCGGAACATTTTCACGGGTGTGGTCTTTATCATAGGTTTAACATGGGACCTGTGATTCGTACAATACGGAAAAAATATGTGATTTTTGTACCCGCGTGCGTCCCTATACGGAAATATATTGTACGGTCACGTGGTTCAAAAGAGCGTCTACAATTTGACGTATAAATTTAGGTTTAGAATTATCTCAAACAAGCAAATTCGTTGAATTGATATCCCCTGCCTGATTAGGCAAAGTTCATGTATGGAAATGAAAAGTAGGTGGAAAATTCCTATATTTACATGTAATATGGCTGCAGAGAAATGGACTGTTATGAACGTTGGATATAAGTTTGAGTTTGTTTAGAATTATTATCATGTGCTCAGTCATACATGTATGAACATAATCCAACCAATCACTACCATGATGGGTTTCGGACAAGATTTTTGTAAGATTTGACCTAGTGACATAAAAGAAATTCACATGTGACCAGTTTTAAACATGTCAAAGAGTTCATCAAGGAAAACATTTTGATCACGTTTCATGAATATTAGACCATACATAATGCCTATAATGTGTTCCAAAGATTTTTCTAAGATTTGAGCTAGTGACCTTGTTTTTTGACCCCATGTTACCCACTTTTACAAGCGGTCCAAATTTCATCAAGGGGTACATCCTGACCAAGTTTAAACATTATCTGACCAATCATTACCATGATATGGTTCCTAACAAGATTTTTCTAAGAATTGACCTAGTGACCTTATTTTCGATCATATGTGACCCAGTTTTATATACGTCCTAGAGTTCATCCAGGAAAACATTTTGATTAAGTTTCATGAATATTTGATCATGTATTAATAAATGCCTCTAGTTTGTTCCAAAGATTTTTCTAAGATTTGACCTAGTGACCTAGTTTTTGACCCGATGTGACCCACTTTTACAAGTGTTCGAGATTTGATCAAGGGGAACATTGTGACCAAGTTTGAACATTTTCTGATCAATGCCTACCAAGATATGGTACAGACGGACGGACAGACGGAATGACGGACCGATGGACAACGCTAAAACAATCTCCCCCTCCCGAAACCTTCGATTCGGCGGGGATAATAACCTCCTATGCAGTAGGGGTACTTATATGGGCTCATTATCTATTGGCTACTGATAATCAATGTACTGTTAATCCATACACTGGCAGGCCTAATATTGCTTGGTTTAACACAAGGTCACAAAGGGTTAAATTGCAAGGCCCAGACCCTTAATATTTGGTATGCAGCCTCATGTAGTGTTCCTTTACCAAGTTTGATCAAATTATGTCCCAGGGGTCAAAAGTCCCCCCACACACACACAGACACAGAGGTCACAAGTTTTCTATATACTTCTATATATAATATATTTAATTTTTTAAAAAGTCTTCTTCTCTGAAACAGCAAGGTTTGGACCCTTTATATTTGGTATGTGTCCTTTATCAAAATTGTTAAAATCAATGTGTAATTAAAGTTTCCAAAAAAGACTAGAAACGCTGCAAAGGGACAAAACCAGGTTTTTAATATGGGCAATCAGATATATTCTCTTTTTGATAAATTTGTTGTTGAGGAACCCAATATTTTAAGTGACCATTGTAGGGGAATCACTCTTCTTAGTACATTAGGAAAATTATTTTCCAAGATAATAAATAACAGACTGACATGCTGGGCAGAGAATTATAATGTATATGTTGAAGCACAGGCTGGTTTTAGACAGAAAATGAGTACTGTGGATAATATTTTTGTCGTTCATGGACTCTTACAGCATATGTCAAACAAAAATAAAAGGTTATTTGTTGCCTTTATAGATTTTACAAAAGCCTTTGATTATATTGAAAGACAAACACTTTTTTACAAGCTTATCAAACTAGGATTGAGGGGAAAAATTTATGATATTGTTAGAAATATGTATATAAATGTTAGATCAAAAGTTAAAAGCAATAATAAGGTTAGTGATGAATTTAGTTGCAACTTAGGTGTAAGGCAAGGGGAAAGCCTTTCCCCATTTTTATTTGCTATGTATCTAAATGACTTAGAAGAAACTTTAATCATGAAAGGCCATGATGGCATTGATATTGGTATGTTAAAACTATATCTCATTTTATATGCAGATGATATATGTATTTTTTCTGAAACAGAAAAGGGACTACAAACTGGTCTATCCATACTTGAAGAATATTGTAATAGATGGAAGCTAAAAGTTAATGTCAGTAAAACTAAATCATGATATTTAAAAAAGGAGGGCGGAGATTAGGTAACATTATGTTTACTTATAACACTGAAGAAATTGAAATTGTTTATAAATTTAATTATTTGGGAATTGTGTTCACCACAGGTGGATCTTTTAATACGGCCTTTGAAAGTATAGCTGGTCAAGCCATGAAAGCAATTTACGATGAAATCATATCTTGTTAAATTCCCATACATTTCTGTAAGTCACAGATTAGATTTATTTGATAAACTTATCGACCCAGTGATATGTTATGGTAATGATATCTGGGAATATTCAAATGCACCAGTCTTAGAGAGATTATACCTTAGATTTTATAAGCAATTAACTTGGAGTCAAATTGCAGATGTCTTTGTTTATGGTGAATTGGGCAAGATGCTATGTAAAAATAGAACTATGTACAAACTATGTACAATGTCATTAGATACTGGACTAAGATTATATGTACATCAGATATTAAGTATGGTAAACTTGTATATAATATGATGTTAAATGACCTAGATATATATCCAAATAAGCCATCTTGGGCAAAGCATGTTAGAAACATATTACAACGATTAGGACTTAATGATGCTTGGATATTCCAGACCGTAGGAAATGTAAATTTGTTTTTATATCATGATAAACAAAGAATAAGTGATCAATATAAGCAAGAATGGAATGCAGATATAGAAAGTTCAAGTAAAGCATTAACGTATAGACTGTTTGCTGATTTTAAATTTCAACCATATTTAGATATTGTTTGCAATGAAAAGTATAGAATCTCACTAACTAAATTACGTGTCTCGTCACATAGACTTTGTATAGAAACAGGTCGATGGAACAAACCTACACCTATTCCAGTTAATGAAAGAGTCTGTTTATTTTGTAACTCTTTAGAAGATGAATTTCACTTTATTTTCGAATGTGAATGTTTCATAGAACTAAGACAAACACTAATAAACAGATATTACCGTACCAACGCTAATGTTGTAAAGTTCAAAAATTTATTACAATCAGAAAGTTGTGTTGTTTTGAAAAAATTAGCAACATTTTGTCATAAAGCATTTGCTGCAAGAAATTTACTTTTTTACAATTAGTAATATATATATTTATATACATATATATATATATATATATATATATATATATATATATATATATATATATATATATATATATATATATATATATATATATATATATGTGTGTGTGTATGTGTTCATTTATTGTATTGCAAGTTACTCTCCTTTCGCTGTATCTTACTACATGTACATACTACTCATCGCCAACCATATGAATGTACTAACCATTGTATTTGTATACTGTACTCATGGGCTTAATTATGCCTACTGTATACGTTTTCCCAATAAACCAATATTATAGTCAATTTAAATTCTTGTATGAGTTAGGTATAGTAGCAGCCTGTATATTTCTTTTATCAAAAAGAGATGTAACTAAAAGTTAGTTGAGTATCTCATGTGTTTAGTTTCCATCAATCCTAATTGAAGTTTTCTAGTTTTAGTAACAGTGATCTTTACAACTTTACACTGACCCCCTCCCCCAAAAAGCAATTCCAAGCTAACTCTTCCCATAAGCTACCTACACACCAATTTTCATAACTGTCCATCAATGCTAACTTATTGAGCAGAAACCAATGTATGACACACACCCACCCACTCGCACAGCGACATCCCCATTCGGTTTGTTTCGGTTTCCCATAATCCTTTGCGAGCGCATGACTTCCGGTAAAATGTCTACCCTAGATAACGATACTGTATGTGTGTGATGTTGACCAGTGAAAAGGAGAGCATAATTAGCAAAATAGATTGATAGGTAGGTAAAACATGTTAGGAACATCAGTTTGTACATTTTTCTATAAATTTCTACCGTTTTTTGTAAATGTCAATGAAGTTTTCGACGTTTATACCCAACTTCAGTACACATTTAAGTGGGTGGGGTAAAATAACAAATATAGTGGTAAAGACTTTCATAGTGGTTCTCAAAGGTTCAAATACATATTGATTGTTATGCATAAAATTGTGGTTTGTTGGGTTTGTTATTAAATTAAATGAATGATATTTTGCAATTAGTGTGAAATTGTTAAGATGTGCAACTTTAAAGCAGTCAAGTAAATGAAGCTTAAAGCATAATGTGATTAAGAAGGGCATTTAAATGTTGCCTGCTGTGCTTATATAAGCAAATAAACAGGTCTGAAACAGCTGATAAATAATGTACTAGTAACTTGTAACTATTTAAATATCTGACTGATATTAAAGCTGCATTCTCACAGATTAAACATTTTGACAACTGTTTTATTTTTGTCTTCGAACAAGCCATTTATGCAAACGTGCAATAAAACCAGTGAAATAAGGCTGCTGACAAAACATTGGATCACAGATTTTCATATTTAAGTAAAAAAATATTTAAAAACATTTTTCTTTAAGCTGCACTCTCACAGATATACCATTTTTACAACTTTTTTATTTTTTGTCTTGGAAATAGCTAATTGTTGCGTTAATATCTGCAATCCAATGATAAAAGGTTGCTGACAAAAGATCAGATCGTAGATTTTAATATTTCTGTTCTAATAATATTAATGTTTTACGGCTTAAACCGTTACTAACAGTTTAAGAAAATGCATAAAACGATAATTTTTAAACTTCGATCTGATTGTTTGTCAGCAGTCTTTTTTTTAATGGTTTCCATGGCTTTTCGCGAAAATTGGCTCGTTCCAAGACAAAAAAAAAAAAGTTGTCAAAACGTTCAACCTGTGAGAGTGCAGCTTTAAACCATTAGTAACGCTTTGAAAATTAGCCGTCAAATAATAATTTTCAAATGGAGATATGAAAATTGGTGATATGATTTTTTTGTCAGCAGACTTATATGTCTTGTTTGCAGATATTTACGCAGAAATTGCCTCATTCCAAGACAACAAATAAAAAAAAGGTGTCAAAACGGTAAATCTGTGAGAGTGCAGATTTAACAGCCTCTTTAGAGTCTTTTATATTTTATTTTTCTGGTTCACTTGGATGATGATAAAACTATTTTATTTAATTTCAGATATGTTCATTGTGGATGTTTGAATCTGCCAAGTTGATGCTGAACAGGAGTAGGCAGTTGATACCATTGATCTGATAGCACCTACTATATCAGTGGTTTTACAAGATATTTTTGTGCAAAACACAAGAGACTGAATTTGGTTCAAGAGCAGAGATAAAATAAATGAAGTGTGTCAATATGAATGAAAACTTTCCTTGACTGCAAGGACTCAAGAAGAAGATAACAGCCGAACAAGAGATTTTTCAAAAAGAAGCAAGATGGGGTTTTTAACCCTTGGCAAATGAACCTTAAAAGGGATTATTGCATACCAAGGACAATTTTTATTGTTATTGAATTATATAATGTTTAATGTTATTATTAAATTGTAAAAAATACTGTTGTTATCAATATGATTGTCTATGATCTTTTTATTCCAACGACTGTTTAACTCCTATGGTAAATATTAAAGACATAAAATCGAGTTAACGTTTGTTGGCAATCACTAGCCACCTGGTTAACTTAGTTTGTAGGAGTACTGTGCTAGTATACCGGCAGCCCTTAGTTCAAGCTTTTTCCTATCATGTTACTTTAGTATTGTTATAGTCAATAAGCCCAGGTGTCGTTAACATACTGTAGGCCGTATATTTTCTTGGCCCAAATTCAAACAGCCTTGAAATTTAAATAAAACTTGGTAAACATGCAAATTTCCATAAACAATATGCTCATGTCCAGCAAGTTTCTACATAATATTTAAAGACTTGAATGATGAAATACATCTGCTGCTACTGTATTAAAATTTTCATAACTTAGATTGTTCATCATTGTAAATACAGTGCTCAAATTTAAAGCTGCATTCTCACAGACTGACCGTTTTGACAAAAAAATGTCTGAAAACCAGTGATATAAGATTGCTAATAGAAAATCAAGGATCCTTTTTACATATCTTGACCGTTTTGACAAAAATTGTCTGTAAACCAGTGATGTAAGATAGCTGATAAATCAGTTAATCTGTGAGATTGCAGTTTTAAAGGTGCAGGTCCCTCAAGGTCAGTTGGCAGGAGATCTCATCAAATTTAACAAAGAATCATACATTCAATGATGCAATTCAACTTATTCATTTTGATGAGAATCCGCATATAATGAACACCATGAGCTCTGTTGTTTTTTGTTTCGTTATTTATTTATTTTTTTGGGGGGGGGTATGACAAATTTATTATTTCTGTAGAAAAGTCTGATACTTTCATATAAATTATAGCAAAACAAAGTAAAAATGGTTGCATAGAATTAAAATATTAATATTTATTTAATTATCTATAAAAAGAGTTCATATAATAAAACATTATAATGCACATTGTAAAACGTAAATGTTAAACGTAAATAAAGTACAAGGACATAAAAATATTTAATTATATATATTTAAATGATTATTAAATAATAATATCTCTTATAATAATAATTCACATAAAAAAAGGTGTTGAATACTTAGCACATAACATATTATACATGTATGAATATCAATAATAACAGTAAAAAAAACAGTTCAACCAACAAAAGAGATCCAACAAGAACTAGCAATGGGAATCCAACCAATATGACCTGACAACCTACAATAGCGGTTCAATCAGCACTTCATTGCAGTCAAAACAGGCTCAACTAGATATTCATCCATTAAATGCAGTCCAACCAACACTTGTGGTCAAACCAACACTTCTTGTCCATACATTGAAAGTTGTTCAACCAAAACTTGTAAATCAACAAATTATAGCTGTCTGATAAACAATAGCTGTCTATCCAACAGTGATTCAAACAACACTAGTTGCCATCACACATTCTGTCAAACAAGAGTCCAACCAACGATGATGGTCCAACCATTTATAATTGTTCAGCCAACACGTATGGTCCATCCAATATAGCGGTCCAGTAAGCAAAAGATGCCCAACCAACACGTTGCTACCAATCTAGCAGCCCAACCAATTGTAGTGATGTTCTTCATTGAAAGTAATGATCTCAGAAGATATCATCAGCATATTTGAATCATATCTGTAAAGAAAGGAATGGAAGATAAATAGTATATTTTTTATAAAAAAAGAAAGTTACTCTCAGACTTATTCATGGATGGGTTTTGAGACAATCTGGACCCCGATTTAATTCCAGGCCTGGGTGTATTCGCGACTAGCCCGGTGGCCATCATAATATTTAAACATAACTAGTAAATCATTCAGAAGACTACACAGGTGACAGCATGACATAATTACTCTTTCTAAGTAAAATGTTTATAACATAGTAATAAAATACATAGAGCAGTATAAATATCTTTATTTATAAAGATGATGATTTATATATGTTCATTCATAAGACTATTTCATAGTTATACCTGGTAATGAAACATTGATAATAACTGAAATTTATTATAGATTATCATTTTGTCCTGTCTCTAAAAATAGTGAAAATATTTTAAAACTCACCATCATTCGGAACTCCTCGGCCATTTTTTCAAAAACAACCTCGGATGTATGCCGGTACATCTGTTGAAGTAGTCCGTATTTTTTTGAATAAAAGCATTAATTAAATGTAGTGTTTAAGAGTTGTATTTATTGCTCTCAGTTTAAATTGATTGCCAGTGAAGTGTATTATTGCAAACATAATTACGATTCCCAAGAGTTAAGTCATAAATTTTAACTACTAAATAAGATTACTACGCGATCTATTTGCAGCGGACTTAAACGTACCACTTTTTAAGTATGTAAACCGTCCATATACATCCGAGGTTGTTTTTGAAAAAAATGGCCGAGGAGCTCCGAATGAACTCACCATAAGCACAAATTGAGGTTAGTTATTCTAAAATACCGTACAGGCTTTTTTTGTTTAATGATGTTTAGCCTGTCCAGACTTTAAAAAACGTCAATATATTATTTAAAAAAGAAGCCTGAACGGCATTTTAGAATGATTAAGTTTGATATAGGAATAAAATTACTGCATGCAATAATTGTATTGGAAATTCTAAATAACTTTTATATAAATATTCAATTTCATTTACGTAGATTCAGAACTCGACATACTATAATTCATAGAAATCTGCTCTGCAAATTTATACTCCACCCACTTATAATCAATCTAGAGTGTGATCGTGTTCAATGGGATAAATCTTTGATTTCTTCTACAAATATGAACTATTTATATACATTTTATTCTCACCATATCGGAAGGCGGTACTTTGATTGGATTAACTGCATCTCTGCTGTTGTATTTCTTCAGATTTGCTAGCGTATTCCTTATTTACATTTTACCGGAAGTCATGCGCGCGCAAGGATTATGGGAAACCGTAAAGTCGCGAATTCTAATAATCTGGTTTTCTTTGAAAACCTGGTTAACTAGCTAAGACCTATTATTTTTTATTGTTTGTTTAACAAACTGCAATGATTAAATATGTTCGTAGGAAGAGGGGAAAAAATTATTTCAAAATCTTGTTTTTTTGGGTAGAAAATGAAACATTAGTTAAGGCCACATCAAATTAATGTTTTATTTCTCGTATTTTTGCCAAAAAATTTGGAGCAAGCGAGAGAATTTTTTTATAAAAGTACAATTTTACAAGTTTTCATAAAACCCAGAGCAAGCGAAGATATTTTTTTTCTTATACTTGATATAAATATAAAAGATTGTTCAATAAAATTGCCCTTAAACCCATTTGAATGCAATCTTGAACTGAACCTCTAATGGACATTGGGAAAATGTCCAATACATACTGGGTACTATTTATTTATCTGTTTTTTAAGTACACACATTATATGAATAAACCAAATTTCTAATATAAATAAAACATATTTTAAGTATGATGATCAATCATAATAAAAAAATAATGCTGCTTTTAGGAAAAAGTTTAAAACTACTTAAAAAATCTACCTGAATCTCCTAAACATCTTTGGCATGTGCTTATTGAAATGAAAAGTACAAGGGTATGTTTTTTTTATGGTCAGAGAGATGTTTTTATAACCGCGGATTATGCTGTTACAGAAAAAAGAAATTAAAATGATAAACTTAGGATAGGCTTACCTTATTTTTGGTCTATCCGGACCAGTGTTAGTATCTGACCAGTGATAGTATCGGACCAGTGTTAGTATCAGTGTTATTATCGGACCAGTGTTATTATCGGACCAGTGTTAGTATCGGACCAGTGTTAGTATCGGACCAGTGTTGGTATTGGACCAGTGTTAGTATCGGACCAGTGTTAGTATCGGACCAGTGTTAGTATCGGACCAGTGATAGTATCGGACCAGTGTTAGTATCGGACCAGTGTTATTATCGGACCAGTGTTAGTATCGGACCAGTGATAGTATCGGACCAGTGATAGTATCGGACCAGTGTTAGTATCGGACCAGTGTTAGTATCGGACCAGTGTTATTATATTTCTTACAAGGTCGCATCAAGGTTACATTGGAACCACAGTGACTCCTGTTATGAAAGTTGTATGGGAAAGGAGCATGACTTAAAAACCTTTTTCTACTACTGTAGTACAAAATTGCTGTTTTAGAAATATCAAATACTAGCCGTAGCGTATTTATGAGGAAAACAACAGACATGAATATCGAGTTACTACAAAAGTTAAAACTGCCATAGTGTATCTATGCATGCACACGTGGTATAATTCCAAGATTGATCATAACATTAAACGTCTCCGGCAATTTTAAAATATATATACCTGAACTGCCAAAGTGTACTAATGCATAATATTATCCTTTATGTGCTTAACAAATTGTTCAAAGGAGTAATTCCTATCTACAAAACTCATCTATAGTAGTTTTATAAACATTAAAAAGTAGCCAATACCGAAGATGAAAATTACCACAACCTACATATCACAGGATTACCATTGCGCTGTTTTGCATGTGCGTTTACCTACTGATGATTGTCTTCAATCAAATTACTACAACACACGTCTACGGTTATTCCTACATTTGTTCAAAATTCATCATATCCGTAGTGTATTAATGAGAGTTTTGTATTTTTCCGAAGTCAACCAGAGCGTAGTTATGCCGAAATGTCATATATATTAATAAGTGAATATTTTAATTGCCGTTACATAATAAAATCAATAAAATGCATTTTATTGTATTAATGTGTCTATTAAAGGGTTTAAGTAAAAGGAAAAATGTACATTTTCACTAGAACATTACCTAATTAGGGATAATGTATATGTCACTAATTCGTGAAATGCAAACTTGATTTATAAGGGTGTTATGTTATATAATTTATGTACTATATAATGTTTGTAATTAATTTCTTTAATTGTGTTTTAAATATATACTGTTTCGAATTTGATAAACATTTTACCTAATTGCTAACGCATTTTAATCGGGAGATTTAAGTCTCTGATTTTAGCAAAACATGTACAAGATTATAAAAATAAGCGGTATTCCCACGCTGTACGATAGCGGTAATCAGAAGCCGAAAATTTGAGTACGGTTTACACTGCTGTGGTAGTTCGCCGGTGAATGATAGAGGTAATGGGGACACTGGAATTTAGGGTCTGCATTAGGCGGCTATGGTAGCGAAAAGGATATAGAAGCGGGTGGACAATTTTTTTTTACATTTCCAAAAAAATAGGAGCAGTAAATCCGCGGAACGAAACATCAATTGGAGTGGCTTAAGCTATTTATTAAAAATTTAATACCGTTTTACGAACGCGGTAATGGTAAGTACCGGTACTTTGTCCACCGAAGAGAACAACTGATGTAGGTAAAATAACGCAAGTTAACACACGTAGAAATATGTTTAATGTTTATTTTAAAATGATTAATTGAGAAATAAATTGAAAACAAACAAGAGTGTATACTGTTTTATGAAAGGGATGCTACTCACAAAAACTCGATGTGAGTCAAACACTTTAACTGGATCGAGTTATAACGGCAACAGAAAATCGGGATATAAGGTAATATCAATTAAACGTTGTTCACGATTTAACGTTTCGATATTTTACAAAATATTTTGTTGTATGTTACTGTTTTAAAATAATAATAAAGGAATGTGCATACCGCAAAGTAGCATTTTTGTCACTTTAAAATGTGCCAAGGTGTGAAAAACACCTGCTGTCTGTCATAAAAAACACATCAATAGACTGAACTATTGCAATGGTAATACTGTATGGTTGTTTGTTTGCACTTTACCACATGTTTTAATACTTACCTGAGGGTGTTGACATTTTGAGAACATTCATGCATACTATAAGACTGATATCATTGTTGTTTACAATACACCGTCAGAAGACGACAAAGGCGAATGGAAGAAAAGCGTCATCAGGATGACAGAATAAAACTGTATTATTACCTGTGCTACTGTTACTTTTTTTGTGCATTGTGTCTAATGTATAAATTTACATGAAATAAACAAAAAAGCACATATCAGTTTGCTATCAAATTTAATATCGCATGGTTTATATTGACCTTTGCCATTTTCACGTTCCCAAAAAATAAATTGTCAAAACAAATATGGCGGTTACTTGACTAACCGAAATATGCTAGATTACCGAAATATGATGATAATTACCAAAATACACAAGACAGTTATCGAAACATGCCTTACATACAAACAAATTTATTGTTTTTACTTTAATATATGTTATAAATACTTTACCAACCTAAATTTTTCGGCTCCGATTTTGACATTCTTACTGCGTCCTATCTTATATATAAGGGGTTTTACCTGTTTTGGCACCAAATTTTTTGCCTGTGTCCTTAATCTATGTTAGTGTCCTATACATAGTATAATACGGTACTTTAAACACCAAACGGGGTTAAATCTTACCACCAGTGCTATATCAAACAATAGTTACTGCCTGAATGGTGTTCACGTCATTAAATCTTAACAGCAGTTCAATATTGATCACTGTTATTAAGTTTCATTTAAATTATCACATGATAGTTAATACTGACTAGGTACTATTCACAATCTTAAGTTAGGTATAATATTAAACACTAAAATTATCACATGACTGGTAATACTGACTAAATACTGTTCGCAATCATAACATTGTTCACATTCTTAACACAAGTTAGCTCAACTTGTTCCTAAAATGACTTTCCAACACCATTTCAGACCAAATCATGAGTCTGAATCCTGTTAATAGATGGATGCTAGTCCTTCATTGGTTGTGGGTTCATATCCCAAACCGGGGCACACTTTTCTTCCCAGGTTTATACACACAGTGTGTGTATACCACATGATAAATTGCGTCATAAATGCTACATTGGAAGGCAAAATTTTGTTTCAAATGAAGACTTTACTATTTCTTCACCATTTTTAATGAAACATGATAGCTTATGGAGCCCCGCCTTCGGTCTTTTACCAGAGTATAATTGAGAGTTTAGTTTCTTAAAACACTTCGACAAACCTTTTAACAATACGGCCGTCTGACGGAGCACTGTCAAAACATTATTTTGGAAACAGGTTTGTGCTTAATGAAACTAATGGTATGGCACAAACACAGAATGTAATAGGTCTGTGGCACCGGCACAAATAAAAACATTAAGTCTGAGTCAAAAACAGCCAGAATAATACTTTTCATGAGGTACCTAATCAAATTTCTTTATTGTGGACATCATTATATCAAATGAATTGACAGTGTTTGTAGGTGGCACCTTTGCTTCCTCCGTTTTTGACAGAGCCTCTATGACAATGAATTTGAGCCCAAATTGTATCAACACGGAGCCCGGCATGTCATTTGGTAAGATATCTCCCTTCATGTTTACTAGTCTGCAGTTCCTTCCCTTAACACTATTTTACTGTATGGAATATCAGTAAGCAGGGAACCAGACTACATGTTTACTTGCATTTTCAGCCGTCTGATATCCACATACATTCTTTACGAATTTATTAAAGGGAATGCTTGTGTTGATAATATCTGAGACAGTATCATTTTCATCTATTTTAACAAATGAATTTACTGTTTTGCTGTCTGAGAAATTGCTTAACCTAAACTAGTCCGCCATGTTTCTTCGAGCGTTGTTGTCAACTTAAACGTCTGGATACAAAAATCAGAGTTATGATTGGATGACTTAAAGACAACTGGCTATAGAAATGATGAATTTTTATTAGCCCAACCTCAATCATTTCCTCCAACTGTTCCATTAAAGATGTCAGACCAAAAAACTTTGCCTCCTCTAATACCCCTGAAATGAAGGTAAAAGGCAAAATTAAAACACTGAAGTAAAGAAGGATTGCATTCATATATTCCTAATCAGGCTTTGTTATGATTGATATAAATAAAAGCTGTTTTTGTTTTTGAGTGAAATTCAGACCTACTGTTCTATGAAAGGGACAAAACACCAGACAATACAATTGCAAGAAAAAGAAGTTGTCAAAAACTCACATAAAATTGAAATCGTTTTTTACAACACATTGAATCAAACTTACTGATGTAAAACATCGCTTACGACACATGTAGTTTTCACAGTTTTTGAGTATTTTTTCAAATTCAAAATTTACACAGTATGTCTACCGAGTAAGTTTGAAAAAAGCCTCGATATATTTATTGCTTCAACATGCTAAATATACACACTTCATGGCTTCCCAAAAGGATGGACTTCACAAGGAAGCACGATACTGGCGCGAAAAAAGTAAACACACAACCTGATAGATTGGTGATGATATTGATCGATGAAAACTTTTGAAAGAGGTAAACTCTGCTGAAAATGACAGCAAGTTGCAAAACATTTATTGACAGTTTATGTGGTGAAACAATCACATGACTTGCAAGGTGTTTGGAAAAAAATGTTCAGCGCTAATATTAGACCATTATGCCCTATTTTTAAAGTGGTAAAATCTGCTGAGACTGCCACATGATTGTTGCATTTATTATTTTAATCATTTAAAATGATATATTATTGGCCTAATACTTGCTCGTACTGACAATTCTAGGCTTGTTGAGGAAATACTGAATGAGCCCATTTTTGGACCATCTGGTGTCTAGTCCCTTTAAAATAAATATATTATTAATATAGGACCCTATTCCTTCTCTTTAACATATTTCACATTAATATTGAAACATTGTATTTTTTTTCACTCTCAATATTCCAGAATACTTTCTTTTCTATATATACTTCCACTTATTTTTGAGGTTTTAAAAATCATAAGTTTATTACTACACAACAATATAGACTTTCTTACCCAAACATGATTACATTTATTATACATGCTATTGATATAGAACAAAATACAAGAGCGCCAAAGAGCGATCACAAACTCTCTTCCTAGTCTTTTCTCAGTCAAACAAGGGACATAACTTCACAATTTTTTTAAGCCAGAGTAATGGTCCTTGCTATAGATGTGCATATTTAATCTGACAGTAAGTTTTATTTAAATAACTTTCGAATTAAGATTTTGCACAATGATGCTGAAGACAACGACATCGTCAAGAAACATATGGCGACATGAGATGAACTTACAATGCACATCCACATTGTTAAGCTACCTAGGTTAAAAAAAGGTTGAAGAAAGAATTACAATCACACTAAATTAGAGATTGCCCACAGAAAACATTACCTTCAGGGTTGATATTCCGGTCAATAATAAGCCGACCATGTCGAAGGTAGTTCAGGATAGGTTCAAAGTATCGGGGACTTCTATCAATGAGGTAGGATCCATTCTCATCCACACTGCTGTTCCACCCAGAGTCTTAAATGGAAAAAAAGGAGTAATACAGTTGTTGTTTTTACAATTATATGAATGTTGCTCAACCGAAGTTCTATGGAATAATCTAAACAAGAGGGCCAAAATGGCCCTGAATCGCTCAACTGAGTTAAAGTGATCACTATTGTTTGATAATTATTCTCAAAGCTGTACACATGGTCCAAATGTCAAAACTGTAGCTTCAAAAACAAGAGGGCCATGATGGCCCTAAATCGCTCACCTGAGTAAAAGAGTTTAACCTTTGTAATCAATATAGCTTAATATTTGTTTTCAAAGAATATTGAAAAACATACTGGTCAAACATGTTGCCTGGATAATCACTGACAGGACTTGTCACAGTTTCCTGCACACTGACAGGACTTGTCACAGTTTCCTGCACACTGACAGGACTTGTCGGTTGACTGCACACTTACAGGATTTTGTTCAGTTGCCTGCACACTGACAGGACTTGATCAATGACTGCGCACTGACAGAATTCGATTTTCATACCTGCACACTGACAGGACATTTTTCAGATGCCTGCACACTGACAGGACTTGATAATTGACAGCACTTGGTACAGATACCTGCACACTGACAGGACTTTTTTCAGTTGCCTGCACACTGACAGGAATTTGTTCAATTGACCTTACACCAGGAATTTGATTGACGGGTCAATTGACCAATCAGATAGCCGCGCTGATAAGCCCGCATCGGCTTTGTTACTATCCGCCATTTTGTCCGACAAACAAGTTATATCCGTCAATAGTCGTCAATGTTTTTTCCGCTATAAAAATGGTTAAAAGATGCAGTTATGGAACCTGCAACACTGACAGCAGATACACTGAAAGTCTTGAGAACAATATAAAGTTCTATCCATTTCCAAAACCGGGCAGGAACCTGGAAAAGTGTATTAGATGGCTCCGATTATGTGGGCGTCCCAATGATCAGCTGAATTTGGAAAAATTGAAAAATCACGGGACAGCTAAGCATGTTTACGTGTGTTCAAAGGTTTTTTACTGTTCTGTAACCTTTTCAACTAAATTAGGGCACAATATTCGTTTTATGCAGTTGTCGTTCGTAACCGGAACACGGAAGTAAAACACACAAATCGACATTTGTAAAACTTTTCGCTCGTTTTGCGTAGATATCTGGGTTCGACACTCCACTAAGTATGCATTTCCTTTAATTAAATAAATTTTACAATGACAGCTAGCCAATATTCTAGAATAAACTAATTTATTATACTGGTCACCCTTTTTCGACCCAAGCCAATGACTGAGGTAACTGTTTTTAACTTTGACAGTTCATGATACTAGTAGGAATTATTTTTTCTGCGAACAATTTTGGTCTGCACTTGTTTCAACTTCGTTTGTATCTATATTTTTCTTAAGCACTTTGTTGATGGCCAACCTACAACAGGAAACCCTGATCCTCGACCAGCATTGCCATATGATCATGCTACACCTGCAAGGCGGCCGCCAAAGTTGCGAGCTGTCACAGAGCCTTCCAGAAAAAGATTGTGGCTTGACAGCATGTCCGACAACCAAGAACACAATAGGTATTTTTATGTAATAATTATTTTGTTTTGCATTAAAAAAATAAATCTATCAAGAAACAATATGTTTTCATTTATTTATTTGTTCCACCACAATATGATAGTGTATGGTCTAAAAATAATAATAAATGTGCAGTATTATGAGTTTTGGATGGAAATCACTATAGTCTGCTAAACAATATGTACATCATAGAGAAACATATTTTACACATTTCTTTAAATAAAACTCTATGTATTTATTCAGGCAAGAACAGCAATTTACAGCATATCGACTTCTAGAAGATGAAAATGACAAAGACATTCCTAACCGGTTGCCAGCACCAGCAACAGAAAATATGCCATCCAGTGATAAAGCAGATGGTAAGTCCAGGGGTTTATTTGAAACTTTAATACTGGTATGTTTAATTATCTGCTGTGTTTTTAATATTTTCTTTGATTGGCAAAGAGAGATATGGCTTGAAATGTTCAATATAAAAAAGCAGGAGCTTTTTCAGCATCATCATCATTACATCTTTATCAGGGACCACTCTTTCTATGTACAGGTCTTGCCTGGTATATACAACAGTCACAAAAAGCAGCCCCTGAAATCATGAGCTGACCTTGCACTTGAAAGTAATGCTGATGATTTTTTTTAAGCCTGATTGTATCTCCATCATCAATCAGGAAAAAGCCCTTCAAATCCCTGACTGCCTCAGAAATTGTCATGTCCCTAGCTGAATATGGACACTTAACCTCCAAAATTCCACTTTCACCATCTTTGCAAATGATGCCATCTGGGCTGGCACCCAGAAATGGGATGACTGGGTTAACAATAAGGCCAACATCGTGCAAGTGAGAATTTGTTTTGTTAATGTACAGTTTTTTGGCATTTTTCTCATTAACATGGCCATAGGAAGTAGGCTTGGTTTGCAGGTTTGGTCAATTGAAAGTGTTTTTCATGAATGACTCATTGACAGTCTTTTGTCTGGTCATTATTGCACCAAAATTTGAAGCAGTTATTCTTTTATGCCTTTCTTCATGCCATCGTATTGAATCACTCTGTGTTCGGGTTGTGTTTTCAACCAGAACTGCATCATCAAGTGAGACGGCAACATCTGTCCAGTTGTTTTGCTTGCCCTGCAATGCATCTTGTATTTGAGTTTTTCCAAAAATGACTTCACTGTCTTTCAGTTCTTTTGGATACTTTATTTCACCACATCTGGAACATGGCTCTCGGGGTGTGTTTACTGGCTCAAGGAGTGGCCCCTGTAATACATAACATTTACTTGACCTTAACATACATTTGAATATAATATTTACACTCAGAGCTAATTTTCTTTTACAAAAATGAAACATAATAATTTGTTCTATTTTTCAGAAAACAGATTGCTGGACATGCTGGCATTAGCTGCAGAGAATGAGAGCCTGAAACAACACTTGGCCAAATTGATTCTAGAAAATGAAAAGTTGCAGCAGAGAAAGACCAATGCCACAAAGACTGAGCCAGGAAGTGCCAAGTTAAATTTTGGTGCATCACTGCTGAGGCAAAACAAGAAAAAAGATGAATTTGTGTACTATACTCTGGCTGCCAGAAGAATATTGCAATGGAAGATCAGCTGCTTCTGGTCATGACAAAACTAAGACAAAACTTTGATTTTGTACACACTGGGAATTTGTTTTCATTTCTCAACAAGACGCGAGTGCATTATTTAAAAACTGGATTCAGTATATGTTTTTTCGATGTTCATCGGTTAAGATATAGCCTCATCGTGACATTATAGTGAAAATGATGCCTGAAGGTTATAGAAAAGAATTTCCAAATACATTAGTTATTATTGATGGAACAGAAATAAAAATTCAACGGCCAAGTTCAATGACTAGACAAAGCCAATGCTATTCTGACTACAAATCATGTAACACTGTCAAAGGGCTTGTTGGCATTGAACCAAGAGGTGGTGTAGTTTTCGCTTCAATGCTATTTACAGGCTCAATTTCAGATTCTGATTTAACTGAAAAAAGTGGTTTTCTTGCTACTTTAGAAAACCTGAAAGCTGAGGGGAAAGTTCTGGAGGGGGATGGCATCATGGTTGATAAAGGGTTCTGGATACAAGAACAAATAGAGAAACTAGGTTTAAAGTTAAATATTCCCCCTTTTGCTCGAAGTGGTGCACAGATGAGCTCAGCTGACATTCGATTGACTGAGAAAATAGCTCAACATAGAGTCCATGTTGAGAGAGCGATAGCCAGAATCAAGTCGTACAAAATATTAAGTCATCGCTTCGATTTGAGCCTATTTAGTTCAATTGATCAAATATGGTTTGTTTAATGTTTCGCAACAAATTTTATGAATTTTTTGATAAAAGAGTGAAATATAATGTTGTACACCCCAAAAATCTTGTGCATATACTTACATGGTAGAATAAAGCTGAACCCACAGGGGCGCGGCCAAATAACGTGACGATTTTAGGCGTATTATCTGTGTTTTCCTCTATGAGATAGGATATGGAACTTGTCTTCAACTTCTTCACAGCAGAGATATCATCCTTCTCAACTGTGATTTTCCTAAATGTAAAGAATGCAATTTTGTTCTTATACATGTTATTGTATAATTTTAATATATTCTAAATGCAAATAAAATCTTTCAAAAAAAAAAGTTGTTTAAATTTCGATAACTTTATTAAGTTATTGTACCTATTGTTTACATATTGGGCCATGACAGGGCGAAGCTTTCTGTTCACATTTGTTGGTCGGGACATGACCATTTGGGAGACGGGCTCTGCAGTTATTTTTTCCCCACATGGTTTGTCCCACTGCTGCGGCAGGCTGGTACATGTCAGCATTGATGGAATTTCTTTGTATCCCTGAACCTTCATCTGTTCTAAGGCCAAAATCACAGCAAGTACATGTGAACATGTTCCATCGTTCCTGAAATGTTAACATGTTAATTTTAAAGTAATGACACAATTGTATCTGTAAATAATAGATATATTGATCTTAAAAAAATTAATTAGTATTCACTTAGTGTACAGCGTCCTTTGTTTCAAGAGGGAAGATTCTAATAGTCTTAAATGGTTATTATACTTACGATAAATGAAAAAAAAACAACATACCCTTGCTGACACTTGCAGTGGGCGTCTAGAAGGCATTTTTTCAAAGTGTCAATTTCCAGATTTACTACATGGCAAGGATCAGATTTCCGCTGACTCGGGTGTACTTCACCTCGAATCAGGACCGAATTCTCACTCCCCGCAAATACTTGTATTTCTCTAATGTAGCTGCCAGATAAAAAAGCAGAAGCTTTCTGCTTTTTCTTCAGCGATATTTGTTCTTTTACGTATTCTAAGCTAATATTGTCAGGAATATCCCGGAGACCGAGACGCCTTTGTTTATCCGCCATCTTTGGTCAGTGTCGGACATAAGCAGAGTAACTTCCCCTGATTATCGGAGGCGTGGCCTATCGAGCCATGGCGTAAGGTCAATTGCCTGCTGACAAGACTTCGTTCAATTGCATGCACACTGACAAATCTATGTTAAATTGCTTGCACACTGAAAGAACTTTTAGGCCAGAGTTTTTTATATTTCGTTTTACGGGAGCGCCGTACCTAAATATTGCAAAACCCAAAAAAGAAAAAGATTCAAATTCCTAACTTCATTTTTATTTTTTCTGCCGCCTGTTTCTTTTAAAATTTAGTGTTATTTAACCTAACGCTAATTTCACAACAACAAAAAATTATTGCGCAGTTTCCAAGATGGCGGAAGCCGGCGATCATTGCTTATAAGGAATGACGTCACCATTACGTCATATGTACTTCCGTTGTGTGGAAAATTCTCAAAAAAAAAAAAATGTTCTTATGATTGATAGACATGTTTTCACATGCTCAATACACTGTAAATCAAAACTATCATTATTCCTGAAACTTTTATACCTTAAGTATCTATTCTTGCTTGATTTATCATTTAGAGTAGAGATTAAAGCATAAAACGCTGCCCTCTAGTTGAAAGGTCATTTTGGAAGATCTGTCATGGCGGACGGTGCAATTTTTAGAGTTTGTTTTTCAAGTGGAGTGATTTTTCTTAGGAATAACTTGACCCCCCTTTTTTATTGGCTTAAAAGGTAATTTAAAGCTTGTACTTTAAGAATATATGTGGTTATCATAGCCTGCATTCGCTCGAAATGCCT
Source organism: Mya arenaria (assembly GCF_026914265.1). Classification (NCBI taxonomy): domain Eukaryota; kingdom Metazoa; phylum Mollusca; class Bivalvia; order Myida; family Myidae; genus Mya; species Mya arenaria. The sequence continues at coordinate 31,069,651 of NC_069133.1, read as the reverse complement.
TTAAATGTTGTCTAAAAATTATAATTTTACATTGAATTATATAGGGAATAACAATGGTGGTGTGTAACCTTATAAAGTTAACTGAAATATGTTTCATTGTTTTGTGATATCACATGCATATTATATGCCATGATGAAAAATAAAACTTGAAACTTGCTATCATATCATCATCTAAGCGCTTGTAAGGAATATGGCTGCCTTTTACGAAATTTTAAAGTGGATTTAGTTTGAAGACTGATACTATACTGTTCATAAAATCGTCGCATTTTTTTGTGATATTGGAACGGAATTGTATTTTCTTTATATCGCAGCATAAAATCACTTAAATATTTCTGTGTGTAGACCTGTTTACACGGGGACACACTAAAATTGGAATTTGCTGTACAGTTTCTGACTACAGAAAAAGACAAGAATGTGACATTGGATTTGGCTTGTTTGTCTAAAAGACAATAAAGTTATACCAACATATTGCATACCATTTTAAATGGCATTGACTCCTCTTTTCATGTCACCTTTTTTAAAATGGATTGTTTGTATTTTGATTAAGAAACTTAAAAAAACTGGACTGACCGTGAAATCTGGTAAGTTTGAGTTACATACCTTGTTTCTTTCTTGTATATCAGACATTAAATTTCCTCAGATTTGTTGTTTATCTCATTATATATACCCAGAATGATATTAATCAACATTTTAGACACAAACAATGAGCCAGATGTCTTTGGTTTTGCCAGTGCAAGCTTCAGTGACTATTAAAAACACTACAAAAGTGTAGAAGCACATATTAAAATCATGCACATATATATACAGAATTGATTTAATTATCATCATGTGAAAATGATATATTGTTTTGCCTTTATAATACAGACTATTGTTGCATCATTTAATCGATTACCAGTTATTTGCAATTATTTAGGTCCTGAGTGAGAATTGTTTATATTTATATGTTAAATCTGCAAAAGGAAGAAGTCTGGATTTTTTCACTAAACATTGTTTTTTTCCATATATATCCAATATGGCTGCCGCTGTTTCTGCTTCAGCGGGATTGGCCATTTCTCGGCCACCAGCCAAATGTCAGGTCGAAAGTTAGCTGTTTTCTGTCCGTTTCTTGACCAAATATGGGCCACTCTGTTTAGACACCGCCCAGAAAACGACCCGGCCAATTTTAAGCCAGTTTATGGCCAAATCCATGGAAATTGCTGGGAGATGGCATTCTTGTTTAGGTTTTTATTGAGACAAGCTGCTTTTTTAGTTTTCTATAATAATTTTAATAACTTTGGATTTTGGGCGAAATGTTCTACGAACTTGGAACATTTTGGCATTTATTCTTGTTAAGAAATACATAACTTAGATAGTATTTAACTTGAGAAATTTTGGACTTTCTGAAAGTATGGACACTACAAATATATTTGAAGAAGTTGTAATTTTTAAAATGATGCTCTCTAACAGCTGTGGCGCAACACTATTATATAACAGGCAGTATGGAGTACAAAACAAGTGTGCACAACTTCAAAACATGCATTGTATAAAAAAATTCAAAAAAGAAAAAAATATGGAAAATCCATCTTATTTTTATTCTTTTTTCTCGACGCTCATTTTTCGACATCTTTTTCTTATTTTTATTCCCTCCTCCTGCATGGTGCTTATTTTTGAAAAAAAATCTGTAAAATGAAAAATAAAAAAAATCTGGCCTTAAGTATAGATACACAAACATCTGACAGGACTTCGTTCAATTGCCTGCACACTGACAAAACTATGTTAAATTGCTTGCATACTAAAATAACTTTCAGTATAGATACACAAACAACAAACAGTGCACCATCCAATAAAATGAATAATCTGCCTTAAGCTCTAAAAATCAAAGAGCAGTACACAATCATATTCTATTATTGCTTCTTCCATCTAGGACAACATCACCATCCTTCAAATATTATCAATCAAATTTTTCTGTATAAGGCTTATTCACTATCCACACAGAAGATTAAGATTTGTATCTTAGAATAATCTACAGTACACTCCACGCGGAACTACCACTTTCCGTTTTCCTCGGCAGATATTCTTAATTACAATCGCCGCGTTACTCTGGAGTGAAAACACCGCGAAACTCCGAGGAAACCGATAAGAATCTCCTACCATACATGTATCTGATATTGTGTAATTTATTTTAATACTGTTCTTTTATTGTGTTGTTTCAATAGTTTTCAGACTTACTTGCACACAATACAACTGGTAATCCTTTGACGGCGCAAAAATGCAATATATATCGATGTCCATTTTTTACCCAGTTCTAATTATATCTTACTCATTTGACTTTAGTTTCTCTTAACTGTTTTACATTTACACCTTCAGTTTGATTAAAAAAATGCATTTTTCGCAATAACAAACATGCCAGATAACCACAAGTATTCTAAATTCAGTGCACAATACGTAACTTGTAACGATATTTGCATACATTATCACGTGACTTCCACATTGTCAAAAATACTGGATTAGGTTTCATACTAATAATTTCTAATTATTAACTAAGAAGTAATGGTTTCAATATTTTTAAACACAATAAGCATACTAACACTATAATTTTCATAAAATAGTTCAAGTGAAAGCTGAATTACAGTACTGTTAAGACCAAACTTGACAGTAAGTGCACATCGTGTTCACTATCAGTTCACTTCGTAGTGCACTTCGTAGTGCACTAGGGTAAGACAAGGGAAAGACTAAATGGAGACAAGGGGCTGACCAGATAAGGCTTCTTCAGTCTATAATAAATGCTATCTTTACAGTGAAACTTAGAATGATGTGTTTAGTTTCAACAGATGTTTTAATGTAAACTATTTTATAGAATAATTATAATCAATTTTGACCTTTCATTTTAACAATATAGAATTATATGATTGATGTTGTTTTATAAAATAAAGTTAATTTGTCAAACATTTAGACTTTTAAATGTTTTTGTTTTCTTTATAAATATGCATTGCATTATTTTCATATTAATTGATAGCTTTGATTATATAACTTTGGTTCTAAATAAAAGGGTTTCATCTTCAAATACTTTTATGACATAACATTCAAAGGAGTTCATGAGCCTTTCTATAAAGTTTCACAAGGTGATAATTACACATTGTTCGTTATTTGTAATAGTTAATTATCAAAGTTCACGCCTTATATATTTTTCCAAGCTCAAAATGTGAAATTGTTGTGCCATGTTGATTCATTCGATTCTAGGACATTTGCCCCCCCGGATGTTTGCCTCCCCGGATGTTTGCCCCCCTTTTGGACCATGGCGGACATTTGCCCCCCCCCGCCGTTTTCGAGGGGGCGGACATTTGCCCCCCCCCCCCCCCGCCGTTTTCGAGGGGGCGGACATTTGCCCCCCCCCGCCGTTTTCAAGGGGGCGGACATTTGCCCCCCCGGTTTTATAAGTTTATACCAAGATATTAAAAATATATTAATTTATAAAAAAAATGAACATTTTTTTCTTTAACTATTTGTTCAATTTACGTGCAAACTGCCAACCGATTTACACCAGTTTGTATGTTTGTCACTAATTACATATAAATACAGATTACACCGTTCAGGTCACACATGTGACGATGTAGGCTTAGGTAAGACAACAATGTAAATCCTTTTATAATATTTTTATTTCAAATCAGAAGTCATATAGCACATTTATAGCACTCATATATACAAGTATCGAGATTGCTTTAATTGTTTCTCATTAATTAACACTTCTTTGATATCATGCACACATAGGTAATTAGCGCGATCGGGATTGCTTTAATTGTAGTGTTGGATCGCACTTTAATACAAACACATGTTTGGTGTTGATAGTTTGTAAGATTATTAAAGTTATCGCATTATCGAGTAGTCTCCCTTCTCTTATGTCGTGGCTTTTATTTGATTGAAGACATGCAAAATACACAAATTGGAGTTATGTTGGTTAATAAGCAATTTTGGTATAGGTTTGTCTAGAATATTACTTATATAACCGGGAGGGCAAATGTCCGCCCCATCGAAAATGGAGGGGGGGCAAATGTCCGCCCCCTCGAACATTGAGGGGGGGCAAATGTCCGCCCCCTCGAAAACGGCGGGGGGGCAAATGTCCGCCATGGTCCAAAAGGGGGGCAAACATCCGGGGGGGCAAATGTCCGGGGGGGCAAATGTCCGTATACCATCTATTTATCTTTTTCTATAAAAATAGCACAAAGGGAATTGTCCTACCAAATGGCCAACTAACCAGGCATTAAAATTAATTGTATATCAGCAAAATGATAAAATGCTTATTCATACTTTTGTAATGAGATTACCCATTGTAACAGTGTTAGCCCCAATAGGTCAGAGCCAATAAACAATACACAGGAAGTATCAGGAACCCTGCTGTGATAACATTCAAAATGGCAAAAGATGAAATTATCCTATGCATTCAACCATTAACCAGGCATTACAATGAATATTATTTCATATTAAACTCTATTAAATATCTCCACTCTTAATAATTTGATTAACAAATGATGAAAAGTGTCATTTAAGATGCAGAATAAGATTTACCAAAATTAATAATATTGTTTTAATATTCCAAAAAGGATGAATAAATGTCAAAAACAATGGTTCTTATAAGGGTACCGAATTTAATTTGAAAGAAATGAGCATAAAACACGCTATCTCTACCTTATGAGACTATTGTAGACTACAGTAGTGTACAGTAAATCTTTTAGCATTCACCAATCATTTAATATTTTTGCGCTTTCTGCTGTTAAATTCACGGTTACAATCTTGTTATCAGTAGTTAATATTTTCCATTAATGCCTTATAGGTAGTTAATGGTTTATCAGTCAAAATTTATGTTTGTTATTCATGTGTATGTATTGATTTTGAATAAACGTGTCACTTTAAGAAATAGTATTTTTATTTTATTATGCAGTTGCAACACAAAATATAATAAAAATTAACTATTTTCCATCTTTTATTAAAACATATTTGTTTGCATCTCTTCTCTAAAACAAAATTCGTAAAAAATATATTGAGTTTCCTTCAAAGGCCTAGTTTTAGGAATGGTTGTCATGTTGATTGTCTGCTGTGTATCCCTTGTTTATTGCACTAGTGTCATTGCAGGGGCCAATTTCCTGTGTATTTGTTTATTGGCTTAGGGCCATTTAGAGTTGACAACATTTAGAGTAGAAAATAGCATTAGCTCATTAATACACAACCACTTCTTGCATAAACATATATGCATAGCAAATGTATTAATTTGACTGATTGGGAGTAAATAATAAACAAAAAAAGTAAAAAGGGTTTTATTCCATTTAAGTTGTAAAATATAAATAATTTTAATGGGATATTATAAATAATACTACTCATATTCTTATTCTAAAGCATTTGATAGTTAGCAGGAGGCAATAAGGATAAAAATCAATTCACAGTGTACTATGGGGGCTCTTAAAGAAGGCTTAAATTAGCCTTCAATGGATAGTATTTCATTAAATAATGGAGCAGCATAACCAATAATACAAAATGCCTAAAATATACGTTTATCTATTATGTGTATCAAATTAGAAATGCAATTAATAAATCTGGGTACAATGTAGAAAATATACTATAATATTTAATGGTGTACTTATTTGATGATGATTGCTGTCAGGCTGTCACCTTAAATCCGAACACATTTGTTAAACAAGAATAAACATAAAATTGAAAGTTTCAGAAGAGTTGGAAGAAAATCTTTGTTAATATATCCTTTGAATGAATCGGTATACGGACATTTGCCCCCCCGGACATTTGCCCCCCCGGATGTTTGCCCCCCTTTTGGACCATGGCGGACATTTGCCCCCCCGCCGTTTTCGAGGGGGCGGACATTTGCCCCCCCTCAATGTTCGAGGGGGCGGACATTTGCCCCCCCTCCATTTTCGATGGGGCGGACATTTGCCCTCCCGGTTATATAAGTAATATTCTAGACAAACCTATACCAAAATTGCTTATTAACCAACATAACTCCAATTTGTGTATTTTGCATGTCTTCAATCAAATAAAAGCCACGACATAAGAGAAGGGAGACTACTCGATAATGCGATAACTTTAATAATCTTACAAACTATCAACACCAAACATGTGTTTGTATTAAAGTGCGATCCAACACTACAATTAAAGCAATCCCGATCGCGCTAATTACCTATGTGTGCATGATATCAAAGAAGTGTTAATTAATGAGAAACAATTAAAGCAATCTCGATACTTGTATATATGAGTGCTATAAATGTGCTATATGACTTCTGATTTGAAATAAAAATATTATAAAAGGATTTACATTGTTGTCTTACCTAAGCCTACATCGTCACATGTGTGACCTGAACGGTGTAATCTGTATTTATATGTAATTAGTGACAAACATACAAACTGGTGTAAATCGGTTGGCAGTTTGCACATAAATTGAACAAATAGTTAAAGAAAAAAATGTTCATTTTTTTTATAAATTAATATATTTTTAATATCTTGGTATAAACTTATAAAACCGGGGGGGCAAATGTCCGCCCCCTTGAAAACGGCGGGGGGGGCAAATGTCCGCCCCCTCGAAAACGGTGGGGGGGGGCAAATGTCCGCCCCCTCGAAAACGGCGGGGGGGGCAAATGTCCGCCATGGTCCAAAAGGGGGGCAAACATCCGGGGAGGCAAACATCCGGGGGGGCAAATGTCCTAGAATCGAATGAATCAACATGGCACAACAATTTCACATTTTGAGCTTGGAAAAATATATAAGGCGTGAACTTTGATAATTAACTATTACAAATAACGAACAATGTGTAATTATCACCTTGTGAAACTTTATAGAAAGGCTCATGAACTCCTTTGAATGTTATGTCATAAAAGTATTTGAAGATGAAACCCTTTTATTTAGAACCAAAGTTATATAATCAAAGCTATCAATTAATATGAAAATAATGCAATGCATATTTATAAAGAAAACAAAAACATTTAAAAGTCTAAATGTTTGACAAATTAACTTTATTTTATAAAACAACATCAATCATATAATTCTATATTGTTAAAATGAAAGGTCAAAATTGATTATAATTATTCTATAAAATAGTTTACATTAAAACATCTGTTGAAACTAAACACATCATTCTAAGTTTCACTGTAAAGATAGCATTTATTATAGACTGAAGAAGCCTTATCTGGTCAGCCCCTTGTCTCCATTTAGTCTTTCCCTTGTCTTACCCTAGTGCACTACGAAGTGCACTACGAAGTGAACTGATAGTGAACACGATGTGCACTTACTGTCAAGTTTGGTCTTAACAGTACTGTAATTCAGCTTTCACTTGAACTATTTTATGAAAATTATAGTGTTAGTATGCTTATTGTGTTTAAAAATATTGAAACCATTACTTCTTAGTTAATAATTAGAAATTATTAGTATGAAACCTAATCCAGTATTTTTGACAATGTGGAAGTCACGTGATAATGTATGCAAATATCGTTACAAGTTACGTATTGTGCACTGAATTTAGAATACTTGTGGTTATCTGGCATGTTTGTTATTGCGAAAAATGCATTTTTTTAATCAAACTGAAGGTGTAAATGTAAAACAGTTAAGAGAAACTAAAGTCAAATGAGTAAGATATAATTAGAACTGGGTAAAAAATGGACATCGATATATATTGCATTTTTGCGCCGTCAAAGGATTACCAGTTGTATTGTGTGCAAGTAAGTCTGAAAACTATTGAAACAACACAATAAAAGAACAGTATTAAAATAAATTACACAATATCAGATACATGTATGGTAGGAGATTCTTATCGGTAAATAAAACGGCCATCTGCCACATGGCTTACCAGTTATAAGAAGCTGGCCAAATTGGGTCAATCAATTAATAAAGTCATCACTTATTTAAAATATGATACTGTGAAATCATTTATATTCGTTGGCATGAAATTTCGTGGTTTGCTGAAAAAATACAATTTCGTGGGTACTTGAATTCGTGGTTTTTCATTTTTGAAAAAAAAATCGAATATGCGATCGTTCTAGATCGTCTGCATAATCTCCACGCGCTGGCCCATGATTTCCGTTTTCTACGTCACACGGTTAATGACACTCGCTAAAGTGGTACAAGATGCCAATTAGTGCATATACCCATGTCAATTATCGATTTAATTGGGAATTAAGGTCATAAAAGAATATGTACCCTGATCATAAATACAGATAGGGGAAGCCATTGAATACCAATTTAGAATGTTGGAAACACCGAAAAGGTGCGTATATTTGAGTAAACAAGATCATTTCAATATTTATTCACACGTTTTTGTTTACAAAATATGTATTGAATGCGTTGTTTTGTACTTTGTCACGTTGGGTGCTCAGTAACCTTCAATGTAATTGATTAATTATTTCATTGAAGAAAAAAATCGAGTACCGACACTCATCATGCACATCTTGTTAACCTGGAGATTTTCATTAACAGCACACGTTTAATCACGTGCCTCTGTCATTTGGTTCATAAAACACATTTAATTGATTTGGTTTATTATTTGTTAAAGGCAATATAATATATTAACAAAACAATGATAGTAAAATATACAGTGAGACAGGTTTAAACGCTGGATACTGCGACTTCTGTAACGTATAAACGTGTATGTACATAACATGGCAGTTGAAAAAGTGAATTAAGGGTCTATATTTCGTGGGATCTTAAATTCGTGGATCACCCTACCCACGAAAACCATGAACATTAATGCCCCACGAACATTAATGATTTCACAGTACACTGTTTTATTCCAGAGCTGTCAGGAATCTCTAGATTTAACCAAAATATAACAAAAGATCCTTGTGACTGTCATTTTCCAATTTGTAGCTTACAGTTTCATGATATTCTATCATATTTTTGCCACTGAGTAAAAGGTTATTTTATTATTGCTAACTTTGACCAATATGTGCTTGTTTGTCTGACTGTAAATACATTATGTCCAGTTACAAGTTGTCATGTTAAATTAATTATATAAAAAAATATATATATATGTAACACAAACTCATGTTTAGGAAATTTGAAAGAAACCAAATGTGTATTTATTTATTCAAATGCTTCAAATGTGTTCTATTTTTGATGCTTCAATATATTTATATATATTTTTTGCAAAAATGGACACTTTTAATGCAGGTAAAATGCAACTGAGTGAATTTTATGCTCTTTTTAACACAGAAAAATGCACTTTTAACGCAGAAAAAAATGCACTTTTAACGCAGAAAAAATGCACTTTTAATGCAGTATAAGTGCGCTTTTAACGTAGTAAAAATGCGCTTTTAACACAGTTAAAATGCACTTTTAAAGCAGAGAAAATGCGCTTTTAACGCAGTTGAAATGCACTGCGATCATTTCTTACCTCCAAAAAGCGCAATTAAAACGCACTTTCAAGAAGTGCGTATTCTTTCCCAAAAAACACACTCAAGTGCGTTTTAACTGCGTTTTTTTTGAAAGAATACACATCTTGAAAAGACGCACTCAAGTGCGTTTTTAGTGCACTTTTTGGAGATAAAAAATGCACTTCTAGAAAAGACGCACTCAACTGTGTTTTAAGTGTGAATTTTGGGGTTAAAAACGCAGTTAAAAGCACTTCTTTGTGAAGTGCGTTTTTTTCCGCACTTTTAAGTGTGTTTTTGCACAGAAGTGCGTTTTAAATGCGTTTCTTACCAAAAAAAACGCGGTTTAAACACACTTAGTGCGTTGTTGTTTTTTTAATTTGTTTTAAGCTTTTTTTTGTGTTAAAACACGCACTTAAAATACACCCAAGTGTGATTTTAGTGCGTTTTTTTGTAATTTTATTCACTTTTTACGCATTCGGTAAAAAAATACGCTTAAAACGTGGTGCCAATACCACTGCATTTAATGCGTGTTACCGCGAGTTTAAGAGTTTTCGGCACTTTTTGAAGGGTTGTGACCCCCGAGGCAGGACCAGTTTTGACCCAAAAGGACCACTATATACTATATACAAGCCGTTTGAGACAAGAATACTTTTTAATATTTCCCTATATAAGTCTATAAGAAACTTGTGAGCCCCAGGACATTCCCAGTTTTGAGCATAATTTGACCAAACTTTGTGGAGGACCACTGTTAGATGCTAGATACAAACTATCAAGAGTCTTGGCCGAGCAATTTCAGACAAGAACAACAAGTTCTTCTAATATAAGTCGATAGGAAATTTGTGACCATCTGGGCAGGCCAGTTTTGACCAAAGGGGCATAATTTTAACAAACTTGAGAAAGAGAACTACGGTACTACATGATGATACATACAAAAGAAATTTCAGACAACAAGATTTAGTTTTTTTATTAAAAGTCTATAGGAAACCTGTAAATCATAGGGCCATGACCAGTTTTGTCCCCAGCGGCATTATTTGAACAAACTTGCTGGAAAACTATTGTATGATGCTACATACAAAATATCTATTCATTTTTTTAATAAATCTATTGGAAACTGGTTACAACCCGATCTCCCCCCTCCCCCGGACAGTTTTGACCCTGGAGTAACGATTTATACAAACCGAATTGAGGACTTCTATTTGATCCTGCACACAAATTATCAATGGTAAGAAACTTGTGACCTCGGGGCAGGGCCAGTCTTGGTCCCAGGGCAATTGTTTTAATAAACTTGGTAGAGGACCAGTAGACTATGCAACACGCCAATTATCTAAGATTTAGGCTTCATGGTTATTATCTGGAAGTTTTTGAGTTCTGCATGGAATTTATTTCTTTTCACAATTTTTAAGGGGCACCATCAAAGTTACCAGTCAAGTTTTTACGGAGAAATACTAATATTTGTGAACTCTTAATTTACTGGCATTTAAATTTTATCTAAGTTAACTTTTTTTTCTCATTTTCAATCTCTATTGAACTCCATTTGCAATAAAACACAAGGTCTTCTGATGTTTTTCACTGTTTCTATCTTCGTCATCGTCATGGTTATCAGTAGCCCTTGCACAGTGATCATACAGAGTTCTCTAAGATGACACTGCGTCTCAAATGTGCGTATTGGCACGTCAACAGGGCTAACAAGGAGTTTTATTTTTCTTGCGGTGCTCTATAATAAATAGAGAACTAAGGGAGATATCTTTTTATAGGAAGTGAAAAACAAAAGCCGTCAGCAAAGTGTGAGCACGGTAAAAGGGCAGTGCACATGCAGTGAGCATACCATGACAACTCAATGCATAAAGTGGAAGCGCCACGTGAGGGCCATGCGAGCCCAGAGAATCGCAAACTAGAACTCTGAAGGTACTTGGTAGAATGCCATGGAGCTCCAAAGAAACGCCAAGGTCGCTGTGAGAACGCCCTGACATCGCCGTGACAACGCCATCTTCATTAAAAATATCAAATTTTCCTGCAATCTCACGGCCCTCTAGGTAATTTAACAATGCCATGCAATCGCAGTTGCAACATGCCTAGGTGTGACAGGGGCTTCACCAATGAGCACAGAGTTGTGTTCAGCAGTTTCCAAGTGCATTGATTCCACCAACTCAACTTTTTTGTTGCGATTCTGGGCTGTAAAATGATAACTATCCGGAGTCTCATAATGACCCGAGATGTACTTGATTGTCATAATCAGCATGAGGGCCAATTATCACACAACAACTCTGCTCTGACATGTTTTAGCACTTTTATATACATGTTTCTTTTTCTTTTGAAAGTTTACTATGAAAAGTTTACCTCCACTGCAGTTGTATTTCTATTATTTTCCAAGCTTACAACGATAAGAAAACTTATTCTTAAATAAAACATAAACAGTTTTTAAGAGTAAGCCAAGTCGAAAAAAGCAAACAATTGTGTTGCTTATTAATCTTTCCATTAGTGTAAGCTTTAAAATTGCTCAGGAAGTGTTTTCAAAATATACTGATAATCGCAGAGTCATGCAAATGGATTATAACCCTATACAAATGTGTTACTTTCCATACTGTGAAAAAAGTTTATTGATCTTCTTGTAAACCCAATCCGAACCTCTTGGCATGTTTTTCATAGAAAACAACCTTGGATGTATATGGACGGATATGTCAGAAGTCTTTACTATGCTGCAAGTAGATCACATAGTAATTTCAATTTAACAGTTAAACCATAGAACTTTACTCTGAGAAATACTTATCATTTATGGAATAATACACTTAAGTGGGAATCAATTTGAACAATTGTAATACAAATTTCACATTAAAATGCTACTATTAATAAATTTCATCTTTTAACAAACTGCTTCTACTGGCATACATCAGAGGTTGTTTTTTATGGGAAATGGCTGATGTGTTCTGATTGCAGTAAACTGTGTCTGTCAGTCCGCTTTGCGCATTTCAATACCGTATTTTCCCGACTATAAGGCGATCCGCTTATAAGACGACCCCCTAACTTTGCCCATGAAATCTGGTGTTTTTGTCTCGACTCGTTTATAAGACGGGGTCAATTTTTAAAGCAAATCCAGCACTTTAATTAAATTCTCCAAGTCTGTGATAATATTCAAGCTAAACAGTCAATTATCAACTAAATTTGTTAATTTGCTTTGGATTATTGGTTTTTATTTTCTGATGGTATGGTATGTTTGAACCAGCCTAGGCGCGATTTTGGGAGTTATGTGGGTTCATACAGTATTTGATTGACCTATTTAAATACAAACCATTGCAGTGCATCTTTGATCTTTACACAGCTTGTGCTGTGACGTCACAAATTGTACTGTTTGATCTGCAGCCGACAAACAGAACACATTCCATTACATGTGTTAATGAGTTAAATTTTTGTTTGTTTGGATTGCAGTTTATGGGACTTAAATTTTGAGAAATAAATAACCATTAATGATTGCGGATAAATTAATGTCACGATTAATAAAATGTGTATTGAAATCTGCCAGTTACATGTATGCGCATGATATATGCAAAGCCTTATAGTAAGGAAAAAGTAAGTTTTATTTACGACATAGTAAAAAAACAATGCATTTTTTAGATTATTTTTTGTCAAAATATTTTAATTTTAAAGGTGGCAAAATATGTCTCCTGTGAAAAACAACGTGTTTGGACCGATAACATGCGTTATATCGGGTGTTCATCGTAGCGAAACAAAGCATATGGTCGTCTTAATCCGATGGGTGTGATCGTGTCACTTTTATTGGGGTGTCATCAACAGACAATAAATAAGTCAGTTAAATACCTTATGTTGTATATTCCTGATAATGACTCTATGAAATTCTTATAGACTCGCCTATAAGACGGGCCCCCTACTTTAAGGTTAAAAATCGGGACCAAATTTCCCCGCCTTATAGTCGGGAAAATATGGTAAGTCTTTTTAAATACTGTTGTAGCAGTTTTGAATATGGATACATAAAAATTTATTTTAATATAATTATTTTTACTGTTTCCTCCTAAAAAAGCACACCACAGGTCAGGCTTGTGACATAAAATTTTCAGAACGGAAAACAACTCGACTTAATTGGGAGATGGTCAAGTGGGTTATGTGGAAGATGGCAAGTAACATTCTATTAAAATTTTATCTAAATTGGCCAGGCTGTTTAGGAGATGTTATTTAAAGCAATTCTTGACGGAAGATGGACGACTGATGCTGGACGGTTGGGCTAAAAACAGAAAATAAATATCATCACATGTCACTAATAACCATTACCCTGCAAATAAGGTATAGGAAAATAAGAAGATAACCTGAATTGTCTGTGAACATCCGTGCCAGCATACTGTCCGGATCATTCTGTGTGAGAGTACTCCTGAAAAAAAAGAATTTTAAAATCAGTGCAGGGGCTCATTCTTTTAACAATTGTAAACCATTATAGTGGATTATCTGGTAAATAATGAGATAAAGATAACCCCACTATTTTTGGTTTCAACATTTTACTTCACAATGATCAGCTTCTGCAAAGTGTTGACACTATTTGAATGAAATTACCGAAAACATAGATATAATCAACTAAATATTTATCAGTCAACCAATATATGACAAATATTGCACTTGTTTATTGCATGGTACACATAACCTAAATAGAATTGTAAATTTACAGTACAAGAATTTCCAGGAATATTTAAATGATATCTGTTTGCTACGAAAACAATGGGCTGATTGTTCAGAACTTGGTTAAAGTTAGCAACATGATTAACAAGATCATTGTCAAATCATTGTTAATTTTAAACATAAACTATTTGATGATGTGCTCTTAAATTTCAATCAAACAAGTTCAGCTAAAACTGTTGTCTTAAATCTTGTTAGAAATACTGCAAATCATAAGTGTATCCATTTTAAAACTTCCAGAGCAGTTTAAAGATTGCAAAATGTCAACAATGGCATTAACCATACATGTGATAATTTCTTGGGTCGATTCCGGGACACTCGTCGCAATGTCAACGCACACTAGGGGGGTCCGGGGGCATGCCCCCCCCGTAAAAATTTTTAAATGGGGAACGTCTGTGGTGCATTCTATAGCATATCTGGGGCTATTTTAGTCGTTTTTAACGTCGGGAAAATGTACCTATTTTGACTGCCAAGACGTATTTTTTACTTGACATGGTTGTTTTTTTTCTGCATTTTCTTGAAAAAATAAAACCACCAGATATTTTCCCAGGCTTTAAATGAAGTGCTAACCAGGAGGATATGCAGTCTACTTTCGGTTTCATCAAAACAGGAAATAAACAACTATACGGGCACCTGTTTACCCGCGCTTTTGAGAACATGCGTTACAAAATATTTATTTTTTCATCACATTTAAAACGTTTGCAATTTATGACACACAATATTTTCCAGACGATAAAGAAGATTTTCCAGTCGATGAGCTTTTTTCCGTTTGGAGATGCATATAATTTTGATAGAGACGTGTCAACAATCGGCTGTATAAAGCGATCACGTGACTTACCATGGTCACGTGATTAAAGCACTCTATATAACCACCTGTAAACCCCATATCGCCGGTTGTCCGCCCGGTTAGCTCAGTCGGTAGAGCGTTGGACTGTTAATCGGACAACCCGGGTTCGATTCCTGGGCGGACCAGGTCACTTCTGTTGTGATTGGTTATGAAATCCTTTCTACGACCATTCGCACTGTACCACTGCCCCTGGCATGTACAGAAGTTGTCAGTTCCTTGCAGAAGTGAAGGCACCTAGTACTGGTTCACCGCCCAGGATAGGTGTGCGGTGGTTGAACTGTCACTCTGGGACCCTTCAATGTGCTCACGCCGGGACCCGGAGTATAAACTACTAACACCACCCATATCGCCGGTTTTATTTCAGCGTAAAAATACACATGATAGTTCGGAAAAAAGGTCAAAACAGTAAAATTCCTTATGGACGCGTAAGTTGTTTAAAGTTGTTTAAAGTATAACGACGTATCGACTTTGAAATTTGAAAGGAATATGGGATGTTTTCCGTGTTTTAATTTTGTTTTTTTACTCATTTTGTCACTTTCTTTGAACTTACCTTCATGCTCGTTTGTTGGTAAAATGTGTGAAAAATATCAATTCATCAATTAAAAGCTATCATTCATAAGACCAAACAAATCCATATGAAAACAATGAATTTGTATACAAGAACCCTCCCCCACTCGTTAAGTTCAACAATAGGCCGATAGATCAATTATCGGGTGATTGACGATGACCTCGACGACACACGTACCAATTAACGGATTAGTGTCAACATGTCCTGTGTTTTACGACCAGTGTCCCGGACAGGCAAAATAGCTGACTTACATTGGTAAAATTAAGATAATCGATTACGATTCCATGATTATTTTTTTTCGTTTTTTTTTATGACTTTCCGGGACAAACATGCACCCTCCGTGACTCCGTGACAGAGATACGATTTCCGGGACAATCCCGGACGTCCGGGACGTTATCACATGTATGCATTAACAATGTTGTCCTTCAAAGGTCTGAACATTCTGTCCAATGACTATTGGTTTCTATAATGTATCAAATTTCACTAGAATAAAAATAATCTTTTAACAAGAGCTGTCGTACGACAGCGCGTTCGACTATGCCGCTTTGACTTCGAAGTGAATACAATAACGATAATAATATATGTGCCTGTCAAAAGCAATAAAACAATTAAATTAAAAAGTGAAAAAGAATCACGATATGACAAAATCAGGTTTTTAATGATTGGCAGAAGAGATTCAGTTTCAACTGCTTTCTTCTATTTTTTGTAACAGTGACCTTGATCCTAAGGGCCCCAAACACAATCCCATGAAAATCCTTCATAAACTCTTCCTAAAAATCAAGTTTGGTCACAGTAATTGTCGATCATAACTGAAACAGTTATCTATTTTTAGTAACAGTGACCTTGACCCTAGGGGGCCAAAAGGCAATCCATCAAAGCTCTGCATAAACTTGTCCTATATACCAAGTTTGAACACACTATGTCAACCCTTACTTTAGTTATTCAGTGCTAACCATATTTCTTTTTTTAGCAACAGTGACCTTGACCTAGACCATAGCTCTCGGAGCCCAAAACACAATCTCAGGTAAGGTCTCTATAAATTCTTCCTATATACCAAGTTTGGTCACAATATGTAGACCCTTCCTTAAGTTATTCAATACCAACCCTTTTTCTATTAATTGTAACCTTGACCTTGATCTTGGGGGCCTCAAACGCATTCCCATAAAAGGTCTTCATAAACTCTTCGTATATACCAAGTTTGGTCTCTTTATGTCAAACCTAGCTAAAATTATTTGATACATACGGTGACTTTGATGCTGCCCTCCCACCAGCCCACCCGAACAATGACGCAAGTTGATGACATGCTAATAAAAGTGACAAGATCACACCCATCGGATTATGACGACCATCTGCTTTGGCAAACATTTGTTATCTTGTTTCTACCTTTATAATAACATTTTTGTATGTTGTTCACAGTGTTATTTTTTCCATATCCGAAATAAAACATATGTTCTCCTTACAATTGGGTTTTACATATATATATCATGCAGACTAACTAGCAGGTTTCAATACCCCTTTCATTAATCGTCACATTCATTTATCAGCAATTATCAATGGTTATTGATTTCTCCTAATTTAAGTCCATTCAACTGCAAACCAAACAACACCTGCAAAATTTTAACTTATTAACACAATCATGTATTGGAATGTGTTGTGTTTGTCGGCTGCAGATCAAACGGTACAATTTGTGATGTCACACCACGAGCTGTGTATATATCAAAGGCGTGTGGCAATGGTTTGTATTTAAATGGGTCAGTCTACCATATGATCACATTTTACTCCCAAGATTGCGACTAGGCTGGTAGGAACATACCATACGATCGGAAAAAATAATATGCAATAAATGTCGTGTGAGAACCTTAAAATCATGGCCAATTTATTTGCACTTTACCAAGTTTCCTGTAGGTGTTGACATTTTGAGAACAAACATGTACAATATAAGGTTTTTGCTTTACAAAACTGTTCATTGTCGACAGGTTATCGTTTACGCTACACCGTCAAAAA
This sequence comes from Mya arenaria, assembly GCF_026914265.1. Classification (NCBI taxonomy): domain Eukaryota; kingdom Metazoa; phylum Mollusca; class Bivalvia; order Myida; family Myidae; genus Mya; species Mya arenaria. The sequence continues at coordinate 31,052,214 of NC_069133.1, read as the reverse complement.
GAATATTTTGCTTTTTATTAGTATTGCATGGTTTAAAATAACCATTGCCATTTTCACGAAAAACAAATTTTTTGTCACTGTCAACAAACATGGTGGCCGATATTGGCAGAAGATTTTAACATTTTTTCTATGCGTCCTAAAACCCAAAACATAGATTAAAAGTTTTTTTATTGAGTTATTCACAGATTTTTTTGCCTGCGTCTTATAACTACTGTCGTCTGATAACCAGTCATTTACGGTATGGTCACCTAAGGAACATTTCTATAAAATTATTTTTAATTCAGGTCAATGGTTAAGGTTTCTGAAGAGAAGTTTTTCAAAGTTTTCAATATAGACATATATATAAATATAGCCCCACCCCTGGCAACCATGATTTTTATGAAGGGGTAAGGGAATTTCACAGTGGGTCACATTAGGAACATTTCTGTAATATTATTTTAAAATCGAATCAGCGAGGAAAGGATTTTGAATATTTTCAATATAGACATTTGGTGTCCCTGCCCACTGGCAGCCAGGTTTATTTTTAATCAACATGGGATGAAGAAATCTGATAATTTTTATATGGTCAAGCAAGGAACATTTCTGTGAAATCATATTGAAATAGGGCTAGAGGTTTTTGAGGAGAAGTTTGCCATATATACATATATTGAAAAGAAGCCCCCGGCCATGCTTTTTTTATGACTCAACATGAGGTGAAGAAATTTGAACATTGAACATTTCTGTAAATTAATGTTGAAATCAGGCCAACGGTTTCTGCGAAGAAGATTTTTTCCTTTTTGTTGCCATTATTGCAACCAGAGTTCTGCATGGAGCCACATTTCTTGAAGGAATCTGAAAGAGGACCACCCAAGGAACATTCCTGTGGAGATTGGTTGAAATTGTTCATGTGGTTTAGGATAAAAAGTTGCCTGAAGGAAAATGTTGACAACAGAGGGATGACAATCACCCTATCACATTTGCTCATGCTAGAAAGATTATTTGACCAGCTTTGGTTAAAGGACCAACAGACGATGTTACACACCAAATATCTAAGCTTTAAGCCTTATGGTTTTTGTCAAAAAAGATTTTTAAAGTTTTACGTTCAGGTTGCCATGGCAAACAGGTGAACTTGTGGTGGGGTTAATTTTCACCACATGGGTATCAGTTTGAAGCAATTGTTGAGGGCCGGATGCAAGGACAGATGTCCGAAGGATGGGCGATGGCAAAAGCTTATCCTGAGCAATACATGCTCATGTGAGCTAAAAAGGGATAAGTGGATGGATTAAATAACAAACAAAAAATGTGCAGAATATGTATTTTCTGGCACTGTTTGCCAAATAGTGGCCATTCTTTGCCAGGATTGAATTTTCTTCACTTAAAATCAAACAAAACCACTGGAGTAGAGGGTTTGGGAAAAATGAAATGTACTGAAAATCTAAAACTATATTTTCTCTGGCCTTACAAGTGGTCATACTGATTGTATAATACTAACCTGGTAGTTGAAAACAGCATGCCACCCACATTAAGAGTCACCCATTTATCTTGATTACACTGGGAAACACCTACACTCATATCACGTCTCTTGCTGTGGAATGAGGTGGAGCTTGACTCCGCTCGAGCTTGAAATTTTGATAAAACATTATTAATAGAATATTAAGTAATATTAAAAATATATTATAATTATAGTGTTTCCGCTAGATGTTTTAATGCATTAAACAAGTCACATTGTCTAGATGTCAAGCAATTAAATGCTAATTGTGAATTATTTTAAACTATCATGAACTAATAAAGGTCAACTGAGTAATTTTTTCAACATGGTTGCACAGTGACACAGCCACACACATCCTGTTTTATTTACCTCTGGCTGCTGATTTGTCACTGACATTGGATGCCGTTGAGGCAGTTTTAAGATTATGACCATTCAAAGTTTGAGGATATAGTGTGTTATGACCATGACCTTTGACTCTATGACCTCAAAATCCATAGGAGTCATCAGCTGGTCACCAAAAATCTAAATGTCAAGTTTGAGGGCCATGGGTGCAGGCATTGACAAGTTATCACACAGACAAGCTTTTTTCGTAAAACTGTAACCTTGACCTTTGACCCGATGACCCCTAAAATCATAAGGGGTCTTCTACAGGTCAGACACAACACCAAGTCAAGTTTGAGGGCCATGGGTGCAGGCATTGTCGAATTATCACTTGAAACATTTTCGCATTCAAGGTCACTGTGAACTTGACCTTTGACCCAATGACTCCTAAAATCAATAAGTGTCATCTCCTGGTCAGGCCCTACCTTCATGTCAAGTTTGATGACAATAGGTCCTGGAATTGTCATGTTTGCTTTCAAGGTCACTGTGACCTTGACCCCTAAAATCAATAGGGGTCATCTACTGGTCAGGCCCAACCTCCGAGTCAAGTTTGAGGGCCATGGGTGCAGGCATTGTTGAGTTATCATTCGGACAACCTTTTATCGTTCAAAGTGACTGTGACCTTGACCTTTGGCCCATTGACCCCTTAAATAAATAGGGGCCATCTACTGGTCAGGCCCAACCTCTGAGTCAAGTTTGATGGCAATGGGTGCAGGCATTGTCGAGTTATCACTCGGACAACCTTTTACCATTCAAGGTACATGTGACCTTGACCTTTGGCCCAATGACCCCCAAAAACAATAGTGGTCATCTAATGGTCAGGCCCAACCTCCAAGTCAAGTTTGAGGGACATGGGTGCAGGCATTGTCGAGTTATCACATGGACAACCGTTTACCATTCAAGGTCACTGTGACCTTGACCTTTGACCCAATGACCCCCAAAATCAATAGGGGTCATCTACTGGTCAGGCCCAACCTCCAAGTCAAGTTTGAGGGCCATGGGTGCAGGCATTGTGGAGTTATCACTCGAACAACCTTTTACCATTCAAGGTCACTGTGACCTTGACCTTTGACCCGATGAGCCCAAAAAACAATAGGGGTCAGCTACTCGTCAGGCCCAACCTTCATGTCAAGTTTGAGGGCCATGGGTGCAGGCATTGTCGAGTTATCACATGGACAACTTTTTACCACTCAAGGTCATTGTGACATTGACCTTTGGCCCGATGACCCCCAAATACAATAGGGGTCATCTACTGGTCAGGCCCAACCTTCAATTCAACAAGAGATGTTTGTCAAACATTATGACCCCTCTGAGCGCCATGTTGTCAGGATTATATGGACAATTGAATGAAATATGCATGGACCGAAATGACAGCTGATTTGTTGCCGTTAAGGCAGTTTTAAGATTATGACCATTAAAGTGTGAGGATAGAGTGTGTTATGACCATGACCTTTGACTCTATTAACTCAAAATCCAGAGTCATCAGCTAGTCACCAGAAACCTAAATGTCAAGTTTGAGGGCCATGGGTGCAGGCATTGTCAAGTTATCACTCAGACAACCTTTTATCATTCAAGGTCACTGTGACCTTGACGTTTGGCCCAATGACCGTAAAATCAATAGGGACCATCTTCTGGCCAGGCCCAACCTCCAAGTCAAGTTTGAGGGCCATGGGTGCAGGCATTGCCGAGTTATCACTCGGATAACCTTTTACTATTCCAGGTCACTGTGACCTTGACCTTTGGCCCAATGACCCCTAAAAACCATAGGGGTTATCTCCTGGTCAGGCCAATTCTCCAAGTCAAGTTTGAGGCCCATGGGTGCAGGCATTGTCGAGTTATCACTCAGACAACCTTTTACCATTCAAGGTACATGTGACCTTGGCCTTTGGTCCAATGACCCCCAAAACCCATAGGGGTTATCTCCTGGTCAGGCCAATTCTCCAAGTCAAGTTTGAGGCCCATGGGTGCAGGCATTGTCGAGTTATCACTCGGACAACCTTTTACCATTCAAGGTACATGTGACCTTGGCCTTTGGTCCAATGACCCCCAAAAACATAAGGGGTCATGTACTGGTCGGGCCCAATCTCCAAGTCAAGTTTGAGGGCCATGGGTGCAGGCATTGTCAAGTTATCACACGGAAAACCTCTAACCATTCAAGGTGACTGTGACCTTGACCTTTGGCCAGATGACCCCAAGAAACAATTGGGGTCATGTACTGGACAGGCCCAATCTCCATGTCAAGTTTGAGGGCCATGGGTGCAGGCATTGTCAAGTTATCACACGGAAAACCTCTAACCATTCAAGGTGACTGTGACCTTGACCTTTGGCCAGATGACCCCAAAAAACAATAGGGGTCATGTACTTGTCAGGCCCAATCTCCAAGTCAAGTTTGGGGGCCATGGGTGCAGGCATTGTCAAGTTATCACACGGAAAACCTCTAACCATTCAAGGTGACTGTGACCTTGACCTTTGGCCCGATGACCCCCAAAAACAATAAGGGTCTTCTACTGGTCAGGCCCAACCTCCAATTCAATTATGAGGGCCATGGGTGCAGGCATTGTGGAGTTATCACTCGGACAACCTTTTACCATTCAAGGTCACTGTGACCTTGACCTTTGGCCCGATGACCCCCAAAAACAATAGGGGTCATCTACTGGTCAGGCCCAACCTTCAATTCAATGATGCGGGCCATGGGTGCAGGCATTGTTGAGTTATCACTCGGACAACCTTTTACCATTCAAGGTCACTGTGAACTTGACCTTTGACCCGATGAGCCCCAAAAACAATAGAGGTCAGCTACTGGTCAGGCCCAACCTCCAAGTCAAGTTTGAGGGCCATGGGTGCAGGCATTGTCACGTCATCACTCGGACAACCTTTTATCATTCAAGGTCACTGTGACCTTGACCTTCGGCCTGATGACCCCCAAAAACAATAGGGGTCATCTACTGCTCAGGCCCAATTTCCATGTCAAGTTTGAGGGCCATGGGTGCAGGCATTGTCGAGTTATCACTCGGACAAGCTTTAAAATTATTTTAACATTAAAGGTCACTGTGACCTTGACCTTTGACCTGATGACCCCCAAAATCAATAGGGGTCATCTACTGGTCAGGCCCAACCTTCATGTGAAGTTTGATGCCCATACGTCCAGGAATTGTTGAGTTATCACTCGGACAAGCTTTGGTCTACCGACGGACCGACCGACATACTGACATGCCTGTGCAAAGCAATATACCCCTCTTCTTCGAAGGGGGGCATAATTATGAGGGCCAAGGGTGCAGGCATTGTCGAGTTATCACTCGGACAATCTTTTACAATTCAAGGTCACTGTGACCTTGACCTTTGAGCTGATGAGCCCCAAAAACAATAGGGGTCAGCTACTGGTCAAGCCCAACCATCAAGTCAAGTTTGAGGGCCATGGGTGCAGGCATTGTCGAGTTATCACATGGACAACCTTTTACAATTCAAGGTCACTGTGACCTTGACCTTTGGCCCGATGACCCCCAAATACAATAGGGGTCATCTGCTGGTCAGGCCTAACCTTCAATTCAATTATGAGGGCCAAGGGTGCAGGCATTGTTGAGTTATCACTCGGACAACCTTTTACCATTCAAGGTCACTGTGACCTTGACCTTTAGCCCGATGACCCCCCAAAACAATAGGGGTCATCTACTGGTCAGGCCCAACCTTCATGTCAAGTTTGATGACCATACGTCCAGGAATTGTTGAGTTATCCCTCGGACAAGCTTTGGTCTACCGAAGGACCGACCGACATACCGACATGCCTGTGCAAAGCAATATACCCCTCTTCTTCGAAGGGGTCATAATAAATTAAAAGCGGATTGATTTGCCCCCCTTATAAGCAAATAAGTAGTTTTGTTCAGAAACATACTTTAGTACAGACGTATAGATGTTTCGCCTTTGAACGATCTTTCAAAATTTCCAAGTTCAACTGTTGGTGATGTATTCCACAGAGTTTGATCCAGCGATTGCATTTTTCTAAATGACTTGCTGGTTTCGAAAATGGAACAAATTACACGCCGATCTGGCTACCTTGTATCCAAATTACAAGTGTCATATAACAACACCTTTATACCATAATACTTAAAAAGGCGAGGAAATGCCAATGCATGTATATGACAAAATCTGGTCAGTTTGACGGACAAAATAGCGCATAACAATATGGCTTATCAGCGCTGTATTCTGATTGGCTGATAGCACCTGTCAATCAAATCCTGTCGTAAGGTCAATTACTCCAAAATATTCTGCACCCAGACTTATGGTTCTTGTGTACTGTACTTCTCCGAAATGAGATCTATCGTAAATGACTGGGTATTAGACACACTTTTTTCCTTCAGAGTTTGATGTAAATAATGATTTTTGAAGTATTTATGGCAAAAAAGGGCCGTAACTCCTAAATGACTAAAGCGATTTCCATGACTATCGAACTTGATCAAGATATTATGGTCACAAACATGTGTTTAAAGTTTGGTGAGGATTGGACAAACAGTTTTCAAGAATTAGATCGAAAACAATCTTCGGGACGTATTTTTCAAGTCTTTTTTTGCAAATAAAGGGCCGTAACTCCTAAATGACAAAAGCGATTTCCATGGCTATCGAACTTGATCAAGATATTATGGTCACAATCATGTATGTAAAGTTTGGTGAGGATTGGACACATACTTTTCAAGAATTAGATTGGAAACATATATTTTTGAAGTATTTTTGGCAAAAAAGGGCCGTAACTCCTAAATGACTAAAGCGATTTCCATGACTATCGAACTTGATCAAGATATTATGGTCACAAACATGTGTTTAAAGTTTGGTGAGGATTGGACAAACGGTTTTCAAGAATTAGATCGGAAACAATCTTCGGGACGTACGTACGTACGTTCGTACGGACAGACGTACGTACGGACAAGGGCAACCCTATATGCCGCCACTTTGTGGGGGCATAAAAATGCCTGCGTCTTATTAACCAGTAACAAGCTCTTGAACTTTTTTTCTGAGGTCGATTTCAGGCCGAGCGTTTGATAAGATTTATGTAGAAAGGGATGTTACTCGCGTCATATCGATCGAGTATATACGGGTTAAAACGGCAGTTGAAGATCAGGATAAGGTATGTCCTAAGACGTTTATAATTTTTTTTAAATGTTGTACGATTAAAATTATCAAATATTATTTTGAATATAACAATAATTAAACATGCATATAAAGAAGCAAAGATGTGCACTGTCAAAATATTTTTTGTCAGTTGTACAATAAGGTGTGAAAAACTCGCACTGCCTTACAAACTGTTGCGATAATGGTCTTGTTTTTTCGCACTTTGCCACGTTCTTTATTCTTTTCTGCAGGTGTCGACATTTTGAGAACAAACCCGTACAATATAAGGATTTTGCATTACTAAACTTTTCATTCTCGACAGGTTATCATTTAAGATATACTTTCAGAAAGAAATCTTACAAATTGTCATAAAAGCTGGGAGTATTATTTTATTGGTACCTGATAAAAGGTACTTTTCAGTGCCATCCAGCTACAAATTTTAAATTGTTTGTTATGTTTTATATAACATGAAACGAATAAACAATGAAACATATTTTGCTTTGTTTTAGTATTGTATGGTTTTAAAAATAACCATTGCCATTTTCACGAAAAAAAAAAGTAATTTCAAAACATAACAGGGGTTAAAAAGATATGGAGTGAACACGAAAAATGGTCATATTAACTAAATATGACCTTTGATCTGTATGTGTGACCTTGACATTGAAACCCAGATTATTGAAATATGCACTCTGCACATTGTTTTAATATGGTGAACATTTGTGGCGATTTTTTCCAAAATCCTTCAAGAGGTTCAAGACATTTGGAGCTATGCACTCATAATGTACATTGTTTCAATATGGTGAACATTTGAGGCAAGTTATTTAAAAATCCTTAAATGAGTTCAAGAGATATGGAGTGGACACAAATTGTAAACATATGACCTTTGACCTCTTAAGTTTGACCATTCCTTTGATCCAATCTACCTGTAACATGCACGCTGCAGCACCTTAATATGGTGGTGAGTAATTTCAAAATCCATTGAGGTGATCACAAGATTTGTAGCTGACGCGAATAATAGTCATATTAAATTCATAAGACCTTTGATCTCTATGTGTAACCTTGACCCCAGCTGGTTGAAACATGCGCTCTTTACATGGTCTTAATATGGTTAAGAATTAAGGTGAGTTGTTTTAAAGCTGCACTCTCACAAATTGAATGTTTTGGCACATTTTATTTTTTTTGTCTTGGAACGAGCCAATTTTTGCGAAAATCCATGGAAACCAGTTACATAAGACTGCTGACAAAAATTAGATCGCAGACTTTTATATATTATGTTCAAATATTGATGTTTTATGCATTTTTCTCAAACCGTTAGTAACGGTTTAAGCCATAAAACATTAATTTTCGAACGAAAATATGAAAATCTGCGATCTGATCTTTTGTCATTAATCTTTCAATCATTGGGTTGCAGATTTTTGCGCAAAAAATTGATCTTTAAATCCAAGACAAAAAATAAAAAAAGTTGTAAAAATGGTAAATCTGTGAGAGTGCAGCTTTAAAATCCTTCAAGAGGTTTAAAACATATGGAGCAGACACAAAAAATAGTCATATGACCTTTGACCTCTAAGTGTGACTTTGACCTTGCAAAAACTTGCTGTAACATGCACTTGATCTACACATCATCTCAATATGGTGGACATTTGTGGCGGGTTAAAAAATTATAAAGCGGACACTATTTGTGATGGACAGACTGACGCATGGACAGACAACTCGAGCAATAATAATATGTCTCCCCATTTATGATGGGAGACATATTAAATAAATACCTAGAGTTGAACAATAAGCAGATAATTAATTGTCATGTTTATTATGACATGGTGTTTGGTTACGTTATATAAAATAGAGGTGGATCTCTGAATTTATAACATACTCAATTTATCAAGGCATCAACTGTACTAATTTCAACTTTTGACCTTGTGTGACCTTCCTTTGAAATACAGACCTGAGTGAACCTTCATAGCATTTTTTTTAAATTCTTATTATGCATGGTCAAAATGCTGCCTGGACAAGGTTTAATCTGAACAGAGGGACGCACACACACAAAATCTGCAACACGTCTCCTCCTCATGTTTTTTGAAAGTCCTATATATAATGCATGGTCAAGATACAGCATGGACAAGTGTCAGTGCGGATGGACATGAAATTTAACCACTAAGTTAAAGTGTGACCTTGACGTTTTAGGTACAGACCTTGCAGGTCTTGTGCATGACAAGCCACCTCATCATGAAGTGATTGACGGACGCACTTACATAAGCTTGCACATACATTAAACCACCATTTTGAAAGATATGCTGAGCCAACCGCAAGCAGGCTCGACAAAATAAACTGCACCAAGAGTAATGGTTCTTGTTCACTGCACTTCTCCTATCCGTGAATGAAGGTTAAAGTAATTACCTCAAAGTCTTTTCAATGCTCTGGACAAAAAAAAAGTATAAAAATTAACAAAAGGCAATAACTAAAAAATACTACAGTCAGAGATATGGTTCCTGCATGTGCAATTCACTTCACCTCACTTAGAGCTGTCCTAAAAGACATTTCAATTCAAGCTCCAGACAAGATTGCCTGGACACACACACACTTACCATTACTATATCTCATTCGACTTGGCTTTAAACAGTATTTATTTTTTTATAACAAATAAACATTTACAACATACACATATGATATATAAAATTGAGCAGAAAGCCATTGGCTTGTATAAAACCTCTTTTCTAAATTCTTTTCTCAATTCAACTTTCGGCGGAGGGATAACAAGAGCTGTCACAGTAAGTGGCGAATGGCTGTCAAGTGCCATCCAGTTCAACGGATTTGGCAATTACTAATATGCCAGCATTCAGGTAGAGCTATCATAAACAATAAGTTTATGACGTCCCGCATGATGGTTGACATCAAGTGTGCAGGAGTGATGCAGTAAGAGCTTTTGCCATCGGCCTTGCACCTGACATGTTGTCTTTATGATTGTACTGAACACATGTGCAAAGTAATCTTAAAATATGTTTTACCTACCTGTTTATAACCCAGAAATTTTCAATGAAATAATTGGCTACATGCAATAACAAATAAAGTGGATATATTAATTAGGAAACTTTTAATAATCTAGTGAATAAAATTTTAACATTCAATAAACAAAATTAGCTATATAATTTTAGAATAGTTACCTTTAAATGGCTCCCCACTAGATATGTAAACTATATCATCATCTCTGAAACGAAGATCAAATTACACTTCATGTTAGTGACCAGTCAAAACATAAAAATGTACAAAACCTAGTAGTGCTTTCAGTTTGAAAATGATTGAAAATGTTTGTATTTCTCTGGTGTTTAACAAGAGAATACCGAAATTCAGGTTTTTGATTTGAATTTAAATTTTAACTCAGAAACGCCATCAAATAACTAACTCCATTTGTTCAAACAGTGGATCAAGTGGTGTATAACTCAATAAGGCCAGAGTTTTTTAATTTTTTCGTTTTACAGAAGTGCCGTACCTAAATATTGCAAAACCCAAATAAGAAAAAGATTCAAATTCCTAACTGCAGGGATGTGATTGAGCTGGCAGCTGGAGGGCTGAAACATTTTCGGCCATGGGTTTATGGGGCGCTCTTGGGGTCAAAAGCGCACTGCTGTAGAATAAAAATGGCTTTTTAGAAGCTCTTTTGAGGGCTCTCTCGACTTTAAATTTGAAGTGAACTTGAATATCAACTTAAACAACTGTAAGCAACCAAATAAAAAAAATTCAGTTGGGGGGGGGGGGCTATTAGATCCGCGGAATTCCGCGAATCCGCAGACAAATCACATCCCTGTAACTTTATTTTTATTTTTTCCGCCGCCTGTTTTTTGATCTCCGATAGAAAATAAAATCTAGTGTTTTTTAACCTATTGCTAATTTCACAACAACAAAAAATTATCATGCACAATTTCCAAGATGGCGGAAGCTGGCGCCTCTGGTTACACACCACCATTGTTATTCCCTATAAAATTCAATGTAAAATTATAATTTTTAGACAACATTTGAAGGCATTTCGAGCGAATGCAGGCTATGATAACCATATATATTCTTAAAGTACAAGCTTAAATTACCTTTTAAGCCAATAAAACAGGGAGGTCAAGTTATTCCTAAGAAAAATCGCTCCACTTGAATAACAAACTCTAAAAATTGCACAGTCCGCCATGACAGTTCTTCCAAAATGACCTTTCAACTATAGGGCAGCGGTTTATGCTTTAATCTCTACTCTAAATGATAAATCAACCAAGAATAGATACTTAAGGTACAAAAGTTTCAGGAATAATGATATTTTTGATTTACAGTGTATTGAGCATGTGAAAACATGTCTATCAATCATAAGAACATTTTTTTTTTATTGAGAATTTTCCACACAACGGAAGTACATATGAAGTAATGGTGACGTCATTCCTTCTTACCTATGATGTTAACTGAAATATGTTTCATTGTTTTGTGATATCACATGCATATTATATGTCATGATGAAAATAAAACTTGAAACTTGCTTATTATCATCATCTAAGCGCTTGTAAGGAAAATGGCCGCCTTTTACGAAATTTTAAAGTGGATTTAGTTTGAAGACTGTTGTTCATAAAATCAGTGCGTTTGTCATTTTGTGATGTTTCGAACGGGATTGTATTTTCTTTATACCAAAGCATAAAATCTCTTAAATATTTCAGTGTGTAGACCTGTTTACACGGGGATACACTGAGAATTCTGATTTGCTGTACAGGTTCCGACTACAGAAAAAGTCGAGAATGTGACATTGGATTTGGCTTGTTTGTCTAAAGACAATTAAGTTATACCAACATATCGCATACCATTTTAATGGGCATTGGCTCCTCTTTTTATGTCACCCATTTTAAAATGGATTGTTTGTATGTTGATTAAGAAACTAAAAAAATGGACTCTACTGTGAAATCTGGTAAGGTTGAGTTACATACCTTGTTTCTTTTCTTGTATATCAAAGACATTAAATTTGTTCAGATGTGTTGTTTATCTCAATATATGTACCCAAAATGATATTAATCAACATTTTAGACACAAACAATACATTGTGCCAGATGCATTATGTTCTGCCAGTGCAGTTTCAGTGACTATAAAAAGCACAACAAAAGTATATATGACCATATTAAAATCATGCATATATAATAATTTATGTGTAATTTTACTAATTTTTAATTAAAAGTGCAGTGTTAAATACTGTGGAGTTACAGTTGAAGAATATATTTACATAGGTGTGAATCAGTTGACTTGTAGCGTTTAGGGAGTAAAATGAATATCCAAAATTAATGTTGAAATAAGTTCCTTAAACATGCATTATGCACCAGTCAATTGTAACCACGGCCCCCAGGTCCGGGTGTATAAAGGGGATAACGAGAGAAATGAGCCGTTATTTACCTTCCAGGTGGCCCCGCAGTGCTGAGTGAATGCGGTGGTTTTGTTTTTGCGCCGAAAATAGTGGGAAATGGGCCTTACCTCAGGGTGCAGGGGAATTTGGGGTGGATTTGACCAGTAGACTGTAGTCTGTCTCTACGCAGGACAGGGTTTTACCAAGGATTGGCTGGACTGAAAGTCAAAGTCTCCGCTATTCTCAAGACCTGGGTGGGGGGCTGGTTACAATTGACTGGTGCATTATTGTGGCTACTCGTGAAAATGACATCTTGTTTTGACTTTATTATACAGATCTATTATACAACAGGCAGTATGGAGTATGAAACAAGTGTGCACAACTTCAAAACATTAATTCTTTATATGTTTCCGAAAAAAAGAAAAAAATACAAAAAATCCATCTTATTTTTATTTATTTTTCTCGACGCTCATTTTTCGACATCTTTTTCTTAATTTCATTCCCTCCTCCTGGTGCTTATTTTTGAAAAATTTCCCTTAAAACGAAAAATAAAAAACTGGCCTTATTACAAACCTAGAGTTGCTTTTTAAAGTGACATCATAAAATAAAAATGTCTGGCAATGTTTTCTTAATGATGTTTTAGACTTATCCAAATATGGTAGGACTATGTATTGATACAACTTTACTCAAAGGCAAAAGTAAGTATACAGTTTTAAAATGTGTTGTTGTTTTTTTAATTATTATAAATTTCATCAGCTTTCATCATGGATACACAAGTGTAAACTAGTCCTCCAATAAATCCCAGTATATTACAAATCACGTTTACTTATCCGATTTTGGTTTGCACAATCATGCAAAGGGGACTTTTTGCTTAGTCTCATTGAACATGACCATTACTTGGATTATTGCGTTACTTTACTGCATGTGTAGTCTCTGTTGAAGGGCAGATAATATTCCAGTGTTAAAATTGCATTTTCTGAAATGGCAAAACTTTCCCAGGCTGAATGAAACCGCGCTTTTGGTATGCTACAGACAGGTTCCTCTAAACGCCTTGTTTCAAGGCTCTTGAACTGTACGAACCGCACAATTTACAATATGTGGAATAAATTTTGTCAGTATGGTAATGTTCGAGCACAACCCCAGGTCAGGATGACCGAAAGTCACGACACAGCCACAGGACCAGTACATTCTCTTATCACATGCATGCGACCGCTTTCAGGTTGCGTCTGCAACAGCAAGGCAAACACTTGGCACCCATAACAGGCCTGTCAGCGGAAGGGCTGTACAGTGTCACCTTAGAAACATTGGACTTAGAGCCAGACATCCTTACAAGGGTGACATCAGTGACACGTAGGCACCGCCAGAATTGCTTGACATCGGCCTGAAATCATAGGAGCTGGTCCCGCGTCAACTGGAGCTACGTTCTTTTCTCCGATGAAAGTAAGTTAAATGTCAGGCAGCAGGCCACGTGTGTTCAGGAGAGGCGAACGTTACGCACAATGTTGTGATTTGAGAGCTCATGGTCTACATCATCTCCAGCAGAATAACGCAAAGCCTCATGTTGCAGGAGTGTGTATGGAATTCTTATGTCGCAAGCTGTTAAACGTCATGGATAGGCCATCACTGAGCCTGAATTTCAATCCCATTGAACATGTATGGGACAAGCTTGGACGACGTGTACAGTCGCGCCCGGTGGAACCAGCCATCGTCAGCAAGCTTGAGGCTGCTCTTCTGGAGGAGTGGCAGGGACTTTCGCAGAACGTCGTTCAACGTGTGATTCTTTCAATGAGTCAGCTTTGTGTTGCAGTGATCAATGCGCAAGATGGCCACAATAGATACTGAGCTCAGCTGAATAACTGACCATATGCTTTGCGGGAATTTTCAGTTTGATCCCCATGTCATTTACCTGGTAACCACGCCTCCACAAAAGAATGTGTCCATTATTTGTTCTTTTGCATGTTTTGTTAACATGTTCATGTAATTTTTGTTATGATTTGATATTCATAATATCACAATAGAATGAATTTAAATAAGAATTAAAGGCTGATGTATACTTAATTTTGCCTTTCAGAGTATATATTAGGGATGCAAACGAATGGCATAATTGATATTCGAATATTCCGCAATTCTTTCGATCGAATATTCGATAATACCAAAATTGAATATTTAAGAAATGTAGTAAACTACTATTATATAGTATTCGTTACAGTTGTAACCGGGCTTTTGTCATAGCCGGTACACACGACGGATGCTATTATGGTAAATTCCTGGTTGAATGTTGTGATGCACCAACGGATGGTCGTTCTGTAGGACTAGCAGCCTCGTTCTGGGATTGATCTCTACTAAACATAACTATGGAAAAACTGAACCTACTCGGGAATTAGTTCAATAATAAAACAAAAATCACCCTGAAGTTTGTCTCATCTGTTGTACAACAATGTCCTAAAACGATATTCTATACAGTTACATTTCAAAACACCAACATTATATTGAAACATGGAAAGCAGTTTAGAGCACATAACTAGTACATGTCATTCATATCATTATGGCGATTTGAGATATATCACACAACTTAATTGGCAGCCATGACATCACTATAGTACCTGATTCCGTATTTCCTTTATTGGCATGTTCATTCAAATTTACCGAAAATAATTGAAACTTGTTTGATTTCACTCAAGCCCAATAGCCAGTTTTCGTATGTCACTTGTTGACATATGACGCGTGTATAGTGTAATCACGTTCAAGCCTTTGGCATTAGGGATCAATCGTTTTTAAAACAAGACAAGTTAATTTAAACAACAACACAGTTGTTTGCAAATGGTGTTTTTTTAATCAAACGAAAAACATTGAATATTCGAATACCTATTTGACATTCGAATATCAAACGTTCAATCGAAAAATTGAATATTCGTTTGCATCCCTAGTATATATATAATATTGGTACGACTTTTTGTGGTACCACTTTCTACTGGAACGAGTTTGTGTTGGTACAATTTTGTATCAGTACAACTTTGTATTGGTATGACTTTGCAGTGGTACAACTTTGTTTCAAAACAACTCTGTAGATCTAGGACTTTGTATTGGTAAAATTATGTAGTTTTAAAACCTTGCATTTAAGTACAATTCATATATTCGTATAATGGCCTATAATTGGAAAGTAAACAATATGTGTTTATTGATTTGGGTAACAAAAAAAAAAGATAAATACATCTGGAAAGACACATTTGATGACCAACCTTTGAAATTATGAGCTGTAGCCCACGTGGGAATAACAAACGCACGCCATTTAGACAGGCACGTACTTAAAAGTACAACGAGTTAGCTGACAATATAGAAACAGAAGAGAGTTGCTGACCATATAAACAAAGACAGAAAAAAATAAGTTTTGAAATTGAAGATTTTTCAAGACTTATTTTGTTTATTTTATATACTTTTTATAGTGTACATATAGATGGATGTTTGTGTATTTTCTTGAAAATGGCATTTCATTGAAATGAATTGAGTTATATTTTTTGCTGGTTTGGTGTAAATATGAGAAAATATCACGGATTTAATAACCTTTTTAGGTGTTTCATTTACAGTTGTTCGAAAGCAATTATTTTAATTTTGATCATTTTAATTATAAGAAAATATTTCTCTTGGATATGTTGTTCCTTCGAAGTTGTTCTGTGAATTACAAGGCAAACATAGGCAAACTCTTGCTGATGAGTAAAGTTTGATTAGTATATATTTCATTTTATTGGTTGGGAATAGCACAAGCAATCACCCTTTTTTTATATTTTCATGTTCTATTATTAAATCCCACACATTTACGGGGAGAAAGGCTTCGTGGAATTTGGTATTAAGCTGTTTCAATAATTCACCAGCCGTTGCATATTATCTATTTATCGTTCCTCCCGGGTGATAATCCATTTTTTTATGTAAATGATGTATATATCATTTTAAAATACTATTTGAAATTTTAACAGTGGCCCTAAAAAGGATTGTTTTCAATTTAATAATTAGTATAGTCTTTGTTTATGCCAACATCTAATTACCAAACGGAAACTGTTTTAATGTATCTTTTAAATTAACCCTGAATGATCAACCAATTTCTATTTATTTCTCTGGTTAATAAATCTCATATTGTAAGATCAAATTATGGAGTCTTATGCTGGGATTGGTTGCATCCTAGTTTGCCTGGTTACACCGCGACATTAAGTTTATTGTCAATAAATTATTAATTTGTCATTTACCATCATGCTTCAATACACCTGGGGCGGCCCCTGTGGTTGGTTTCCACGGGGACTCTTAGATTCACTATGCTACATATCAGCACTTTATTAATACACACATGATCATGAATCATAATGGTGAAAACCCGTATAAAACCCTGTTCATGCAGCGCTATCAGCGCTTTGATTAATAGAGTGAACGCATGGCAGATAAGTTTTTACCAAATTTTTCTTCTATGATTGATTTACACTGGCATTCAATTTAAGATTTAGTCAAAATTAATGTAAAAAGTGCCATTTGTTTGCTATTGGATATCTATAAACGAGTGGCAGGTGTCATGAAGTTTAAGAAAGGATACTGCTTAATAAGTCGGATCAACCAAAATGGTGGGACCAAACTGGCAACCAGTTGAAACAAACTATACAGGATTATTGTGCAGTTTTAGGCATACTAATGATGAGTTTGATTTTAGTATGTAAGAAGAAGCAAGTTCATCTCTTAAGACCATATGTTAAGAAAGAAACAATTTGAATATCAAAAGCATCCACGTCAGGTGTTGATAGATAATAGTAGAAACCCAAAATTATTTTGGTCAACATTAGGCCACACCAAATTAATGTTTAGTTCCTCGGATTTTTGCCAAAAATAATTGGAGCGAAAAAAAAAAAATTAAAAAATGTTTTGTCAGTTTTCATAAAAACCGAAGCGCGCGAAGAGGGAAAAATATATTTCTCCTTATATTCAATACAAGAAAGACCATTGATGCAAAGCATCAAAGGGCGCCGTTTAATAGTTTATGCATTTGTTATATGTTGAAAAACAAGGAATGTCAAGGCCAACAAGCATATTATGGTGCATTGAACCGCATCCATGAAATTCTCAAAATATTTGTAGTATTCTGCTTGACAACTTAGGCAAAAGCATTGAAATTGAAGAGTTTTAAGTTGAACATTGCATTAGGGGTGGGGTACATTAATGAACACGAAAGAATTAGGTTGGTTGTGCACTGTACTTTTTGTCATTGCCACCTACCCATATACCAAGTTTTATTTCAATACCATAAGTAGTTTTAAAGTAATGCTCTGGTCAAGAAAAAGCGGCAAAGGGCAATAATTATGTAATTAGCTTAAAAAGAGCTATAGTCATTGTCCACTGCACTTCCTCTCGTTGTGCTAAATACCATTGAATGATGTTTAATGAAATTCCAAAAAAGTAGTTTTCTAGTTATGCTCCGGACAGGAAAAGATACAAAGGGAATAATAACTCTTGCAATACGCTGAAATAGAGTTATTGTTCATGTACACTGCAGTTCTAATCATATAGGGGGAGGGGGGGGGGGTGGGGGGGGGGGGGGGGGGGGGGCAACGTCACCATGCTGGAATGACAACTTGTAGGGAAGAAAAAGTTACCTCATTCATCATAAGGAAGTGATATGAAATAACAATTTAACAATTTTTGTAGTACTTTAATAAACATTATCATTTCGTCTGAAAGTTGCAAACATAAATAGAACATAATTATTGAACTACAATATATAAAAAGTGAACATTGTTTACTAGATGAAATGCATTTATAACATAACATGCCTTGTTTTTAGCTGTTTAATAATACTAAAATGTAATGTAAAATTGCATAAAAATCTGGTCAATGGAGTTATTATGTTAACTTCTTCATTTACATAGTAAAGAAGAGTTGAAAATGGATGTTTTTAGTTGATATTAACACAAAAACAGCATGTGTCTTATTGGACAATGGCAATTTTTTTAAATATGATAAAAATAACGCATTTAAACTGAATATGTATCAGACTATGTATGAAAGAAATAATACTGTTTCTATTTTTCACAAAGGTTTTGAAATACAACAATGCACATATATAAGCATAAATAGGCCAAATATGCAAAAATATAATAGTAAACAATGTGTGAAAGTGATACTGAACACTTAAAATAATTTCTTTGTGCATTAAATGAATATATACCAGAAAAGCAATACTAAATCAAGTCCAAAATGTATAATAACATGAAGAACACCCCTTTATGAATATCTTCATAACAAATCAGAGTACATGTAAACAATAATCATTTATATCATTAGTATCAAATGTGTCTAGTTTAAAGTGTGTTTTCATTTGCATTAAATTACATATATACCAGAAAAGCAATTATAAAAATCCTTAAATGTATAAGAAACTGAAGACAATAAAGAATAACACCCATTTATGAATAACTCTAAAACAAATCAGAGGTCACCTAAACAAAAATCATTCATATAATTAGTAACAAATGTGTCTAGTTTTTGTGTGTCTGTTCATTATCTTTAAATGAGCATCTTTAAAGTGAAACTCTTATTTGAAATCAATACATATAATTGTATTTATAACACACATCAAATTGAATGATAAAACAATAACTACTTACTAAATAATGCATTTACTGAAATATTGTTTACTGATAACAAGCTTGTGACCCTGTTTATAATAGCAGAAAGCATGACAAATATTAAATGATTGGTGATTGCTAAAAGATTTACTATGGTCTACTATAGTATCACAAGGCAGAAATACCATGTTTTATGTTCATTCTTTTTAGCAAATTGAACTCAAGATCCTTCATTAGAAACATTGTTGTTGACATATATCAACCCTTAAAAAAAATCAAAACAATAATACAATAATATTAATTGTGATAAGTCTTATATGGGAGTAAGAGTGCATCTTTAAAAATAGTGTGTGTTTTTTTCACTTAAATAGGTAACAATTCAATTTGACAAATGAGACAAAAGTTAGGAAATAGAAGTAGTAATTGTACATATACAAAACAACAACAAAAATTGACAAAGCTCAATATAACAGGAAATCTATATGAAAACACAAATCCTTAAAGGCCATAATTATTTAAACTGAATTAAGGTATAAGTAATACACACTTTTATAAAGCTTTTACCAACAACATTATCATGGAACACTATGGGACTTTTATCCAAATTTTGAAGATTTTTTTTACCGTGAATTAAAAATACTTTGTCTATATTTGATTTTGTTTTCCACATTATCAGAGATTATGAAATAAACACAACAGTTTCTGGTAAAATAAACTTCAGTTAACAGAAAAATTAAGTTCAACCTAACATATTATTGATACACATGGAAAAAAATCATTTTTATTGATCTTGTGAGTCTTCGGAACAGAGCAGTATTTCGATGATTGAAAATATATAGCAGTTTTATAAATTCATAAAAAATAGTTAATAATAAGACAACCTGCTGAAATCATTTTAAATATTTTCTATGATGTCTAATGAACAATTAAAAAGACAATTTATGATAGTTTACCGTTCAGTTTTGAAGAAAATATACATAATGTCATGTAACTATACATTTTTATAACTAATAAAATGCTTAAAAATCAACCTTTTTCTTGTAAAAATTGATAAAGCTTAATTGGACTTATTCATAAATGTAATCATTCAAATAAATGAATTTTACTTATGATACTAACTCAGAATTCAGATTTAAAAACAATGAATGTACTTTTAAATGAATATATATATGTAAAGAAAGAAGAACACTAAGTAGGCAAATCCCCTCCAAAAATGTCAGAGTGAAAGATCTCAGCTAATGTCTTTTTAATATTATAACATGTAAACAGTCTCTGTTGGTAATCGATGTCTATTTGTTTTATTTAGTCAATGGTATTCTAACATTTAGAATTTTTCACAATAATTCTTCACTCTTCAACATTTGAAGTTTGGTTTGTTCCCATGCGTTTGTACTTGTGTGCACAGATGATAATTACCGGTACTCAATGCTGAGTCAATGCTGATTTGGTTTTCATGCCCCTTCAGGTTCTTTACCCATCTAGAATGTTTAGTGCTGTAAAAGAAAAAAAAGTACTTTCTAACTAATTTGTATAGATAATAATACTGTCATACATATATACAAAATAAAATATAAACAGTTTAATATTTCTCAACATTATTTAAAAACAACAACAATAAGCTGATACATTCATGTATATAATATAAAGAAAATTACTAAATTTATCAATAAAATTCATCATCACCACAACCATCACCACCTTCACCACTGGATTATTGAATACAGTGAGTTTATAAAACAACAAACACCAACTCAAATATGTTTTATATGAAATACTCACATCATCTCCATCAGATGTGACTGCCTTGTGGATAGACATGGATCTCAATGATCCAACAAAGTATTTAATGCAGGCTGGAATTCTTCATATAATAGTAATATTCAGTCATTTTCCTGCCTGAAAGAAATTAGACTTCTGATTATCAACCAACAGAAACTACAACCGTAAAATACAAATGCACATGTATTAATTATACATTCTACACTAATATCCGTTTTAGCCAAGAGTAAGGGTTGGTAGGCACAAATGTGTAGTTGTTGTGCATATGGTTGATAATGATTCACAACAGTATGGCGTTCAACAAGACCTACACCAAGCAAATGAATGTCGCTTGTGTCCAAGCTTTCGTGGCTTCCAGCCCGAAACCATACATCATCTTTTAATACAGGTTTATTTTGAAAATATGCAGTTTGTAAACAAATAATGGGTATTTTTAAGTCTAATATTTTTCTAAGATAAAACAATCAAATAAAAGATTACATACTCATATCATATACATAAATGATGTACATAAGTACATTAAAAAATATGTAACATGTACATAATGCACCAGTCAATTGTAACCACGGCCCCCCAGGTCTGGGGATATGCCGGGGAAATGGGCTGTGTTTTTACCTTTCAGGTGGCCTCGCAGTGCCGGGTGAATGCGGTGGTTTTGTCTTTTAGCAGGGAAAATGCCTTACCTATAGGCTCTCTGGGGTACGGGGGCATATGGCGAGGATTTGACCATCAGTTTGTCCCCGCAGGACGAGGATTTTACCCGGGGTTAGCTGGACCGAAAGTCAAAGTCCCAGCTATTCCTCGGACCTGGGGGGGGGGCGTGGTTACAATTGACTGGTGCATTTTAAGTAGATGTAAAGTACATGTATGTAACATGTATATTTATAGTACATGTACTGGTTAAGGTCACAAATCCGAACACTTTTTGAGGTTTTTCACAATTATCTTGGAGAGTTTTTGTTAAAGTAAGTTAAAATTGCGTATGAAACATCTTTGGTTAATGTGACAACATCTGTCAAAGTACAGTTTCACGATCTCATCAATTTCATGTCGAAAATCCTTCATTTTATGGACAGTAAATCACCCTTAAATTTATGCTTTGGAGGGCACAAATACCGAACACTTGAAAAGCGCAAATACATGGTCATACAATTATAATTAATAAGTATGCTATATTAAACAAGAGATGTTTGTCAAACATTATGCCCCCTCTGAGTGCCATGTTTTCAGGATTATATGGACAATTGAATAAAATATGCATGGACTGAAATGACAGCTGATTTGTTGCCATTAAGGCAGTTTTACGATTATGACCATTAAAGTGTGAGGATAGATTGTGTTATGACCATGCCCTTTGACTCTATGAACTCAAAATCCAGAGTCATCAGCTGGTCACCAGAAACCTAAATGTCAAGTTCGAGGGCCATGGGTGCAGGCATTGTCAAGTTATCACACAGACAAGTTTTTTTCGTTCAAGGTCACTGTGACCTTGACCTTTGACCCAATGACCCCTTAAATCATAAGGGGTCATCTACAAGTCAGATGCAACTCCAAGTCAAGTTTGAAGGCCATGGGTTCAGGCATTGTTGAGTTATCACTCGGACAACCTTTTACCATTCAAGATCACTGTGACCTTGACCTTTGGCTCTATGAATCCTAAAATCAATAAGGGTAATCTACTGGTCAGACTTAACATCCATGTCAAGTTTAATGATCATAGGTTCAGGCATTGTTGAGATATCAGTGGGAGATTTGCTAACTTTTTTGCGTTAAAGGTTACTGTAACATTGACCTTGGCCTGATGACCCCCAAAGTCGATAGGGGTCATCTACTGGGCAGGCCCAACCTTCATGTCAAGTTTGATGACCATAGGTCCAGGAATTGTCGAGTTCGCTTTCAAGGTCACTGTGACCTTGACCTTTGACCCCTAAAATCAATAGTGGTAATCTACTGGTCAGGCCCAACCTCCATGTCAAGTTTGAGGGCCATGGGTGCAGGCATTGTTGAGTTATCACTCGGACAACCTTTTATCATTCAAGGTCACTGTGACCTTGACCTTTGGCCCAATGGCCCCTAAAATCAATAGGGACCATCTTCTGGCCAGGCCCAACCTCTAAGTCAAGTTTGAGGGCCATGGGTGCAGGCATTGTCCAGTTATCACTTGGATAACCTTTTACCATTCCAGGTCACTGTGACCTTGACCTTTAGCCCAATGACCCCTAAAAACCATAGGGGTCATCTCCTGGTCAGGCCAATTCTCCAGGTCAAGTTTGAGGGCCATGGGTGCAGGCATTGTCGAGTTATCACTCGGACAACCTTTTACCATTCAAGGTGACTGTGACCTTGACCTTTGGCCAGATGACCCCCAAAAACAAAAGGGGTCATGTACTGGTCAGGCCCAATTCCAAGTCAAGTTTGGGGGCCATGGGTGCAGGCATTGTCAAGTTATCACACAGAAAACCTTTAACCATTCAAGGTGACTGTTACCTTGACCTTTGGCCCGATGACCCCCAAAAACAATAGGGGTCTTCTACTGGTCAGGCCCAACCTCCAATTCAATTATGAGGGCCATGGGTGCAGGCATTGTTGAATTATCACTTGGACCTTTTACCATTCAAGGTCACTGTGAACTTGACCTTTGACCCGATGAGCCCCAAATAGGGGTCATCTACTGGTCAGGCCCAACCTCCAAGTCAAGTTTGAGGGCCATGGGTGCAGGCATTGTCAAGTTATCACTCGGACGACCTTTTACCATTCAAGGTCACTGTGACCTTGACCTTTGGCCTGATGACCCCCCAAAACAATAGGGGTCATCTACTGGTCAGGCCCAACCTCCATGTCAAGTTTGAGGGCCATGGGTGCAGGCATTGTTGAGTTATCACTCGGACAAGCTTTAAAATTATTTTAACATTAAAGGTCACTGTGACCTTGACCTTTGACCCGATGACCCCCAAAATCAAAAGGGGTCATCTACTGGTCAGGCCCAACCTTCATGTGAAGTTTGATGACCATACGTCCAGGAATTGTTGAGTTATCACTCGGACAAGCTTTGGTCTACCGACGGACCGACCGACCGACCGACCGACATACCGACATGCCTGTGCAAAGCAATATACCCCTCTTCTTCGAAGGGGGGCATAATAAACACTTAACTGCAAAGTTAATTATTGTTTCCAATGTTTTTTAAAACATGCAATTCAAATGTAAAGCGTGATTTCTATTTATAAATACCTTGAATGTAGGTCAACATAACTGCAAAACCTAAAGATGCGCGTACATGTACTACATTTTGATCTTTAAGGTATAAACATTAAATGGCATTTTTTTAGAAAAATACTTAATAAAACAAGATGAAACTTCACAAGTGTAGTCAAGGCAAGCCTCTGTATTGATCTTGATCATCGAATAATTGATCACGGTAAACAAACGCATGTTTTAGCTGGTGTTCGGGATTTGTGCCCTGTTAGGAAATGTACCGTCAACCAGTAGAAATATTAAAACGCTGTCTTAACATTTAGCAAATAAAAATAATTTAAGAATTCCAAAGATAAATTAAAAAACAAACATTTTTGAACACATAAACGTACACAACTACTCAAGGATACTTACATGAATAGCCCTTTGATACGAATATCCCAGTTCCATGCTGATTGTTGATATTAGTTTTTTCGACAGAAAATCTTCTCTTACGCGTATAATTCACTTATAATCCATGTTTTATTGTAATGACTCAAATTGTTAGATGTATCGTAATCAACTGTCAGTGTGCACTTTTAGTGTTTACTTATTTTAAACGTATATTCATGAAAAAACTTCACCGAATTTCCAACTATTAATCGACGATGTAGAAATTCCATTATTGACCTATGAATAGCGGGGAAATACCTTCTGGTTCTAAAAATAGCAACATCCGGATATGTGTAGTGTTCTAAAAATAAAACAACTCGGGGGCAATCGTAATAAAATTTTACTAATGTCACCTTCAACACATTAACAAATAAAGTTATGTGAACATTTAATTCCAATATCGATTAAATTAAAGAAAACAGCTTACCTCATGGTTTATTAATGCAGTAAACATAACAAAACAACATGAAACATAACTAGAGATTGCTTTTTCGAAAAAGCGCATGTCTCCCCCATTGTGTGGTCGTAGGTGAGAAATAATCAATGATGGATCCCAAAATCAATAGGGGCCATCAACTAGTCATGACTAACTGGCATACCAAGTATGAAGTTCCTGGGTGTAAACGTTCTTGAGTTATTGAGCAGAAACCGGTTCTTCACCTCAAGGTCAGTGACCTTGACCTTTGACCAACTGATTGCAAAATCAACTAGACATCATGACCAACCTCACTTCAAAGTTTGGTGAACCTAGATCAAAGCATTCTCCTGATATTGCACGGAAATATTTTTTTACATTAGAGGTCACAGCGACGTTGACCTTTGACCTTGTGACCCCCCAAAATAAAGGAGTTTTCTAAACCTCATGATCAACCTCCCTACCAAGTTTGGTGAACCTAGGTCAAACCATTCTCAAGATATTGAGCGGAAATGTTTTTTACATTGGGGGTCGCCGCGACCTTGACCTTTGACCTAGTGACCCCAAAAACAATAGGGATCTTCTACACCTCATGACCAACCTCCCTACCAAGTTTGGTGAACCTAGGTCAAACCGTTCTCAAGATTTTGAGCAGAAATGTTTTTTATATTGGGGGTCGCCGCGACCTTGACCTTTGACCTAGTGACCCCAAAAACAATAGGGATCCTCTACACCTCACGACCAACCTCCCTACCAAGTTTGGTGAACCTAGGTCAAACCATTCTCAAGATATTGAGCGGAAATGTTTTTTACATTGGGGGTCGCCGCGACCTTGACCTTTGACCTAGTGACATCAAAAACAATAGGGATCCTCTACACCTCACGACCAACCTCCCTACCAAGTTTGGTGAACCTAGGTCAAACCATTCTCAAGATATTGAGCGGAAATGTTTTTTACATTGGGGGTCGCCGCGACCTTGACCTTTGACCTAGTGACCCCAAAAACAATAGGGATCCTCTACACCTCACGACCAACCTCCCTATAAAGTTTGGTGAACCTAGGTCAAACCATTCTCAAGATATTGAGCGGAAATGTTTTTTACATTGGGGGTCGCCGCGACCTTGACCTTTGACCTAGTGACCCCAAAAACAATAGGGATCTTCTACACCTCATGACCAACCTCCCTACCAAGTTTGGTGAACCTAGGTCAAACCATTGTCAAGATATTGAGCGGAAATGTTTTTTACATTGGGGGTCGCCGCGACCTTGACCTTTGACCTAGTGACCCCAAAAACAATAGGGATCTTCTACACCTCATGACCAACCTCCCTACCAAGTTTGGTGATCCTAGGTCATGCGGTTTTCCAGTTATCGATCGGAAACGAAGTGTGACGTACGGACGGACTGACGGACTGACGGACTGACGGACTACCGGACTACCGGACTACCGGACTGACGGACAGGGCAAAAACAATATGTCTCCCCCAGAGAGGGGGAGACATAATTATTCCCATTCACATAATTACCGGTCCACACATTTTACATTTCATTCGGAACTCCTCCGAATGTTTACATTTCCGGCACATGATATTACAGGTAACCTATCGGAAAACGTAAACGAATCGGGAACAGCTATTAAACTTATTTGTTGTTCTTCCGATATAATGTTTTGAAGATAAATTGAAGACAATCTATTCAACCATAAATAGCATTTTTAACACCCATGCAATCGCCATCAATTTGCATTTTTTAATCATAATAAAATAACAGTAAAACCAAACTGTCAATCAACTTAAAAACCGCTCCTACCACTAACTAAAATAAATTCCCATTCCATAATAGGCGCGCACTTCAGTGCGGCGCCAATAAATAAGAAAGATTGTTCAAAATAATTGCCATTAAACCCATTTTAATGCCATCTTGAACTGAACCTCTAATGGACATTGGGAAAATGTCAGAATACATACTATTTATTCATCCGTGTTTAGTACAAACATTATATGGATAAATCTAATTTCTTATATATTTAAAACATACTTTAATATGAAGATCATTCATAATAATAAATAACCCTGCCTTTAGTAAAAAGCTTGTAATGACTTATATAAATCTTCCTGAATCAGTTTAACATCATATGCAACTGTTTTAGACAAAATGATTTTGGATTTGTAAAAAATGATCACTTACACAGGCACCATCAAACATCAGACTCCATATAACATAGACTAAATTTTGTTTTTATTATCACAGGAAATGCAACAAGATGTGCTAATATTAAAACAAAAAGAACAAGAGTATTTTCAGAGTACTTTTTTTGGTTATTTAGATGTTTTTATGCACCAGCCAATTGTATAAGCCCCCCCCCCCCCCTAAGTCCGGAATAGCGGGGACTTTGACTTCCGGTCTCTCAAAACCCGGGTAAAATACCCGACCTGCAGGGACACACTGCTGGTAAAATCCCTGCCAAATGGCCCCGCAACCCCGAATACCTATGTGAGGCCCATTCCGGACTATTTTCAATATGAAGACAATACCACATTCACTAGGCACTGCAGGGCCACCTCAAAGGTAAAAACACAGCCCATTGCCTCTGCTGTCCCCGGTATACCCCTGGAACAAGGGCGAGGGGTGGGCGGGGCAGTGGTTACAATTGACAAGTGCATTACAATCCCGGATTATGCTGCAAATAAAAACAAAATATAAGGTGATAAACTTAGGCTTACTTATGTTGAGGTATATCCAGACCAGTGTTTATATCGCTATTTGTGAAAAGATATTTGTTCAAAACTGTTGTTTTATCAGAATTTGATAAAAAATGAGCTTGATACATCAATTTGGACCAAACAATGACTCATGTTCCAGTTTAGTTGACCTGTCATCTTCAGCATCGTCGTAACAAGGTAAAATTTTGGTCCCTTGTATTATGATTTGAATAAAATAGTACTAAGTTGATCATTCTGATTTCCATTCAAAACGAGTCACTAATTACGCAATATAATCGCTCAGTCTCATATACACATGCTTTATTGCAAAATGATTGCTTTAAATAATGATCCTATAGTGCATGAGACGATCAACAATGACTTCAAGCATGCTCAAAACATATTTATTTTCTAAAATAAGATTTTATTTCCAAACTTCGAGCCACATTGTTTATACCGGAAGCCGCCATTTTGATTGAATTTATTGAAACCCATGCTAAACCGATCGATATACAGTATAAAAACACTATGCATAGGTAACTTCCCTTTACGAAAACTAGCGTAGAAAAATTATACTTAATTATTTTTAGGCTTTTAATAAATTATTACCTGAAAAAAATCTGCTAGGTGATCAAAATGGAGGTGCGGGCGCACAAAAAAAATAAAAATATTTTTTTTTACATTTTCAAAAAAATAGGAGCGGTAAATCCGCGGAACGAAATATCAATTTGGTGTGGCCTTAAAGCGATGTACATATAAACAGCCTGAGGCAGTGAGCTCAATTAAGCCTAATGAATGGGTTGAATATTATCAAATCTTTACTTTTTAAAGACATTCAAGTGTCTGTTGCTGGCTTGGATGTTTCCAATACAGCTGAACATATCAAAATTGAAAATTTACTTTACGCACCTATCACAAATGAAATTGAGAAAAGTACTAAGGAAATTTAAAGCTGGGAAGATGGCATAGGTGCTGAATTCTTTAAGAATACCATTACATTGATAACGCCTATATCAAATATAATATTTAATAAAATTATTTCATAATGGGTGAATTTTCGAACAGTTGGGGTA
Organism: Mya arenaria; assembly: GCF_026914265.1. Lineage (NCBI taxonomy): Eukaryota > Metazoa > Mollusca > Bivalvia > Myida > Myidae > Mya > Mya arenaria. The sequence continues at coordinate 31,023,719 of NC_069133.1, read as the reverse complement.
CTTAAGTTAAATGACACCTAAACATATGTCTCAGGTGCTAACAATGACCCAGTATTTCTTTAAGTTGTGTTACAGTCGAACCCCTTTGGTTTGATATTCCAGGAACTGGCCAAAATACTTCGAGCCTCGAAAATATCGAGCCAAGTGTGATTGCTTACTGGATGTGTATTTTTCTCAAGCCTCATTAACCTCGTTTTTTATTTGCTTCATTATCCCTGCAAGAGTATTTATTGGACATAATAACCGTACACACATAATTATGTACTGTTTGCATTGGATACTATAAAATCATTTGATTTCATTATTTATTACACAATGAAAATATAAACACAATTGTATGCAAAAACAATAAACAAGCCATCTTTATACAGTGAGTAACATTTGGAAAAACATTCAGTGCAAAATTGTATGTGAACGACACCTTATCAAAATGCATTGAGATTTATACATGTGATGAAATAATTTTTACATTAATTTAATTTTGTACTCGTGCCAATTAAATACAGAGTTTAGTGATGGCATGTTTGCTCTAACTTTTAAACTATTCAAATTTGATGATAATTATGATACCAACAGAGCAAATCTAATGGATAAGTGCCTTGTGCTTAATGAAGCCACGCAAACAAATCAGGGTCTAAAATTTTTATCTGGGCCCGCAAAATGGCATCAAGCCAAGCGAACAAAACAAAGTGTTCAAGATTCAATGACATCAGCGAAAATTATTCATTTTCTTGGTAACTTTGAAAACGTGTAATTGTTCATTTCTATAATATGATGGCATCTGAAAATGTTACCCATATTAAATCCTGTGCTCTTTATGTTCATAACCTCATGTAATCTATAGATAATACTTAACTTAGTTAACCAAGAGACTCAACTCTTAATTACATAATTTTTTATGTACTTGTTATATTTAATTTGCATTGTAACATGAATTATGGGCCGGAGGCATTTAATTGAATCAATTTTTTTTCATTCATTTGTATTTATTCAACTTAGTAGAAGTATGACTGTGTATTGTTACAACTTTGTAGTGGTTCAACTTTGAATTGGTACAACTTGGTATTGGATTAACTTTGATGTTACAACTTTGTATTGGATCAACTTTGATGTTACAACATTGTACTGGTAAAACTTTGAAGTGGTACCCCCAGTAAAATTGTCATTGGAATACCAGTGGAGTACCACTAAATTCCAGTGGTAAACATAATTACAATGGTATTCCAGTAAAATAACACATAATACCAGTGGAATACCACTGCATTCCAGTGGTAAACATAATTACACTGGTACTCCAGTGAAATACCACATACGGTACAACCAGTGGAGTACCACTAGCTTCCAGTTGTAAACATAATTACTCTGGTATTTCAGTGAAATACCAGTACATTCCAGTGGTAAACATAATTACTAGGGATGGCAACGAGTACCCGAGTACTCGAGTGCTCGATCGAACGTCCGAGTACTCGAGTACCAAATCACTACTCGAGTACTCGGATTTTTTTTTAAATCTATAAAAAACACAAAATACACGATTTACAGACAAAATATCAGATCTGGTTAGTTGCCAAGAGGACAATTTACGGTCCCACTAATCCCCGCTGTGTACACAATTGACCTAAATCAATTAGTTGACAGTTGTTGTAATAGTTGCAATCGGTCAACAAAGGACCCCAATTTTAAATTAGCACTGATATCAATTAGCGAAGTTTTGATAGCGGTACTTTCACCTACACATTCTATTGTATATTAATTAGAAACCTTTCACCAAACAATGGACGCTAACGAGCGAAAAAGTATCGACCGACGAGAATTGATTTCTTAATGGGCGTATTTTTGCAATGATTATCACAATTGATTGGTTGATATTTTAAATCAAGATTTATGAATATTAATGAGGTAAACAACAATTACACAGTACGAAAAACTACCATTTAAAAAAAAAAATGTAGAGTAAACAACTGAACAACTGAACTTCGTATTGAATTTCGTTCACTATTTTTATGTATGCTATTAATTTTCGTTCATTGTAATTTTGATTGTTGTTCATTTCTGCAGTGCATACTTGTATAAGATGAAATGAATAAGACAAATTAAAAGCCTGAAACAACATTTGTTTTCTTTTTATATTATTTTTTGTTAAAACACGTAATGAAAGTTTACTTTAAAGGTGAAAATGACCAATAATACGACCAACCCACAATATACGTCATTAACGATACATGTATACACAATCTTGTCTTCGTGAACACATATTCAATTTTTCTGAGTAATCGAGTACCCGAGTACTCGATCGAACGATCGTCCGAGTAATCAAGTATTAATGTTACTACTCGTTGCTATCCCTAATAATTACACTGGTATTCCAGTGAAATACCACATAATACCAGTGGAATACCACTGCATTCCAGTGGTAAACATAATTACACTGGTACTCCAGTGAAATACCACATACAATAAGTGGAGTACCACTAGCTTCCAGTTGTAAACATAATTACACTGGTATTCCAGTGAAATGCCAGTACACTCCAGTGGTAAACATAATTACACTGGTATTCCAGTGAAATACCAGTGGAATACCACTACATTCCAGTGGTAAACATAATTACACTGGTATTACAATGGAATACCAGTGGAATACCACTACATTCCAGTGGTAAACATACTTACACTGGTATTCCAATGAAATGCCACATAATACCAGTGGAGTACAACTGCATTTTAGTGGTTAACATAATGACACTGGTATTCCACTGGAATACCACTGGTAACCAATAATCAGTAGTGAAAAGCCGCTGGTCAAATTTATTCCAGTGGATAGCTCTTTTTAGTAAAGGCATCATTAGTGATGATAGAGAATAAGGCAAATTTCCAGTGGACTTACTTTTACCAACCATATTCCACCTGAAAAACTGTGATTCTAAGATACTTAAATTTGAGGATAGAAAATGTAATTCTAGGGTAAAGATCAGAATCAAGATATGGTAGTTTCCTCATACAACTTCTATTTTAATAAGGAAATTCGTTGAAATGATATCCCCTGCCAGATTAGGCAAAGAAGATGGCATTGAAATTATGTGTTGGTGAAATATTCTAATGAAACCAAGCAATATCACTGCAGAGTGATGGACACTTACCGTATTTTCCCAACTATAAGGCGGGGAAATTTGGTCCCGATTTTTAACCTTAAAGTAGGGGGCCCGTCTTATAGGCGAGTCTATAAGAATTTCATAGAGTCATTATCAGGAATATACAACATAAGGTATTTAACTGACTTATTTATTGTCTGTTGATGACACCCCAATAAAAGTGACACGATCACACCCATCGGATTAAGACGACCATATGCTTTGTTTCGCTACGATGAACACCCGATATAACGCATGTTATCGGTCCAAACACGTTGTTTTTCACAGGAGACATATTTTGCCACCTTTAAAATTAAAATATTTTGACAAAAAATAATCTAAAAAATGCATTGTTTTTTTACTATGTCGTAAATAAAACTTACTTTTTCCTTACTATAAGGCTTTGCATATATCATGCACATACATGTAACTGGCAGATTTCAATACACATTTTATTAATCGTGACATTAATTTATCCGCAATCATTAATGGTTATTTATTTCTCAAAATTTAAGTCCCATAAACTGCAATCCAAACAAACAAAAATTTAACTCATTAACACATGTAATGGAATGTGTTCTGTTTGTCGGCTGCAGATCAAACAGTACAATTTGTGACGTCACAGCACAAGCTGTGTAAAGATCAAAGATGCACTGCAATGGTTTGTATTTAAATAGGTCAATCAAATACTGTATGAACCCACATAACTCCCAAAATCGCGCCTAGGCTGGTTCAAACATACCATACCATCAGAAAATAAAAACCAATAATCCAAAGCAAATTAACAAATTTAGTTGATAATTGACTGTTTAGCTTGAATATTATCACAGACTTGGAGAATTTAATTAAAGTGCTGGATTTGCTTTAAAAATTGACCCCGTCTTATAAACGAGTCGAGACAAAACCCCAGATTTCATGGGCAAATTTAGGGGGTCGTCTTATAAGCGGATCGCCTTATAGTCGGGAAAATAGCATTTAGATATGACCTAGTAACCTAGATTTTGACCTCATGTTACCCAGTTTAAAACTAGAGATTGCTTTTTTGAAAAAGCGCATGTCTCCCCCATTGTGTGGTCGTAGGTGAGAAATAATCAATGATGGATCCCAAAATCAATAGGGGCCATCAACTAGTCATGACTAACTGGCATACCAAGTATGAAGTTCCTGGGTTTAAACGTTCTTGAGTTATTGAGCAGAAACCGGTTCTTCACCTCAAGGTCAGTGACCTTGACCTTTGACCAATTGATTGCAAAATCAACTAGACATCATGACCAACCTCACTTCAAAGTTTGGTGAACCTAGATCAAAGCATTCTCCTGATATTGCACGGAAATATTTTTTTACATTAGAGGTCACAGCGACGTTGACCTTTGACCTTGTGACCCCCCAAAATATAGGAGTTTTCTAAACCTCATGATCAACCTCCCTACCAAGTTTGGTGAACCTAGGTCAAACCATTCTCAAGATATTGAGCGGAAATGTTTTTTACATTGGGGGTCGCCGCGACCTTGACCTTTGACCTAGTGACCCCAAAAACAATAGGGATCTTCTACACCTCATGACCAACCTCCCTACCAAGTTTGGTGAACCTAGGTCAAACCGTTCTCAAGATTTTGAGCGGAAATGTTTTTTATATTGGGGGTCGCCGCGACCTTGACCTTTGACCTAGTGACCCCAAAAACAATAGGGATCCTCTACACCTCACGACCAACCTCCCTACCAAGTTTGGTGAACCTAGGTCAAACCATTCTCAAGATATTGAGCGGAAATGTTTTTTACATTGGGGGTCGCCGCGACCTTGACCTTTGACCTAGTGACCCCAAAAACAATAGGGATCCTCTACACCTCACGACCAACCTCCCTACCAAGTTTGGTGAACCTAGGTCAAACCATTCTCAAGATATTGAGCGGAAATGTTTTTTACATTGGGGGTCGCCGCGACCTTGACCTTTGACCTAGTGACCCCAAAAACAATAGGGATCCTCTACACCTCACGACCAACCTCCCTACCAAGTTTGGTGAACCTAGGTCAAACCATTCTCAAGATATTGAGCGGAAATGTTTTTTACATTGGGGGTCGCCGCGACCTTGACCTTTGACCTAGTGACCCCAAAAACAATAGGGATCCTCTACACCTCAGGACCAACCTCCCTACCAAGTTTGGTGAACCTAGGTCAAACCATTGTCAAGATATTGAGCGGAAATGTTTTTTACATTGGGGGTCGCCGCGACCTTGACCTTTGACCTAGTGACCCCAAAAACAATAGGGATCTTCTACACCTCATGACCAACCTCCCTACCAAGTTTGGTGATCCTAGGTCATGCGGTTTTCCAGTTATCGATCGGAAACGAAGTGTGACGTACGGACAGACTGACGGACTGACGGACTACCGGACTACCGGACTGACGGACAGGGCAAAAACAATATGTCTCCCCCAGAGAGGGGGAGACATAACTAATAAAATATTTCATCACGCCCATATTGGACCAGAAATATTGCAAAAATATAGCCTCTTGAGTGTTCCAAAAATTTGACCTAGTGACTTATTTTTTGACCTAGTTTTAAACTAAGAATTCATCAAGGCAAATTCTGATTAAGTTTCATGAAGTTTGGAGTGGATATATTGGCTCTGTGATACATTTTTTGTACAAAACACTTTCTCCCCTTGTCCTTCATCATTGTATGAAGTTTAATTAATTTATATTCCATGCAATAGTTTTCAAGTTATGCTTTGAACAAAAAAAAGTAGAAAAGGTCTATGAATGTAATTAGCTGAAATAGAGTTATGATTCTTATATACTGCACTTCTTCTCATTACATTCTATCATTGTATGAAGTTTTATTAAATTCCATTCGGTAGTTTTGAAGTTATGCACCAGACAAGAATAAGTAACGAAGGGCAACTACTCTTTAATAAGCAGAAATAAAGTAAGGTTCTTGTACACTGCACTTTCTCTCATGGTTATAATCGTATGAAGTTTAATTAAATTCCATCCAGAAGTTTTAAACTTATGCTAGGAACAAGAAAAATTGCAACGGATCGGCTGACAAATTCATTTTTACTATTAAACTTCAGGAACAAAGCAATTTATCGTAAATCCGTTTGTTGTAAGATTGGATTTTTGGTTACTGTTCACATTAACAAATACAATAATTTCTTGTTTAAGACATTTTTGAACGTGCTTCAAATGCTTCGTCATGGACACTGTATTTTCCCCAAAATACAACAATTCTGTTCCACATAAGTCCACTTTGTTTGACCATCTTTTTTAAATGTAGTGAAATGATGCCACATTGACTGTTTGCCTGAATATTCCACTATCGCTAAAATCACAAGACATTTTGTTTAAAATTTCCTATAACCATGTTCCCTATTCTTGCAATGTACTTCTATTTTTACCTGAAAAGAGAGACTTCATCTATGAGGCCCCCCTCGGGAGTGTAGATTTTACGGCCAACCAAGCCCAGCTTCTTACTAGCTTCAGAAAGTACATCGTCCAGACTAGAACTGTGAGTAACTGATATCACCTGAAATATAATCATCATGAGTCACTGATATCACCTGGAATGTAATTGTCATGAGTTACTGATATCACTTGGAATGTAAACTCATGAGTCACTGACATCACTTGGAATGTAATCATTATGAGTCACTGATATCACCTGAAATGTAATCATCATGAGTCACTGATATCACCTGGAATGTAATTGTCATGAGTAACTGATATCACTTGGAATGTAAACTCATGAGTCACTGATACCACCTGAAATGTAATCATCATGAGTAACTGATATCACCTTAAATGTAATCATCATGAGTAACTGATATCACCTGAAATGTAATTGTCATGAGTCACTGATATCCCCTGGAATGTAATTGTCATGTAACTGATATCACTTGGAATGTAAACTCATGAGTCACTGATACCACCTGAAATATAATCATCATGAGTAACTGATATCACCTTAAATGTAATCATCATGAGTAACTGATATCACCTGAAATGTAATCATCATGAGTCACTTAAATAACACCTGAAATGTAATCATCATGAGTCACTGATATCAGCTGAAATATTATCATCATGAGTCACTGATATCACCTGGAATGTGATCATTGAGTGTCACTGATATCACCTGGAATGTGATCATCATGAGTTACTGATATCATCTGGAATGTAATCATCATGAGTCACTGATATCACCTGGAATGTGATCATCATGATTCACTAATACCACCTGGAATGTGATCATCATGAGTCACTGATATCACCTGGAATTTAATCATCATGAGTCACTGATATCACATGAGTCACTGATATTACCTGGAATGTAATCACCATGAGTCACTGATATCACCTGGAATTTAATCATCATGAGTCACTGATATCACCTGGAATGTGATCATCATAAGTCAGTGATATCACCTGGAATGTGATCACACCTGGAATGTGATCAGTATGTGTCACTGATATCACATGGAATATAATCACCATGAGTCACTGATATCACCTGGAATGTAAGCATCATGGGTCGCTGATTCCACATGGAATGTGCTCTTTGTGTGTCACTGATATCACATGGAATGTAATCATCAAGAGACACTGATATCACCTGAAATGTTACCTTTGTGTGTCACTGATATCAACTGGAATGTGATCATTGTGTGTCACTGATATCAACTGAAATGTGATCATTGTGTGTCACTGATATCACCTGGAATGTGATTATTGTGTATCACTGATCTCACCTGGAATGTGATCATTGTGTGTCACAGATATCACCTGGAATGTGATCATTGTGTGTCACTGATATCACCTGGAATGTGATTATTGTGTGTCACTGATATCACCTGGAATGTGATCATTGTGTGTCACTGATATCACCTGGAATGTGATCATTGTGTATCACTGATCTCACCTGGAATGTAATCATCAAGAGACACTGATCGCCACCCCCCACCCCTCCCCCACACCCCTCCCCCACACCCCCAAGGGCTTATCTTGTTTTTGGCAATACAACTCTTCAACATTTGCAGATAATAATGACGGCTCGACTATTTCCGTCATCCAATGAAACTGCAAAAAACATTACAGGATTGCCATGCATATTTACTCACCAAGAAATCATGTTTATTAAACGTTGGCGAATGTTTTGATCAGAATTGACACAACTGAAGAACTGAAGAAGATACTTCAATAAACATTCTTCATTATGAAGTTAATTATCAAATACGGACAAAGAACACAGGTAATTATGAGTTCAAAGTTTGCATTGTCACTTGAAGGTATGAAACAAGTTACGCTTTGTATTCATTTCAATATTTATTTTCAGTGCATGTTTTTTAAATCAAAGTGCTGAAAGCAATGATGGACTAGGGCTTCATTTAGGGGAATGTTGACAACCATGTTCTAAGCATTGAAAAAATCAGCTCACATCACAAGGGGTCACTGTTTAATAGGCTAGCTTAAACTTTTGACTTAAATTGCTTGCAAGCTGCAAAGGAAATTTGAAAAATCTCGTTAAGTGTGTGTAGAGTGAGGGGGCGGGGTGTGGGGCTAAAGCGTTAAATCAGATAAAGTCATAGTTCTTTTAAAATTTCTCAAAGTCCATACATGCCATATTTTCTAGAGACCATTCAGGGGGATTTGTTCAGAAAGGCTGAAATTTAGGGGGATTTTGGTAGTATTCAGGGGGATTTTTTTAGCAGGTATAAGTTGGCGAAATTTCAAAGTATTTTTAGATGCAAGTACGAAAAAATGTATTCACATATATTTTGCTATGAAAGCCTCTAACTTTTTCATTATACAGAATTATTTTATGTCATGATTTATCATATTCTTATGATCACTGTCATGTCATACTGTAATACTGTAAATTAAATTTACCTTTCTCCAAAGTCTTTTAAAAAATTCTGCTTAATGCTATCAGCTATGATGACTTTAAAATTAAGACACTAAGAGAATGGAATGAATATTATTAATTAATAGTAATATTTCTTTGCCTTTGATCATTACTTCAAATTAATTGATCACTTGTTGTTAAGGTTTCCTTTTGGCATTTATCAAACCTTTTTTAAACAGTAATTTCACCCTCTTGAGGAGTAGTTTCTTTACATTCAGTTTTACTCACATACTGTGGTTTCACTTTGTCATTATTGCCTGATGTAAAAATCTCTAAAAAAAAAAAAAAAATTTTTTTTTTTAATTCCGGGGGATTTTTACCTCCCGCCGGGAGACCGGGGGATGGATCGAAATTCCGGGGGATTTCCCCCCCCCCACCAGGGGATATGGCATGTATGAAAGTCGTTTAATCAGACTTGTACAAATTAATTTACGTGTTTGGTATATGTTAACCAAATTACCCATACTTCTTTAATTTGATAAAATCTTTTATATCAAAGGTCTGTTATTTGCAGTTTCAGAGAAGATTTTAAATGATGTAATTATATACTATATAGAAAACCTGTCAACTCTTTTTCAGGGGAGCTTTAAACCACAGGGCCATACTTTGAACAATCTTTGTAAAAGACATCTACATTGTACAAGTATGTCAGACTGCATGTACAATGCTATTAGGAAGTAGTTTTTATTTGTAAAGTGAAGAATTATTTTCTCCCTCTTAATTAGTGCTTGGTATTCAATTAATATAAAATGTTACCATGATAACTTAGTGCTGTTGATAAATATTAGGCACTGCCTACTGTCTCATGTTATTCTTATTACCGCTGCAGACTTTTGTACAAAGCAAGTTGAGTAGACTAAGATGAGATGAATATCGTTTATCAAGTATGAAATATTGAAATGTCTCAAATTTCATAACATGGTGTCAGCAGTTCATCACACTGCTTGTGAGAATGGAATACCAAACATAATCATATTCTTTATTATATACCCATCATCAATCCACATGCAATACATATCACAAAATACTTTTACCCATATTCCTTCCCTCTCTGTATATGTACATGAACACTTAAAAAACATGTAGGGAAAACAAGTAATGTCAACGCACTCTCTGGTCTTGAAGAAGTTTCAATAATTAAATAGTGAGGCAATAGTCGGGCATCGACAACAAAGTAGTCAGTTGATATATATATAAGAAATATAAATATATATAATGGGCGAAAAGTCCTGTTCTCACAACACTTTCTTGTCAATGAACTGATCGCGAGTCTTGCCCATCCTCCAAAAAATACCATTCGTACACATAAATGTTTTTTAATATACAACTCAATATCTAAATTACAACTGTAGTTAAGACTAGAGAAATGAAACCATATCCAATATTCAGAGCTGTGGGGCCACTCTAGATGTCATTCATCGCAGGTTTCGCGGCATTTGGGGTACAAAATTACTCCTTTGGCGAATATCCCATCAACCGATGGGGGTAAAACTCCCCCTTTGGATTCAAAATTCTGTTTAAGTCACACTTGGGGATGTGACGGGGTCAAGCCATAATGCAGCCATTATAGGGCACGGGCAGACCTTTATGAACTCGACAAAAGGAAAGGATTAATAATCCTTTTATTATATACACTACTGATTAGATCACCTAGTACTAATAATTTATTAGTACTGCGTTTTGATCCGGATATGGCGGAATGTCATATTCGATTCTGGTAGTTTTTTGTAGATTTTGATTTTACTCGGCTTGTGCCTTGTGAAAACCGAATCTGCAAAAATCTACTTGAGTCGAATACAACTGGATCAAAACGCAGTACTTATAACCCTATTATGTACAAAACCTGTTCCCCCATGGACAGAGCATCTTTAACCCACAGGGCCAGTGTAACTTTGAACAATCATTGTAAAAGACAACTACATGTCAGACTACATACAAGATGCTAAGGAAGTAGTTTGGAAAAATGAGAATTATTTTCTCCGTCTTAATTTGTATGCATTAGATAACTCAATAAATGCAGCAGTTGACCATTCTTGTATTGTCCTCTGTCACTATCCTGATAGCTCCCTATCTCAATAGTTGCAAAAGGTTGTAGGTTCATGATGCCCTGGTCCAATCATACAGAAAGAAGATGTTGAATGTAGAATCAAGAAGCTTTCTTTTCAGGCACTTCAAATTGAATAGTACTGTAACATTTGGAGTGCCTAGATTCGTAGGCAACATGTATCAGGTGTTGCAGTACATTTGGCAAATACTTTTCACTCGTCCTTGTAAATCTAAAAAAGCTTCCATTTTGCAAAAGTAGTTCATATAACTATAATAAGGTTGCTTAATCAGAGTTTGAATAATTCAGAAAACTAGATGTGCCTTTAATTGCAGCGATTTGAACTCCAACTCATAATGTCAATTAAGCTGGTTAAGCAATACTGCTGTTCCTTGGTATGGGGATTGCTTTATTTACTTGAATAAACAAACATTTCTTGCATTGGATAGTACAATGTATCTTTGATTTGGATTGTAAAGTATAACTTATATAAATAAATATAGATTCTTAACTTTTAATATGTAATTATACAATTAGTTAATTTTTCAACTGCGCACCAAAACCCTGAATCTGAATACACAAGCTAATACATCAGTCAATTGTAACCATGCCCCCCCCCCCCCCGGTCCCGGAATAGCGGGGACTTTTATTTTCGGTCCAGCCAACCCCAGCTAAATTCCCCGCCCTGCGGAGATAATCTGGTGGTTTAGTCCCCACCAAATGCACCCGCACCCAAGGGCCATTAGGTGAAGCCCCATCCACACTGTATTTTCCGGGAAGACCCAGCACTGCGGGGCCTACTGAAAGGTAAAAACATGGCCCATTTCGACGGCTATCCCCGGTATACCCCCGGATGTGGGAGCCGTGGTTTCAATTGACTGGTACATAATGATCCTTGTGATCCAATCTCATGCCAAGATGATTTCTGTTCTAACATTGCCAGGTTAGTTACTCTTAAGCATAAAAAAGCCTGGACAGTATTTGAGAAAGACTGTTGTGAGATTAAATCATCACTACTTCACTATTCCACAACATTGGGTGATGATGGAACTTTATTGAATATTTTGATTTTAATTTTGTTCCCTAAACGCTTCAAGTCAACTGATTAATACAAATTAATTCAATTCTATCTCCACAATATTCGGCACTGCATTGCAGGGCTCGACATTAACGGTGGTCCGATGGTCCGGGACCACCAGATTCATGGTCCGGACCAGTAGAAACCAGTTCTGGCTAGTCCGACTGGACCAGTGAAATTTCCAAGAAGAAATAATTTAATCAGAAATGTTAAGCACGATCCCTGACTAAATCTGACAATATGTATAATCCAACAAATAAATGCAGTGCAAGGAGCGTTCATTGTTTTTATTTACATTCCCTTGCGCATGCGATACATCTGCGACCGGAAGTAAACAGCACAGAACAGTATACGATAGCTGTGAAATCATCGGAATTAGGTCAATCTTTATTACGATGTAAAATTCCAATAACTTATTTTAGCAAATCATTTCGTCCATATTTATAGCATTGAATTTGGTTTTTATGTATTTATCGTATGCATAGTAAATTAAAGCCATTTGCTAATGTGATTGACAAATTTTAATGTACATTCAAGTCAGATATGTACTATATATCTTTTATTGCTGCCTGATAATCCAACGTATATTCTAGTCAATCCTCATACTATTGTTTCATTGTTGTAATGTTAACCAGTTAAAGTTTTATATTAAAATTAAAAGCTCACTATTATTTTCATCATGTGTGTATATAATAAACCTTTACAGGCAAAGAATTAAAATCATATCATCAACAAGAGTGACACTCACAAAATACGCCCATCAATAATTTCTTGTATTCTAAGACAACTTACTGTCACATTGGCCCTTTGAGAAGCAAGCTTTTCAAGAAGCAAATGATCTCCCAAAGACGATCAACGTGTTCGGGATTTGAAAAACAACATTCATGTAAAAATCGTCTCCAAGAGATGATTCATCCTTAATCGTACCCAAGAGACAATCAGTGTGTACTTGGCAAAGCATTTATACCGGCAAACATTCTTGGTAAAGTTTTTATAGCAACAAACATTTTCAGCAAGTTTGGTGAAGGTCAGATGAGAATTGTTCAAGTTAGAGAGTAGACAAAGCTTAAATGGCAAGGGCAGTAATCCTGAAGTGCTTCGGGGCATTTGGCTGATTATCATACTTGACCGATTTATTTTACCAACAAATATTTTCAGCAAGTTTGGTGAAGATCAGATGATAACTGTTCAAATTAGACAGTGGACAAAGCAAAAATGGCAAATTTTGACCAATTCAAGGGCCATAATCCTGAAGAGCCTGGCTGGTTATAGAACTTTGTCAAGAATATATACCAACAAACATTTATAGTAGCAAGTTTGGTGAAATTCGGATAAAAACTGTTCAAGTTTGAGAGTAGACAAAGCTAAAATGGCCAATTTTGATAAATTCAGGGGGCCATAACTCTGGAGTGCCTAAAGCGATTAGGCTCGTTATCGAACTTGACCTAGATATTTCACCAACAAACACTTTCATGAAGTTTGGTGGAAATTGGATGAGAAATGTTCAAGTTAGAGAGCGGACAAAGCTAAAATGGACAATTTTGACAAATTCAGGGGGCCATAACTCTGGAGTGCCTAAAGCGATATGGCTGGTAATTGAACTTGACCGATATATTTCACCAACAAACACTTTCATGACGTTTGGTGGAAATTGGATGAGAAATGTTCAAGTTAGAGAGCGGACAAAGCTAAAATGGACAATTTTGACAAATTCAGGGGGCCATAACTCTGGAGTGCCTAAAGCGATTTGGCTGGTTATTGACCTTGACCGAGATATTTCACCAACAAACACTTTCATGACGTTTGGTGGAAATTGGATGAGAAATGATCAAGTTAGAGAGCGGACAAAGCTAAAATGGCCAATTTTGACAAATTCAGGGGGCCATAACTCTGGAGTGCCTAAAGCGATTTGGCTGGTTATCGAACTTGACCTAGATATTTCACCAACAAACACTTCCATGAAGTTTGGTGGAAATTGGATGAGAAATGTTCAAGTTAGAGAGCGGACAACATTGTGCAGCCGCCCGCCCGCCGCCCGCCCAATTTTGACAAATTCAGGGGGCCATAACTCTGGAGTGCCTAGAGCGATTTGGCTGGTTATCGAACTTGACCTAGATATTTCACCAACAAACACTTTCATGAAGTTTGGTGGAAATTGGATGAGAAATGTTCAAGTTAGAGAGCGGACAACATTGTGGAGCCGCCCGCCCGCCCGCCGCCGGCCCGCCATGGGTGTTCCCATAATACGGCCATCGTAAGATGGGCGTATAAAAAGTATCAATTTGGTCAGGACCAGTGGATATTTGGTCAGGACCAGTAGAAAATATATCTACTAGTCCGAATGGACCAGTGGATTTAAAAGTTAACGTCGAGCCCTGCATTGTTAAATAAAACTCAAAAGTTACACTTGTAAATTATATAACCAAATACCTTTCCCTCAAATATTTCACAAATTTATATTGATATATCAACAACAATGCATCACCATACTGCATCTCTGACTGATTATTGATTTTCATTCTTGGCTACTAAGAAAACAAAAAGTGAGCACAAAGCGTCTTCAGAAAAAGAACTTGTAAAGTATGCACCAGTCAATTGTAACCACGCCCCCCCCCACCCCCCCGCATGGACAGCAGGTACTTTGACTTTCGGTCCAGCCAGTCCCCGGTAAAATCCCTGCCCTGCGGGAACGAACTGGTGGTAAAATCCCGTGAATAACCCCTCACCCCGGGGATCTAAGGTAAGAGCAATTCCCTGATATAATTTGCGGGAAGACAAAACCACCGCTACCTCCCGGCATTGCGAGGACACTAGTTCTGGCTTCCATAATTTTAATGTTGATATTTATTTTTTTACCGGTATGTTTACAACACATTGAACAAGTCCAAAAAGGTAATATATAATGTGTTCGCTGAAGTTCTTTAGCTACGAGGACACCTGAAAGGTTAAAACACAGCCCTCCTCCCCCCCCCCGTTATATTCCCAAGGGGCCCTGGTAACAATTGAATGGTGCATTATATGAGAGGAAATCAAAATTGAGCAGGCAAGATTGTTTTACCTACGGCGATGGTTTATCACAATGTCATTGAACAAAATGTACTTACACTGAGAGTGGCTCCAAGACTTTTCTATGCACATAGGTAAACAATCATCTTATTCATAAGCCAGATGCTGTGCACATATTCATACATTTGGCTTCGTTTAGAATGAAACTTCATAAATAAGTATGCGCATATTTGATATTTTTTATCTCCATTTTGCAAAATTGAAATCACATGATTTTATCAAACAAAACTTGTATTGCTTGAAAATTTACGTGTCAAATTAAAAATGCTACCCACTGTAAGAAGAAAATGGTGGTAATCATTCAATGGCGGCTTTATTGATAAATTTCTTCAATAAAACACGTATGAAATACACATCATCAGCATCCGGAAGTAGTGATAACATACATGTCTGAATCATTCCGCCGCTCTGATCAGAGTAAATGAGGTCAATACAGTAGACTGGTACCCTGATTTACTTTTCCTCAAAAATATAAAGTTATACAGGTACGCGGCATATGGGTTTTAGTTAACATTAATAGTATTTGAACAATAAATACCAAAAATCATCTTGTGTTTGAAAAAGTGCTTAGTGCCATGCAATGATTAGTTAAAAAATAAACTTTGTATCGAAAAGAAAATATCACGGAAACATGCAAATTATGTCGAAAAAAAGAACAGGGACCGACTTCGGATTTTTTTTATTAACAATGGATATCGTTTTTATAAATAAATACCAACATTCTATACAAAGGATATTAACAATACTTTTTGTAAACAAACTTTCCTGGTTGTTTTCTACTTAGACCGCACACTTTAGTCGCTTTACGTATGAATTCACAAGACATTTCGAATGCGCGATGGGCACCGCGGTTATCTGATATTGGTTTCTTTTCGGATAAGAGAAAGAGGGTACCAGTCTTAATCAATACAGAGCATTGAACGGGAAAATTTCGATGAGTACTTTTCCAATATTTTCATATTCTTATTGCATATAATCTGACCGATGCAAGAGGATTCATGTAGTTAACCCTATTAGCTCACTAGCTACGTATGAATTTCTTGTGCTTCATTAAAAGAACATACGGTTAGCTTGAATTGTTAGGAGAACTATTTTTATTGGATTTTTTCATTGTAATCAGTTCTGGTACTACTTTGATTATTCAAATTTGCTAACGGCAATCCAATCAAAATACAGCGTATGAATACATTACGTCAGTGAACCCCCAGATGCGGCTTGAGAATGCAGATATCGTGAGTATCGCTATGAACTAGGCCACAAGTGCCCTAGTCCAAAAAAACAAATACTGGTATTTTCATTGCATTGTCCATGATATTCTTTTTCATTTTTATTGTGGCTGACAGTAAGACAATTTGTAAATGTATTATGATGTGAATGTGTGGATACAGTCTTGACACAACTCACAAAGAATGTTTTTAAAAGTTTTAATAGTCTCTACTATAAACACATGTATACAGTTCTATGGAGCACCAGTAAAAACAATTTATACAGTGACATCAATAATTGTCTTGTACCACAAGTGTTTTACATTAATGTAATAAATACTTCTGAATGGGTTTTTTTCTCCAGATTTGGGAAAAACATGATATAATTTGCAAGGGTATGGGTCCAATAGATGGACCCGTGGGAACTGTAGAAAAAAGGTTTTGTCAACATACGCTGCTTGTGGTATAAGTACACTGGATTTCACTGTTAGTGACAGGATTTTACTAACGTCTTTTACACATGTTTCAGTAACTACAAAATAAATGTTTATTTAAAAAAAAATTAAATCTTCAGTATCTCATTATATCAAAAGGAGTATTGACCGTCTGAAGTCACTGTGAGGGAGCAAGAATAGTGATGTCACCACAAATGTGTTAGTTCTTGAGAACATTCAAAAACCAATTTGGAATCAGCGATGCAGACGGCCACACATTTTGTTAATCTTGCAAAAACAATGATAAAACAGCTAGTTTCAACTGGTTCTTTACAAAAAGATATATAAACAGTAAATATATACAATTTACAATACCTTTTCAAGGCAAAATGATGTTTTTGAAAGAAATCTTACAATATAAAATTATGCGAACGACCACACTCGAGAATTTTAGGCGTACGACCACACTTTATTATCTAATTTTGACAGCAGTGCGAATAAAGCTTCAAATACTTTATTTGTTTATATGTATGGTAAATCTTTAAGATGGAGTGTCGACAACTTCAGGTCTGCAGATATTGTGGCAAGGTCCTTGGGAACATTTCCACACTGCGGCAGCTCGAAAAAAACACATATAGTTTATATTAGAAACCATAAAGAAGTATCGCTTCATATAAGTCAAATCTGCAAAACCTTTATTTTGTTTATTAGTATGACAAAACTGTTAGCTCGTCTAAATAGTATAAAGGCCGAAATGTTTTCAAAACCAAGTTTTCGTCGTCGGCTTTGTCGTCGTCTTAACATCATAACTATGTCTTTAACTTTATTATCTTTTACCTAAAGTGGTGTATATGTGTTACCAGTGAAAATAAGCCAATGTCATAAAATCATTCTTCCAAATATTGCGTTTAAATTTAATTATACATATACATAAATCTCTGGTTTATTTTTTTATAATTATACAGCAGGCTATTTTCGTAGTCAAATACTATTTTCGCGAAAATAGGCTATTTTAGCTATCTAGCTATACCCTATCTAAACTATAGCTATATCTGTTTTTAGAAACTAAACTCTCAAACTCTGGAAAAAAAAACGAATGCTGGGGTCCATAAGCGGCGTAGACTGCACTATGTTTCATTTAAAATGGTGAAGAAATAGTGAAGTTACATTGTATCTTTGTTTAAAGTCATTTGAAGCAAAATATTGCCTTCCCACGGTAGCATTTATGACACAATTTATCATGTGGTATACACACACTGACTCTTCAAGCTCTAGATATTGAGATAATGGTATTTATTTCTATGGGATAAATCAAAGAAGAATGTAGGTTTAAAGCCTTTCTTTGCATAAAGTAAGTGTTGCAACAATTAATGCTTGCAAAATTGGAGTGTAAACAGAAAACTTCATAAAGATTGAAAAGCATTGGCGACACAATTTTTTTCATGATTTAGTGCCATTCCAACATCCAAAAAAAATAAAAGTTAAACAATTATGCTAGGTGTTGGTATTTCTAGTCACAAAACAGGTACCCCTGTACAAATCATTTGTGTGACATAATTTTAGTGTAATATTGCATTCTTACATAGAATCAATGAGTAGTCATTCTAAAATGCTGTCCATGCTTCTTCTTTTTAACGATCATTAAAAAAAGAATCCTGGACGGCATTTTAGATTGCCTACTACTTAAATCACTGGTAGTTTCACTATTGGTGTTCGGAATCTATAGAATGCTTGAGAATGGTTATTTCATAATATGTGTATTGTTCAAAATGTTCCTGAGGAATGGGGCAGCCTCCCGCTCTAGTCCACCTAAATGGCCGTCAACGAATCTTTTGAAGATTTTTTTACTATATATGGCAGACTCATGACAGGGAATTACTGACATTACGGACCATGGACATTATGGACCAGACATAACGGACAAGACTTGGGAACATAACGGACCGTATTTAGGGACATTACGGACCATCTTGAGAAACTTACCGACCATGATTAATAATGTTATTAACATTTTTTATTTATTCACTCCATCGTCTTCATTCATTAATAAATACTTGTATATGAGTGCTCAGTATGATATGACACATAAAAATTGTCTTCCATCTGACTGTGAAAAAATCCTGTGATATTCAAATAGAATCAATTGTTGGAATGTAAATTCCTGTGGAATTGCATTAGGTGTTAAAGACCAGTGTATACCCACAGTAAATAAGTTTATAGCAAATTTATTTTTAATAAAATATTATGTGATTAATGAACAAAATTTGAAAAATCGGCAGTTAAAACAGTTAAAAGAAACAAAACAAATAATTTCCAAAACAGTTTATTTCCCAAAATCAATCAAGCACATATAAGAACGTATAAATATACATATGATTCACGAATGTTATACAACAATAACAATATCTAGCACAAACAACAATGTCACCAATGTCACCATTTGTATTTAAAATACTGGCCCATAAAGTCTCGCACATGCTTTCAGAAGACTGCTAATGGACACTTCGTTTGCAGAATACTCTGCCCAAAGCTTCATGAGTCTGCCTTGTGTCAAAGTCTAAGGCTTGCGCTGGTCGAGTTCCTTTACTAGCTTGCACGGAACGGGAATTTCCTGTGCCTCTCTGTAAAGGAGTTCTACCAACAAATGTTGCATTCCATGGCCCGGTGGTTTGCATAGAGACCTCTAGAACAGTGGATACAATGAGCGCAAGGCATACTATTCAGTTTTATGGCGGAGGAAGTTGTGAGGATGTAAAGCACATCTCCTGCATTTAATTAAATAAACGATGTTTGTTTGTTGGAATTCTTGCAAAGTGATGTTTAAAACTGGTAATTTCTGAACGCATTAATCGGTGTTAGTTGTAATTGTGGCCCGTAATTATCAGCCGTATATCATAAAAGAAACAACCATTATATTGACAACCTTTAATTTGTAATCATGAAAGTGTGAAAACCCAATGTGATGGCCCACTTTCACTGAACCGTTCAATTAAAACAGATGTAACGGAAAACAAATATGACAATCCAAAGTTTATTTCAGACAGCAATTGATCAACTTTAACAACATATCCATATTCACATTCACAAATATACATAAGTTGTATGTAAAATTATAAATCATTGTCTGTAAAAGGCGTAATGACCTCAAATATGGCATTTTTATAAATTTTGTTCTAAAACAAACTGTGAGTAATGTGTAGTTCATGGTCCGCAATGTCTTGTTATATGGTACATTATAAAGTAAAAACAAACTGAGTTAATATATAAATCATTGTCTGCAAATATGGTATATTATAAAGTTAAAACAAACTGAGTAAAATTATATATTATGGTCCTTAATGTCCCTAAATATGGTCCGTTTTGTCCCCAAATCTAGTCCGTTATGTCTGGTCCATAATGTCCATGGTCTGTTATGTCTGTGACCCGTGACAGGAATACATAAGAAATGTCAAAATAAGGAAAAAGTTTTCCCAGATCGCTCATTATTGTAGCTACCTCCCGCTCTCAACCCGTACAGCATATTAAGAATAATCCACAATAATGCGCGTTTAGGGAATTTTTTTAACATTTGGATATTCAGATTATTCATTTTGTTCCCTAAACGTAGAGTCGCCAAATCAAAAATCGTCAAAGACGAAGACTTCGTCTTTAACGATTTTTGTATAAACTTTATATGGACTAATTTAGCTAAAGAACTTCAGCGAACACGTTATACATTACCTTTTTGGAACATCAAAAAAATAAATATCAACATTAAAGTTATGGAAGCCAGAACTAGGACTAATTAAGAACAAACTAACGAAAGACCTTCACAAGTCGACACCTCGCTCAAGTCAATGATACGGGCATACCGCTTCATGAACACCTCTGATGGGTATCATTCAATACTTACTTTGCCATCGACTGATGAACCATTTCTAAATACCACGACCCTTTTCATCTCGACCAATTTCGTTTAGTAGGCCTAATGTTTACATTGCACTATTGTGTGTTGCTAAAATCCGGTATCCGGTCTCGAATCGCATTCGGTGCTCCTCGGCCATTTTTATCGGGTCGCACTAAAATGCGGTCTTTACAGCGGACGATATAGAAAGCGTTGAATAGTGCGGACGACATAAACAAAGAAAGGTTTTGAAAACTGCGGCTAATATAGTCAAAGAAGGAAATCGAATACTTGTGTTTTTCGGGTACAGTACAGGGTGATACAGAAATCCACATTGGATTATGATCCCAAAATAAGAAAGTTGTAGACATATTTTGATAAAAGATAGGAAATCAAAGTGAAATCCAGATTTTGAGACGTGAAATCCACTCATCACTCATTTATTTTTGTCAAATATTTATTTTTGTTAAACAAATAATTGAAAAGGAATTATACTAGGTTTTCATTTCAAATTATATTCAAATTGATCCAAAAATAAGAAAGTTGTAGACATATTTTGAAAACAAAGATCGGAAATCAAATAGTGAATTCCAGTTTTCTAGAAGTGAAATCCACATATTGAGACGTGACAGCAACTCATAACTCATTTATTTTTAACAAATATTTAGAGAGAGAAAGGCTTATGGTAATGCCTACACGCAGGTTCTTTTGTGACATTAATCTCTGTTATTCAGAAGCATGTTAATTGTTTTCTTTCACAATGCTATTTTTTATTTGTTACATTAAGAAACTAACCAACGGTGTTGTGAACTGAAATAAATTTCTGAACACACGAAATAACTAAAGCATATCAATTTGTATCATTAAAACTGTTTGTCAACATGGTTATAACTGTTATGTATCAGCGTATTAGAACTGCACTGTGCACTCGCCATTTGCTTTACTCACGATGCTTCATCGAGCTTTTATAGCTTTAAGAAATCAAACAGAACACATTCAAAAATGTAAACAAAGGGCATGTACATGTACATGATGTTGGCGGTAAGACTCATAACATATAAAAAAATATAACCAAATTGCACCTCGTTTACCAAGATCCGGATGCTAATAGACACAAACTAATTCCTGTTAGCGTCCTCTGTACATGTAACCGGAAATGATAAATAAAGATTTCGAGTATTTGAAAGGCCTTTAAGTTTATTGTTGAAAACGGAATAAATGTAAACGAAGCAAATGCAGTTATACAATACATGTATATATATTTGCAGTTATGGTATAGCATAATTTAAAAAATGCAATTCTATGAGGAAAAACACAATTCTCATGGAACAGCAAAATGACGGTAGGAAATATTCACCTTCGACAAAAGAATCTGTATATCTATTAAAGTGCATGCTTTATTTTCAAAAGAAAAAGTTCATCAAACCGGCCTGCAGTTTTATTGTGATTTATATTCGGAATCTATATCCATTGACATGCGTGTCGTACATATGGATACGTTTATTTACAGGGGATGCAACTCTTTCAAACGTATTACTCATTAGTTATATTACTTTTTTAGTGATTGTTTTATGAGATGGTACTGGAGACGGAAATAATTGATTTTAGCCTTTTGATTGTAAGTGTATGCACTAAAAAGTGTTGCTGATAATTTAGAATTAGAGAATGATACTTTTTTGACTACTGTTAGAGTGATTTGGATTTATATTTTGTGAAAATGTTTGGGTTTTTTACCTAATTGGCAAAAAATGTAGCGAAATAATGTAATTTGTCGATTTCGAGGCGTAAAAACAAAGGCCCTGAGGTCACATTCGAACCTCCTCGGCCATTTTTTCAAAAACAACCTCGGATGTATATGGACGGTTTACATACTTAAAAAGTGGTACGTTTAAGTCCGCTGCAAATAGATCGCGTAGTAATCTTATTTAGTAGTTTAAATTTATGACTTAACTCTTGGGAATCGTAATTATGTTTGCAATAATACACTTCACTGGCAATCAATTTAAACTGAGAGCAATGAATGCAACTCTTAAACACTACATTTAATTAACGCTTTTATTAAAAAAGTACGGACTACTTCAACAGATGTACCGGCATACAATCCGAGGTTGTTTTTGAAAAAATGGCCGAGGAGCTCCGAATGCTGAGGTCAATAACTCCTTTCAATTTTTGAGCATGCGCAAAGCAATTCTACGCATGCGGTGCAGGGTGATATAGGAATCCAGTGGATTTCACGTGAAATACATTCAAAACGTTAAATCAACTCAAACACATTCATTTTAACTAATAAATAAAACATTTTACATACATATTGGAAAATGCTTCATGAAGGGATCAAATTTTATTGAATTTGGTCGAAAAATGAAAACAAAAACTGTCAAAGAGTCAGCGCGCTCGACTTTTCCGCCAGTTTTCGCTGTATGAATTGAAAAGTTTTGGCGAAACATGCATGGATCACTGTTAGATTAGATTTCAATGCAATGCATGATGTGCTGAGATATTGACATAAATTGAATTCGAAAATATTTGAGGTGGTACGCAAACTTCAACGTAAATTCTAAGTCGTAAAAGGGGCATAATTCTGTCAAAATGCTTGAAAGAGTTACCTCCTCCTGTTTACAGATTGGGGGCATGATGGTGAACAAGTGTGCAACGTTTTAAAGCCATATATATGTCAATGGACTTTGAAAATATTTGAGGCGGTAAGCAAACTTAAACGTAAATTCTAAGTCGAAAAAGGGGGCATAATTTTATCAAAATGCTTAATAGAATTACCTCCTCCTGTGTACAGGTTGAGGGGGGTGGGTGATGGTGAACAGTTGTGCAAAGTTTCAAAGCCAGATGTCAATGGACTTTGAAAATATTTGTTGTGGTAAGCAAACTTTAGCGTAAATTCTAAGTAGAAAAAGGGGGCATAATTTTGTCAAAATGCTTGACAACCGCATGTGTACAGGTTGAGGCCATGATAGTGAACAAGTGTGCCAAGTTTCAAAGCCATATGTCAATGGACTTTGAAAATATTTGAGGTGGTACGCAAACTTTAACGTAAATTCTAAGTCGAAAAAGGGGCATACTTTTGTCAAAATGCTTGATAGAGTTACCTCCTCCTGTGTATACGTTTTGGGTATGATGGTGAACAAGTATGCAAAGTTTCAAAGCAATATGTCTATGGACTTTGAAAATATTTGAGGTGGTACGCAAACTTTAACATAAGTGGTTACGCCGACGCCGACGCTCGGGTGACTAGGATAGCTCTCCTTATTCTTCGAATAGTCGAACTAAAAATAGAGTAATTTTTCAAACAAAATTCAGAAATCGAAGTGAAAGCCAGTTTTTGATACAGCGAAGAATTCTTTTGAGTTTAAAATTTGATACCATCCCTAAGCCTCATAAACTTCACTGGTAAAGTTCAAAAACTTGACTGAATTCTTTTATGAATGTCAATTTGAAATAAGAAATATCAGACAGTTTCAAACCTTTTTCTTATTTAAAAAAAATATTTATTTTTTTTCCATTTACTGATCATTCTCACAGATTACATAACTTGCTATCTCATAACTTTTGTAACATTTGCATCTGTGTGCTATTTTGCAACTGTACCATTTACATTTCTGATTGCCATATTTTTAAGATATTGAACAATCATCTGTCATCACTTGCATTGCTTTTGCATTCACCAGTTTTTGTCAATCGCGGCATGTACATTCTTAATATGCAACTTATAAAAATGGACATAATCCATGTGCACATCTGCCTTTTCTATATTCCTGTTATTGATTAAAACAATGTCAATTACTTAAAAAAACATATAACATATTAACACAATTATTAACATTTCCGATTTTTCTGCTCATATTTGTTGCTTTAAATAAAAAACCACTTGCTATTTATCATTCCTGACAAAATATAATTATGCGAACAACATCAGTTAAAATAATTTTCTTCCATTATGAAACAACATAAGTATTTGCACTTTTGATTTAAAACAACAACAAAACCTTTAAAAGTTGTAATTCACTTCTTACGGCTATTGACATTGCAACCTTTGCACACCTAAGTATTTGAACTTTTGCTTTTTTGTTTTCAAATGTTTCATACAGTTGCAAATCACTTCTTAAAGCTATTGACATTGTAACTTTTGCATACCTTTGTATTTGAACTTGCGATTTTTGCTCACAAATACTTTCCACAGGTGCAAAACACTCATAATGGCTATTGACATTGTAACTTTTGCTAACCTTAGTATTTGAACTTGCGAGTTTTGTAAACAAATACTTCCCGCAGGTGAAAATCACTCTTCCTTACAAAATACTAACTGTACATTGCTATGGATCGATTTAGAGCGAGCCTTTTTTGCTGTGACCTACAGCAATTTTGTACTTGTATGTTTATATACACCCGATATGTTTAAAGGGTGGACGGTGTGCAGTCACAATGGCCTTGTGGTCTCGCATTGAGGATAGCCAAATCGACGGACTAACAAATAATATTTTATTGCACTATAAATCATTGCATTGATAAACAACAACAACACAACAAATATTAACGATATTTTGGCGCATTTTCATGAGAATTTGTGGCCACGTGGCTATAAATATTTTTATAGAGGCTGATATCTAGTGTCAATCATTTACAGTGATTATGATTAAAACTGAGCAGTGTAGATGCATGTAATTCTCAGCTTGACTGCAGTAGCATTTGAAATTGCAAATCACTAGTATTTGATATTGCAAATTAGCGGTGGCTATTCTTTCTCCAGTTTGTTGATATACTGTTAATTCACTTTCTGTTCATTAAAAAAATACCCCCAAAGAAAGCATTAGGGCATGCATGTCATGAAACAAAAGCATCAGTTAAACAAAACAGATAAAACACGTAATGTCATTAACATTTTATTTTGATTTGATGGGTTTAAATGATCATAGAAGTATCTTCTGAATAAATGTAATCAAAAGAATGTATACACCATTCGAAAAGTCAACGTGTTTTTGGCCTAAAAAGTTAGTAGAATAATGTGCTTTTCCTTTGTATATTTAATTACTGTCGATATATAATGGTTTTGGGCGACTGCCATGTCCGTAATCATTGAACGTGTGAGAGTGCAGCTTTAAAGGTTGTAAAACGCTCATATTTTTCGAATTATCTTGTCCATTCAGTAACACTGTTTAAGTTTCTTTAGGTAATTCAAGCCTTTTTGATAGCAATTCATCACTTTGCAAAAATTTCATCTCCAGAAAAGGTTGACATTAATGTCTGATGAAGTATGTGCTTTTCCTTTGTACATTAAATTACTGTCAATATATACTGGTTTTTGGCGGCCACCTACGAAATGGACGAAGCCATTCAGGGGCTGGGATACCAACTGGCGGAGATTACCCGCCATGTTCGTCATCATTGAACGGCCCGCTTTTGATCGTCGTCCCCGTTTATTTGCATTGCAATTTAAATTCCCGTCAACATCCTCGTCCTGCGACATCTGGAACGGCACATCCACGTCAATTTTAGTAGTCGGTCATGTTGGCAAGAGAGGTTTATACACAAGGTTCCACAAGTGGCTCATTTCAAGAAAAAAAGAATGCATCGGTCAATGTGTGAGATTGCAGCTTTAAAGGTTGTAAAACGCTTATAATTTTCGCATTTTCTTGTCACTTCAGTAACATTTTTTAGGTTTTTAAGGTAATTCAAGCCGGGAGCACCCGCCATGTCCGTCATCATTGAACGGCCCGCGTTTGGTCGTCGTTCCTGTTGATTTGCATTTCCTGTTCCATTCAGTGACAATTTTTAGGTTTCTTTGAATAATTCAAGTCATTTTGAAAGCAATTCATCAGTCGGCAATAATTTGATTTCCAGCGAAAGTTTGATATTAATATCTGAAGAAGTATGTGCTTTTCCTTTGTAAATTTAATTACTGTGAATTGGGTTTTAGCCAGAGCGTGTGCATTCCGCGATGTGGTTTCCCAAACCCTGAATGCCCTTATATCACAAAGTTCCACAAATGGCTAATTGTAAAGACAAATAATTTTTGCAATCGATCAATGTGTGAGAGTGCAGCTTTAAAGGCTGTAAAACGATCATATTTTTCGAATTTTCTTGTCCATTCAGTAACATTGTTTGAAAGCAATTCATCAGCCGGCAATAATTTCATCTCCAGGGGAGGTCTGACATTAATTTCTGATAAAGTATGTGCTTTTCCTTTGTAAATTTATTTACTGTCAATAAATATTGTGTTTTGGCTAAAAGGTCGGCCACCTACGAAATGGTCGAAGCCATTCAGGGTTTGGGAAACGACATCTCGGAATGCAACCGCCATGTCCGTCATCATTGAACCTCTGTCTTGGTCGTTGTCCCCGTTGATTTGCGTTGCAATTTGAATTCTCGTCAACTACGCATCTTGCTCCATCCGGAACGTCACAACCTCGTCACTGCAGTTGTCGGTCATGTTAAACAAGAAAGGTTTAGATCGGAAGGATCCTCAAGTTGATCATTTCAAGACAAACAATTTTTGGAATCTGTCGATGTATGAGAGTGCAGATTTAAAGAATGTAAAACGCTTATATTTTTCGCATTGTTTTGTCCACTCAGATACATTGTTTATGTTTCTTAAGCTAATTCAATCCTTTTTGAAAGCAATTTATCAGTCGGCAATAATTTAATCTGCAAGAAAAAACTGCCATTAATATGTTATGAATTATGTGCATATGGATTGGGAAACCACATCGCGGAATGCACCGGCCATGTCCGTCATCATTGAACATCTGTCCCACCCGCCTGTTTGGTCGTCGTCCCCGTTGATTTGCGTTGCAAATTGAACAGCGTCCTGCGTCACAGTAGTAGTCGGTCATGTTAGTCAGGAGAGGTTTACATCTCAACGTTCCATAAATGGCTTATTTCAAGACAAAAAGAATGCAATCGGTAAATGTGTGAGAGTGCAGCTTTAAAGGTTGTAAAACGCTTATATTTTTCGCATTTTCTTGTCAATTCATTTACATTTTTTAGATTTTTAGAATTTTGCTTTTCCTTTGTAAATTTAATTACTGTCAATAAATATTGGTATTTGGCGGCTAAAAGGTCGGCCACTTTCGAAATGGTCGAAACCATTCAGGGTCTGAGACACCACATCGCGGAATGCACCCTCCATGTCCGTCATGTTAGACAAGAGAGTTTATATCACAAAGTTCCAAAAATGGCTAATTGTAGAGACAAATAATTTTTGCAATCTGTCAATGTGTGAGAGTGCAGCTTTAAAGGTTGTAAAACGCTAATATATTTCGCATTTTCTTGTCAATTCAGTAAGATTTTTAGGTTTTTTTAGGTAATTCAAGCCGAGAGCACCCGACAATGTCCTTCATCATTGAACGGCCCGCGTTTGGTCGTCGTCCCCGTCGATTTGCGTTGCAATTTGAATTCTCGTCAACTACGCGTCTTGCTCCATCCGGAACGGCACATCCTCGTATCTATTAAAGTCGGTCATGTTAGACAAGAGAGGTTTATATCTCAGGGTGCCACAAATGGCTATTTCTAAAGACAAATAATTTTTGCAATCTCCCAATGTGTGAGAGTGCAGCTTTAAAGATTGTAAAACGCTAATATTTTTCGCATTTTCTTGTCTATTCAGTAAGATTTTTAGTTTTTTTTAGGTAATTCAAGGCGAGAGCACCCGCCATGTCCTTCATCATTGAACGGCCCGCATTTGATCGTCGTCCCCGTTGATTTGCTTTGCAATTTGAATTTTCGTCAACAACGTCGTCCCGCGCCACCCGGAACGACACATCCTCGTCACTGTTGTAGTCGGTAATGTTAGACAAGAGAGGTTTATATCTTAAAATTCCACGAATGTCTAATTTTTAAAACAAATAATTTTTGCAATCTGTCAATGTATGAGAATGCAGCTTTAAAGATTGTAAAACGCTAATATATTTTGCATTTTCTTGTAAATTATTCAGTAACATTGTTTTAGTTTCTTTAGATAATTCAAGTCTTTTTGAAAACAATTCCTCAGTCCGCAATAATTTTTATTTCCAGGGAAAGTTTGACATTAATATCTGATGAAGTATGTGCTTTTCCTTTGTAAATTTTATTACTGTCAATAAATATTGGTATTTGGCGGCTAAATGGTCGGCCACTTTCGAAATGGTCGAAGCCATTCAGGGTTTGGGACATCACATCGCGGAATGCACCCGCCATGTCCGTCATGTTAGACAAGAGAGCTTTATATTACAAGGTTCCAAAAATGGCTCATTTCAAGACAAAAAGAATGCAATTGGTCAATGTGTGAGAGTGCAGCTTTAAAGATTATAAAACGCTATTATTTTTCGCAATTTCTTGTCAATTCAGTATGATTTTGAGGTTTTCTTTAGGTAATTCAAGCCGAGAGCACCTACCATGTCCTTCATCATTGAACGGCCCGCGTTTGGTCGTCGTCCCCGTTGATTTGCGTTGCAATTTGAATTCTCGTCAACTACGCGTTTTGCGCCATCCGGAACGACACCTCCTCGTCACTGTTGTAGTCGGTCATGTTAGACAAGAGAGTTTTATATCACAATGTTCCAAAAATGGCTAATTGTAGAGACAAATAATTTTTGCAATCTCCAAATGTGTGAGAGTGCAGCTTTAAAGATTGTAAAACGCTAATATTTTTCGCATTTTCTTGTCTATTCAGTAAGATTTTTAGTTCATTTTTAGGTAATTCAAGGTGAGAGCACCAGCCATGTCCTTCATCATTGAACGGCCCGCATTTGATCGTCGTCCCCGTTGATTTGCTTTGCAATTTGAATTCTCGTCAAAAACGCCGTCCTTGCACCACCCGGAACGACACATCCTCGTCACTGTTGTAGTCGGTCATGTAAGACTAGAGAGGTTTATATCACAATGTTCCAAAAATGGCTAATTTTAGAGACAAATAATTTTTGCAATCTCCCAATGTGTGAGAGTGCAGCTTTAAACGTTGTAAAACGCTAATATATTTCGCAATTTCTTGTCAATTCAGTAAGATTTTTAGTTTTTTTTAGGTAATTCAATCCGAGAGCACCCGCCATGTCCTTCATCATTGAACGGCCCCCATTTGATCAGCCTCCTCATGGATTTTCTTTGCAATTTGAATTCTCTTCAACAACTTCGTCTTGCGCCACCCGGAACGACACCTCCTCGTCACTGTTGTAGTCGGTCATGTTAGACAAGAGAGGTCACAAAGTTCCTCAAATGTCGAATTGTTCAGTCAAAATATTTTTACAAGCGGTCAATGTGTGAGAGTGCAGCTTTAAAGGTTGTAAAACGATCATATTTTTCGAATTTTCTTGTCCATCAGTAACATTGTTTATGCTTCTTTAGATAAGTCAAGTCTTTTTGAAAGCAATTGATAAGTCGGCAATAATTTCATCTCCAGGGAAAGTTTGACATTAATATCTGATGAAGTATGTGCTTTTCCTTTGTAAATTTAATTACTGTCAATAAATATTGGTCTTTGGCGGCTAAAAGGTCGGCCACTTTCGAAACGGTCGAAGCAATTAAGGGTCTAGGACACCACATCGTGGAATGCACCCGCCAAGACCGTCATGTTAGACAAGAGAGGTTAATATCACAATGTTCCAAAAATGGTTAATTGTAGAGACAAATAATTTTTGCAATTCCAAATGTGTGAGAGTGCAGCTTTAAAGATTGTAAAACGCTAATATTTTTCGCATTTTCTTGTCTATTCAGTAAGATTTTTAGTTTTTTTAGGTAATTCAAGGCGAGAGCACCCGCCATGTCCTTCATCATTGAACGGCCCGCATTTGATCGTCGTCCCCGTTGATTTGCTTTGCAATTTGAATTCTCGTCAACAACACCGTCCTTGCACCACCCGGAACGACACATCCTCGTCACTGTTGTAGTCGGTCATGTAAGACTAGAGATGTTTATATCACAATGTTCCAAAAGTGACTAATTTTAGAGACAAATAATTTTTGCAATCTCCCAATGTGTGAGAGTGCAGCTTTAAAGATTGTAAAACGCTAATATTTTTCGCATTTTCTTGTCTATTCAGTAAGATTTTTAGTTTATTTAGGTAATTCAAGGTGAGAGCACCCGCCATGTCCTTCATCATTGAACGGCCCCCATTTGATCAGGCTGAATTTTCGCATTTTCTTGTCAATTCAGTTATCCTCATGGATTTTCTTTGCAATTTGAATTCTCTTCAACAACGTCGTCCAGCGCAACCCGAAAAGGCACATCCTCGTCACTGTTGTAGTTGGTCATGTTAGACAAGAGAGGTTTATATCACAAAGTTCCACAAATGACTAATTTTTAAGACAAATAAATTTTGCAATCTGTTAATGTGTGAGAGTGCAGCTTTAAAGGTTGTAAAACGCTAATATTTTTCGCATTTTCTAGTCAATTCAGTTACATTTTTTAGGTTTTTTTAGGTTATTCAAGCCGAGAGCATCCGCCATGTCCTTTATCATTGAACGGCCCGCATTTGATCGTCGTCCCCGTTGATTTGCTTTGCAATTTGAATTCTCGTCAACAACGCTGTCCTTGCACCACCCGGAACGACACATCCTCGTCACTGTTGTAGTCGGTCATGTAAGACTAGAGAGGTTTATATCACAATGTTCCAAAAATGGCTAATTTTAGAGACAAATAATTTTTGCAATCTCCCAATGTGTGAGAGTGCAGCTTTAAAGATTGTAGAACGCTAATATATTTCGCATTTTCTTGTCAGTTCAGTAACATTTTTAGTTTCTTTTTAGGTAATTCAAGCCGAGAGCACTCGCCATGTCCTTCATCAATGAACGGCCCGCATTTGATCGTCGTAATTTCAATTCTCGTCAACAACGTCGTCCTGCGCCACCCCGAACGACATATCCTCGTCACTGTTGTAGTCGGTAATGTTAGACAAGAGAGGTTTTTATCTTAAAGTTCCAAAAATATCTAATTGTAGAGACAAACAATTTTTGCAATCTATCAATGTGTGAGAGTGCAGCTTTAAAGATTGTAAAACGCTAATATTTTTCGCAATTTCTTGTCAATTCAGTAAGATTTTTAGTTTTTTTAGGTAATTCAATCCGAGAGCACCCGCCATGTCCTTCATCATTGAACTGCCCCCATTTGATCAGCTTCCTCATGGATTTTCTTTGCAATTTGAATTCTCTTCAACAACGTCGTCTTGCGCCACCCGGAACGACACCTCCTCGTCACTGTTGTAGTCGGTCATGTTAGACAAGAGAGGTCACAAAGTTCCTCAAATGTCGAATTGTTCAGTCAAAATATTTTTACAAGCGGTCAATGTGTGAGAGTGCAGCTTTTAAGGTTGTAAAACGATCATATTTTTCGAATTTTCTTGTCCATCAGTAACATTGTTTATGCTTCTTTAGATAAGTCAAGTCTTTTTGAAAGCAATTGATAAGTCGGCAATAATTTCATCTCCAGGGAAAGTTTGACATTAATATCTGATGAAGTATGTGCTTTTCCTTTGTAAATTTAATTACGGTCAATAAATATTGGTCTTTGGCGGCTAAAAGGTCGGCCACTTTCGAAACGGTCGAAGCAATTAAGGGTCTAGGACACCACATCGTGGAATGCACCCGCCAAGACCGTCATGTTAGAGCTTTATATCACAAGGTTCCAAAAATGGCTCATTTCAAGACAAAAAGAATGCAATTGGTCAATGTGTGAGAGTGCAGCTTTAAAGGTTGTAAAACGCTTATATTTTTCGCATTTTCTTGTCAATTCAGTAACATTTTTTAGTTTTTTTTTAGGTAATTGAAGCCGAGAGCACCAGCCATATCCTTCATCATTGAACGGCCCCCATTTGATCAGACTGAATTTTCGCATTTTCTTGCCAATTCAGTTATCCTCATGGATTTTCTTTGCAATTTGAATTCTCTTCAACAACGTCGTCCTGCGCAACCTGAAAAGGCACATCCTCGTCACTGTTGTAGTTGGTCATGTTAGACAAGACAGGTTTATATCACAAAGTTCCACAAATGACTAATTTTTAAGACTAATAAGCTTTGCAATCTGTCAATGTGTGAGAATGCAGCTTTAAATATTGTAAAACGTTAATATATTTCGCATTTTCTTGTCAATTATTCCTAACATTGTTTAGTTTCTTTAAGTCTTTTTGAAAGCATTTGCTCAGTCAGCAATAATTTTTATTTCCAGGGAAAGTTTGACATTAATATCTGATGAAGTATGTGCTTTTCCTTTGTAAATTTAACTACTGTCAATAAATATTGGTATTTGGCAGCTAAATGGACGGCAACTTTAGAAATGGTCGAAGCCATTCAGGGTCTGGGACATTACATCGCGGAATGACCCGTCATGTCCGTCATGTTAGACAAGAGAGCTTTATATCACAAGGTTCCGAAAATGGCTCATTTCAAGACAAAAAGAATGCAATTGGTCAATGTGTGAGAGTGCAGCTTTAAAGGTTGTAAAACGCTTATATTTTTCACATTTTCTTGTCAATTCAGTTACATTTTTTAGTTGTTTTTTTTTTAGGTAATTCAAGCCGAGAGCACCCGCCATGTCCTTCATCATTGAACAGCCCGCGTTTGGTCGTCGTCCCCGTTGATTTGCGTTGCAATTTGAATTCTCGCCAACTACGCGTCTTGCACCATCCGGAACGACACCTCCTCGTCACTGTTGTAGTCGGTCATGTTAGACAAGAGAGTTTTATATCACAATGTTCCAAAAATGGCTAATTGTAGAGACAAATAATTTTTGCAATCTCCAAATGTGTGAGAGTGCAGCTTTAAAGATTGTAAAACGCTAATATTTTTCGCATTTTCTTGTCTATTCAGTAAGATTTTTAGTTTTTTTTTAAGTAATTCAAGGTGAGAGCACCCGCCATGTCCTTCATCATTGAACGGCCCGCATTTGATCGTCGTCCCCGTTGATTTGCTTTGCAATTTGAATTCTCGTCAACAACGCCGTCCTTGCACCACCCGGAACGACACATCCTCGTCACTGTTGTAGTCGGTCATGTAAGACTAGAGATGTTTATATCACAATGTTCCAAAAATGACTAATTTTAGAGACAAATAATTTTTGCAATCTCCCAATGTGTGAGAATGCAGCTTTAAAGATTGTAGAACGCTAATATATTTCGCATTTTCTTGTCAATTCAGTAACATTTTTAGTTTCTTTTTAGGTAATTCAAGCCGAGAGCACCCGCCATGTCCTTCATTATTGAACGGCCCCCATTTGATCAGCCTCCTCATGGATTTTCTTTGCAATTTGAATTCTCTTCAACAACGTCGTCTTGCACAACCCTGAACGACACCTCCTCGTCACTGTTGTAGTCGGTCATGTTAGACAAGAGAGGTCACAAAGTTCCTCAAATGTCGAATTGTTCAGTCAAAATATTTTTACAAGCGGTCAATGTGTGAGAGTGCAGCTTTAAAGGTTGTAAAACGATCATATTTTTCGAATTTTCTTGTCCATCAGTAACATTGTTTATGCTTCTTTAGATAAGTCAAGTCTTTTTGAAAGCAATTGATAAGTCGGCAATAATTTCATCTCCAGGGAAAGTTTGACATTAATATCTGATGAAGTATGTGCTTTTCCTTTGTAAATTTAATTACTGTCAATAAATATTGGTCTTTGGCGGCTAAAAGGTCGGCCACTTTCGAAACGGTCGAAGCAATTCAGGGTCTAGGACACCACATCGTGGAATGCACCCGCCAAGTCCATCATGTTAGACAAGAGAGGTTAATATCACAATGTTCCAAAAATGGCTAATTGTAGAGACAAATAATTTTTGCAATCTCCAAATGTGTGAGAGTGCAGCTTTAAAGATTGTAAAACGCTAATATTTTTCGCATTTTCTTGTCTATTCAGTAAGATTTTTAGTTTTTTTAGGTAATTCAAGGCGAGAGCACCCGCCATGTCCTTCATCATTGAACGGCCCGCATTTGATCGTCGTCCCCGTTGATTTGCTTTGCAATTTGAATTCTCGTCAACAACGCCGTCCTTGCACCACCCGGAACGACACATCCTCGTCACTGTTGTAGTCGGTCATGTAAGACTAGAGATGTTTATATCACAATGTTCCAAAAATGACTAATTTTAGAGACAAATATTTTTTGCAATCTCCCAATGTGTGTGAGTGCAGCTTTAAAGGTTGTAAAACGATCATATTTTTCGATTTTTCTTGTCCATCAGTAACATTGTTCATGCTTCTTTAGATCAGTCAAGTCTTTTTGAAAGTAATTGATAAGTCGGCAATAATTTCATCTCCAGGGGAAGTTTGACATTACTATCTGATGAAGTATGTGCTTTTCCTTTGTAAATTTAATTACTGTCAATAAATATTGGTATTTGGCGGCTAAAAGGTCGCCACTTTCGAAACGGTCGAAGCAATTCAGGATCTGGGACACCACATCGTGGAATGCACCCGCCAAGACCGTCATGTTAGAGCTTTATATCACAAGGTTCCAAAAATGGCTCATTTCAAGACAAAAAGAATGCAATTGGTCAATGTGTGAGAGTGCAGCTTTAAAGGTTGTAAAACGCTTATATTTTTCGCATTTTCTTGTCAATTCAGTAACATTTTTTAGGGTTTTTTTAGGTAATTTAAGCCGAGAGCACCAGCCATGTCCTTCATCATTGAACGGCCCCATTTGATCAGGCTGAATTTTCGCATTTTCTTGTCAATTCAGTTATCCTCATGGATTTTCTTTGCAATTTGAATTCTCTTCAACAACGTCGTCCTGCGCAACCCGAAAAGGCACATCCTCGTCACTGTTGTAGTTGGTCATGTTAGACAAGAGAGGTTTATATCAAAAAGTTCCACAAATGACTAATTTTTAAGACAAATAAATTTTGCAATCTGTCAATGTGTGAGAATGCAGCTTTAAAGATTGTAAAACGTTAATATATTTCGCATTTTCTAGTCAATTATTCCTAACATTGTTTTAGTTTCTTTAAGTCTTTTTGAAAGCATTTGCTCAGTCAGCAATAATTTTTATTTCCAGGGAAAGTTTGACATTAATATCTGATGAAGTATTTGCTTTTCATTTGTAAATTTAATTACTGTCAATAAATATTGGTATTTGGCAGCTAAATGGTCGGCCACTTTAGAAATGGTCGAAGCCATTCAGGGTCTGGGACATTACATCGCGGAATGACCCGTCATGTCCGTCAATGTTAGACAAGAGAGCTTTATATCACAAGGTTCCGAAAATGGCTCATTTCAAGACAAAAAGAATGCAATTGGTCAATGTGTGAGAGTGCAGCTTTAAAGGTTGTACAACGCTTATATTTTTCGCATTTTCTTGTCAATTCAGTTACATTTTTTTTTTTTTTTTTTTTTTAGGTAATTCAAGCCGAGAGCACCCGCCAGTCCTTCATCATTGAACAGTCCGCGTTTGGTCGTCGTCCCCGTTGATTTGCGTTGCAATTTGAATTCTCGCCAACTACGCGTCTTGCACCATCCGTTCCGGACACCTCCTCGTCAATGTTGTAGTCGGTCAAGTAAGACTAGAGAGGTTTATATCACAAGGTTCCAAAAATGGTTAATTTTAGAGACAAATAATTTTTGCATTCTCCCAATGTGTGAGAGTGCAGCTTTAAAGATTGTAGAACGCTAATATATTTCGCATTTTCTTGTCAATTCAGTAACATTTTTAGTTTCTTTTTAGGTAATTCAAGCCGAGAGCACTCGCCATGTCCTTCATCATTGAACGGCCCGCATTTGATCGTCGTAATTTGAATTCTCGTCAACAACGTCGTCCTGCGCCACCCGGAACGACATATCCTCGTCACTGTTGTAGTCGGTAATGTTAGACAAGAGAGGTTTTTATCTTAAAGTTCCAAAAATATCTAATTGTAGAGACAAATAATTTTTGCAATCTATCAATGTGTGAGAGTGCAGCTTTAAAGATTGTAAAACGCTAATATATTTGGCAATTTCTTGTCAATTCAGTAAGATTTTTAGTTTTTTTAGGTAATTCAATCCGAGAGCACCCGCCATGTCCTTCATCATTGAACGGAGCCCATTTGATCAGCCTCCTAATGGATTTTCTTTGCAATTTGAATTCTCTTCAACAACGTCGTCTTGCACAACCCGGAACGACACCTCCTCGTCACTGTTGTAGTCGGTCATGTTAGACAAGAGAGGTCACAAAGTTCCTCAAATGTCGAATTGTTCAGTCAAAATATTTTTACAAGCGGTCAATGTGTGAGAGTTCAGCTTTAAAGGTTGTAAAACGATCATATTTTTCGAATTTTCTTGTCCATCAGTAACATTGTTTATGCTTCGTTAGATAAGTCAAGTCTTTTTGAAAGCAATTGATAAGTCGGCAATAATTTCATCTCCAGGGAAAGTTTGACATTAATATCTGATGAAGTATGTGCTTTTCCTTTGTAAATTTAATTACTGTCAATAAATATTGGTCTTTGGCGGCTAAAAGGTCGGCCACTTTCGAAACAGTCGAAGCAATTCAGGGTCTAGGACACCACATCGTGGAATGCACCCGCCAAGTCCGTCATGTTAGACAAGAGAGGTTAATATCACAATGTTCCAAAAATGGCTAATTGTAGAGACAAATAATTTTTGCAATCTCCAAATGTGTGAGAGTGCAGCTTTAAAGATTGTAAAACGCTAATATTTTTCGCATTTTCTTGTCT
This sequence comes from Mya arenaria, assembly GCF_026914265.1. Classification (NCBI taxonomy): domain Eukaryota; kingdom Metazoa; phylum Mollusca; class Bivalvia; order Myida; family Myidae; genus Mya; species Mya arenaria. The sequence continues at coordinate 30,986,365 of NC_069133.1, read as the reverse complement.
ATTCAGTAAGATTTTTAGTTTTTTTAGGTAATTCAAGGCGAGAGCACCCGCCATGTCCTTCATCATTGAACGGCCCGCATTTGATCGTCGTCCCCGTTGATTTGCTTTGCAATTTGAATTCTCGTCAACAACGTCGTCCTTGCACCACCCGGAACGACACATCCTCGTCACTGTTGTAGTCGGTCATGTTAGACAAGAGAGTTTTATATCACAATGTTCCAAAAATGGCTAATTGTAGAGACAAATAATTTTTGCAATCTCCAAATGTGTGAGAGTGCAGCTTTAAAGATTGTAAAACGCTAATATTTTTCGCATTTTCTTGTCTATTCAGTAAGATTTTTAGTTTTTTTTTAGGTAATTCAAGGTGAGAGCACCCGCCATGTCCTTCATCATTGAACGGCCCGCATTTGATCGTCGTCCCCGTTGATTTGCTTTGCAATTTGAATTCTCGTCAACAACGTCGTCCTTGCACCACCCGGAACGACACATCCTCGTCACTGTTGTAGTCGGTCATGTAAGACTAGAGACGTTTATATCACAATGTTCCAAAAATGACTAATTTTAGAGACAAATAATTTTTGCAATCTCCCAATGTGTGAGAGTGCAGCTTTAAAGGTTGTAAAACGATCATATTTTTCGAATTTTCTTGTCCATCAGTAACATTGTTTATGCTAAATAAGTCAAGTCTTTTTGAAAGCAATTGATAAGTCGGCAATAATTTCATCTCCAGGGAAAGTTTGACATTAATATCTGATGAAGTATGTGCTTTTCCTTTGTAAATTTAATTACTGTCAATAAATATTGGTCTTTGGCGGCTAAAAGGTCGGCCACTTTCGAAACGGTCGAAGCAATTCAGGGTCTGGGACACCACATCGTGGAATGCACCCGCCAAGACCGTCATGTTAGAGCTTTATATCACAAGGTTCCAAAAATGGGTCATTTCAAGACAAAAAGAATGCAATTGGTCAATGTGTGAGAGTGCAGCTTTAAAGGTTGTAAAACGCTTATATTTTTCGCATTTTCTTGTCAATTCAGTAACATTTTTTAGGGATTTTTTAGGTAATTCAAGCCGAGAGCACCAGCCATGTCCTTCATCATTGAACGGCCCCCATTTGATCAGGCTGAATTTTCGCATTTTCTTGCCAATTCAGTTATCCTCATGGATTTTCTTTGCAATTTGAATTCTCTTCAACAACGTCGTCCTGCGCAACCCGAAAAGGCACATCCTTGTCACTGATGTAGTTGGTCATGTTAGACAAGAGAGGTTTGTATCACAAAGTTCCACAAATGACTAATTTTTAAGAAAAATAAGTTTTGCAATCTGTCAATGTGTGAGAATGCAGCTTTAAAGATTGTAAAACGTTAATATATTTCGCATTTTCTTGTCAATTATTCCTAACATTGTTTTAGTTTCTTTAAGTCTTTTTGAAAGCATTTGCTCAGTCAGCAATACTTTTTATTTCCAGGGAAAGTTTGACATTAATATCTGATGAAGTATGTGCTTTTCCTTTGTAAATTTATTTATTTAGCAGCTAAATGGACGGCCACTTTAGAAATGGTCGAAGCCATTCAGGGTCTGGGACATTACATCGCGGAATGACCCGTCATGTCCGTCATGTTAGACAAGAGAGCTTTATATCACAAGGTTCCGAAAATGGCTCATTTCAAGACAAAAAGAATGCAATTGGTCAATGTGTGAGAGTGCAGCTTTAAAGGTTGTAAAACGCTTATATTTTTCACATTTTCTTGTCAATTCAGTTACATTTTTTAGTTTTTTTTTTTTAGGTAATTCAAGCCGAGAGCACCCGCCATGTCCTTCATCATTGAACGGCCCGCGTTTGGTCGTCGTCCCCGTTGATTTGCGTTGCAATTTGAATTCTCGCCAACTACGCGTCTTGCACCATCCGGAACGACACCTCCTCGTCACTGTTGTAGTCGGTCATGTTAGACAAGAGAGTTTTATATCACAATGTTCCAAAAATGGCTAATTGTAGAGACAAATAATTTTTGCAATCTCCAAATGTGTGAGAGTGCAGCTTTAAAGATTGTAAAACGCTAATATTTTTCGCATTTTCTTGTCTATTCAGTAAGATTTTTAGTTTTTTTAGGTAATTCAAGGCGAGAGCACCCGCCATGTCCTTTATCATTGAACGGCCCGCATTTGATCGTCGTCCCCGTTGATTTGCTTTGCAATTTGAATTCTCGTCAACAACGCCGTCCTTGCACCACCCGGAACGACACATCCTCGTCACTGTTGTAGTCGGTCATGTAAGACTAGAGATGTTTATATCACAATGTTCCAAAAATGACTAATTGTAGAGACAAATATTTTTTGCAATCTGTCAATGTGTGAGAATGCAGCTTTAAAGATCGTAAAACGCTAATATATTTCGCAATTTCTTGTCAATTCAGTAAGATTTTTTTTTTTTAGGTAATTCAATCCGAGAGCACCCGCCATGTCCTTCATTATTGAACGGCCCCCATTTGATCAGCCTCCTCATGGATTTTCTTTGCAATTTGAATTCTCTTCAACAACGTCGTCTTGCGCAACCCGGAACGACACCTCCTCGTCACTGTTGTAGTCGGTCATGTTAGACAAGAAAGGTCACAAAGTTCCTCAAATGTCGTATTGTTCAGTCAAAATATTTTTACAAGCGGTCAATGTGTGAGAGTGCAGCTTTAAAGGTTGTAAAACGATCATATTTTTCGAATTTTCTTGTCCATCAGTAACATTGTTTATGCTTCTTTAGATCAGTCAAGTTTTTTTGAAAGTAATTGATAATTCGGCAATAATTTTATCTCCAGGGGAAGTTTGACATTACTATCTGATGAAGTATGTGCTTTTCCTTTGTAAATTTAATTACTGTCAATAAATATTGGTATTTGGCGGCTAAAAGGTCGCCACTTTCGAAACGGTCGAAGCAATTCAGGGTCTGGGACACCACATCGTGGAATGCACCCGCCAAGACCGTCATGTTAGAGCTTTATATCACAAGGTTCCAAAAATGGGTCATTTCAAGACAAAAAGAATGCAATTGGTCAATGTGTGAGAGTGCAGCTTTAAAGGATGTAAAACACTTATATTTTTCGCATTTTCTTGTCAATTCAGTAACATTTTTTAGGTTTTTTTAGGTAATTCAAGCCGAGAGCACCAGCCATGTCCTTCATCATTGAACGGCCCCCATTTGATCAGGCTGAATTTTCGCATTTTCTTGTCAATTCAGTTATCCTCATGGATTTTCTTTGCAATTTGAATTCTCTTCAACAACGTCGTCCTTGCACCACCCGGAACGACACATCCTCGTCACTGTTGTATCGGTCATGTAAGACTAGAGATGTTTATATCACAATGTTCCAAAAATGACTAATTTTAGAGACAAATAATTTTTGCAATCTCCCAATGTGTGAGAGTGCAGATTTAAAGGTTGTAAAACGATCATATTTTTCGAATTTTCTTGTCCATCAGTAACATTGTTTATGCTAAATAAGTCAAGTCTTTTTGAAAGCAATTGATAAGTCGGCAATAATTTCATCTCCAGGGAAAGTTTGACATTAATATCTGATGAAGTATGTGCTTTTCCTTTGTAAATTTAATTACTGTCAATAAATATTGGTCTTTGGCGGCTAAAAGGTCGGCCACTTTCGAAACGGTCGAAGCAATTCAGGGTCTAGGACACCACATCGTGGAATGCACCCAACAAGACCGTCATGTTAGACAAGAGAGGTTAATATCACAATGTTCCAAAAATGGCTAATTTTAGAGACAAATAATTTTTGCAATCTCCAAATGTGTGAGAGTGCAGCTTTAAAGATTGTAAAACGCTAATATTTTTCGCATTTTCTTGTCTATTCAGTAAGATTTTTAGTTTTTTTAGGTAATTCAAGGTGAGAGCACCCGCCATGTCCTTCATCATTGAACGGCCCGCATTTGATCGTCGTCCCCGTTGATTTGCTTTGCAATTTGAATTCTCGTCAACAACGTCGTCCTTGCACCACCCGGAACGACACATCCTCGTCACTGTTGTAGTCGGTCATGTAAGACTAGAGATGTTTATATCACAATGTTCCAAAAATGACTAACTTTAGAGACAAATAATTTTTGCAATCTCCCAATGTGTGAGAGTGCAGCTTTAAAGGTTGTAAAACGATCATATTTTTCGAATTTTCTTGTCCATCAGTAACATTGTTTATGCTAAGTAAGTCAAGTCTTTTTGAAAGTAATTGATAAGTCGGCAATAATTTCATATCCAGGGAAAGTTTGACATTAATATCTGATGAAGTATGTGCTTTTCCTTTGTAAATTTAATTACTGTCAATAAATATTGGTCTTTGGCGGCTAAAAGGTCGGCCACTTTCGAAACGGTCGAAGCAATTCAGGGTCTGGGACACCACATCGTGGAATGCACCCGCCAAGACCGTAATGTTAGAGCTTTATATCACAAGGTTCCAAAAATGGCTCATTTCAAGACAAAAAGAATGCAATTGGTCAATGTGTGAGAGTGCAGCTTTAAAGGTTGTAAAACGCTTATATTTTTCGCATTTTCTTGTCAATTCAGTAACATTTTTTAGGGATTTTTTAGGTAATTCAAGCCGAGAGCACCAGCCATGTCCTTTATCATTGAACGGCCCCCATTTGATCAGGCTGAATTTTCGCATTTTCTTGCCAATTCAGTTATCCTCATGGATTTTCTTTGCAATTTGAATTCTCTTCAACAACGTCGTCATGCGCAACCCGAAAAGGCACATCCTTGTCACTGATGTAGTTGGTCATGTTAGACAAGAGAGGTTTATATCACAAAGTTCCACAAATGACTAATTTTTAAGAAAAATAAGTTTTGCAATCTGTCAATGTGTGAGAATGCAGCTTTAAAGATTGTAAAACGTTAATATATTTCGCATTTTCTTGTCAATTATTCCTAACATTGTTTTAGTTTCTTTAAGTCTTTTTGAAAGCATTTGCTCAGTCAGCAATACTTTTTATTTCCAGGGAAAGTTTGACATTAATATCTGATGAAGTATGTGCTTTTCCTTTGTAAATTTATTTATTTAGCAGCTAAATGGACGGCCACTTTAGAAATGGTCGAAGCCATTCAGGGTCTGGGACATTACATCGCGGAATGACCCGTCATGTCCGTCATGTTAGACAAGAGAGCTTTATATCACAAGGTTCCGAAAATGGCTCATTTCAAGACAAAAAGAATGCAATTGGTCAATGTGTGAGAGTGCAGCTTTAAAGGTTGTAAAACGCTTATATTTTTCGCATTTTCTTGTCAATTCAGTTACATTTTTTAGTTTTTTTTTTTTTTAGGTAATTCAAGCCGAGAGCACCCGCCATGTCCTTCATCATTGAACGGCCCGCGTTTGGTCGTCGTCCCCGTTGATTTACGTTGCAATTTGAATTCTCGCCAACTACGCGTCTTGCACCATCCGGAACGACACATCCTCGTCACTGTTGTAGTCGGTCATGTTAGACAAGAGAGTTTTATATCACAATGTTCCAAAAATGGCTAATTGTAGAGACAAATAATTTTTGCAATCTCCAAATGTGTGAGAGTGCAGCTTTAAAGATTGTAAAACGCTAATATTTTTCGCATTTTCTTGTCTATTCAGTAAGATTTTTGGTTTTTTTTAGGTAATTCAAGGCGAGAGCACCCGCCATGTCCTTCATCATTGAACGGCCCGCATTTGATCGTCGTCCCCGTTGATTTGCTTTGCAATTTGAATTCTCTTCAACAACGTCGTCCTGCGCAACCCGAAAAGGCACATCCTCGTCACTGTTGTAGTTGGTCATGTTAGACAAGAGAGGTTTATATCAAAAAGTTCCACAAATGACTAATTTTTAAGACAAATAAATTTTGCAATCTGTCAATGTGTGAGAATGCAGCTTTAAAGATTGTAAAACGTTAATATATTTCGCATTTTCTTGTCAATTATTCCTAACATTGTTTTAGTTTCTTTAAGTCTTTTTGAAAGCATTTGCTCAGTCAGCAATAATTTTTATTTCCAGGGAAAGTTTGACATTAATATCTGATGAAGTATTTGCTTTTCCTTTGTAAATTTAATTACTGTCAATAAATATTGGTATTTGGCAGCTAAATGGTCGGCCACTTTAGAAATGGTCGAAGCCATTCAGGGTCTGGGACATTACATCGCGGAATGACCCGTCATGTCCGTCATGTTAGACAAGAGAGCTTTATATCACAAGGTTCCGAAAATGGCTCATTTCAAGACAAAAAGAATGCAATTGGTCAATGTGTGAGAGTGCAGCTTTAAAGGTTGTAAAACGCTTATATTTTTCGCATTTTCTTGTCAATTCAGTTACATTTTTTTGTTTTTTTTTTTTTAGGTAATTCAAGCCGAGAGCACCCGCCAGTCCTTCATCATTGAACAGTCCGCGTTTGGTCGTCGTCCCCGTTGATTTGCTTTGCAATTTGAATTCTCTTCAACAACGTCGTACTGCGCAACCCGAAAAGGCACATCCTCGTCACTGTTGTAGTTGGTCATGTTAGACAAGAGAGGTTTATATCGAAAAGTTCCACAAATGACTAATTTTTAAGACAAATAAATTTTGCAATCTGTCAATGTGTGAGAATGCAGCTTTAAAGATTGTAAAACGTTAATATATTTCGCATTTTCTTGTCAATTATTCCTAACATTGTTTTAGTTTCTTTAAGTCTTTTTGAAAGCATTTGCTCAGTCAGCAATAATTTTTATTTCCAGGGAAAGTTTGACATTAATATCTGATGAAGTATTTGCTTTTCCTTTGTAAATTTAATTACTGTCAATAAATATTGGTATTTGGCAGCTAAATGGTCGGCCACTTTAGAAATGGTCGAAGCCATTCAGGGTCTGGGACATTACATCGCGGAATGACCCGTCATGTCCGTCATGTTAGACAAGAGAGCTTTATATCACAAGGTTCCGAAAATGGCTCATTTCAAGACAAAAAGAATGCAATTGGTCAATGTGTGAGAGTGCAGCTTTAAAGGTTGTAAAACGCTTATATTTTTCGCATTTTCTTGTCAATTCAGTTACATTTTTTAGTTTTTTTTTTTTTAGGTAATTCAAGCCGAGAGCACCCGCCAGTCCTTCATCATTGAACAGTCCGCGTTTGGTCGTCGTCCCCGTTGATTTGCGTTGCAATTTGAATTCTCGCCAACTACGCGTCCTTGCACCATCCGTTCCGGACACCCCCTCGTCAATGTTGTAGTCGGTCAAGTAAGACTAGAGAGGTTTATATCACAATGTTCCAAAAATGGCTAATTTTAGAGACAAATAATTTTTGCATTCTCCCAATGTGTGAGAGTGCAGCTTTAAAGATTGTAGAACGCTAATATATTTCGCATTTTCTTGTCAATTCAGTAACATTTTTAGTTTCTTTTTAGGTAATTCAAGCCGAGAGCACTCGCCATGTCCTTCATCATTGAACGGCCCGCATTTGATCGTCGTAATTTGAATTCTCGTCAACAACGTCGTCCTGCGCCACCCGGAACGACATATCCTCGTCACTGTTGTAGTCGGTAATGTTAGACAAGAGAGGCTTTTATCTTAAAGTTCCAAAAATATCTAATTGTAGAGACAAATAATTTTTGCAATCTATCAATGTGTGAGAGTGCAGCTTTAAAGATTGTAAAACGCTAATATATTTCGCAATTTCTTGTCAATTCAGTAAGATTTTTAGTTTTTTTAGGTAATTCAATCCGAGAGCACCCGCCATGTCCTTCATCATTGAACGGAGCCCATTTGATCAGCCTCCTCATGGATTGAGGACTGTTGTAGTCGGTCATGTAAGACTAGAGATGTTTATATCACAATGTTCCAAAAATGACTAATTTTAGAGACAAATAATTTTTGCAATCTCCCAATGTGTGAGAGTGCAGCTTTAAAGATTGTAGAATGCTAATATATTTCGCATTTTCTTGTCAATTCAGTAACATTTTTAGTTTCTTTTTAGGTAATTCAAGCCGAGTGCACTCGCCATGTCCTTCATCAATGAACGGCCCGCATTTGATCGTCGTTATTTGAATTCTTGTCAACAACGTCGTCTTGCACCATCCGGAACGACACCTCCTCCTCACTGTTGTAGTCGGTCATGTTAGACAAGAGAGTTTTATATCACAATGTTCCAAAAATGGCTAATTGTAGAGACAAATAATTTTTGCAATCTCCAAATGTGTGAGAGTGCAGCTTTAAAGATTGTAAAACGCTAATATTTTTCGCATTTTCTTGTCTATTCAGTAAGATTTTTAGTTTTTTTTTAGGTAATTCAAGGTGAGAGCACCCGCCATGTCCTTCATCATTGAACGGCCCGCATTTGATCGTCGTCCCCGTTGATTTGCTTTGCAATTTGAATTCTCGTCAACAACGCCGTCCTTGCACCACCCGGAACGACACATCCTCGTCACTGTTGTAGTCGGTCATGTAAGACTACAGAGGTTTATAAAAGGTCGGCCACTTTCGAAACGGTCGAAGCAATTCAGGGTCTAGGACATCACATCGTGGAATGCACCCGCCAAGACCGTCATGTTAGACAAGAGAGGTTAATATCACAATGTTCCAAAAATGGGTAATTGTAGAGACAAATAATTTTTGCAATCTCCAGATGTGTGAGAGTGCAGCTTTAAAGATTGTAAAACGCTAATATTTTTCGCATTTTCTTGTCTATTCAGTAAGATTTTTAGTTTTTTTAGGTAATTCAAGGTGAGAGCACCCGCCATGTCCTTCATCATTGAACGGCCCGCATTTGATCGTCGTCCCCGTTGATTTGCTTTGCAATTTGAATTCTCCTCAACAACGTCGTCCTTGCACCACCCGGAACGACACATCCTCGTCACTGTTGTAGTCGGTCATGTAAGACTAGAGATGTTTATATCACAATGTTCCAAAAATGACTAATTTTAGAGACAAATAATTTTTGCAATCTCCCAATGTGTGAGAGTGCAGCTTTAATGGTTGTAAAACGATCATATTTTTCGAATTTTCTTGTCCATCAGTAACATTGTTTATGCTAAATAAGTCAAGTCTTTTTGAAAGCAATTGATAAGTCGGCAATAATTTCATCTCCAGGGAAAGTTTGACATTAATATCTGATGAAGTATGTGCTTTTCCTTTGTAAATTTAATTACTGTCAATACATATTGGTCTTTGGCGGCTAAAAGGTCGGCCACTTTCGAAACGGTCGAAGCAATTCAGGGTCTGGGACACCACATCGTGGAATGCACCCGCCAAGACCGTCATGTTAGAGCTTTATATCACAAGGTTCCAAAAATGGGTCATTTCAAGACAAAAAGAATGCAATTGGTCAATGTGTGAGAGTGCAGCTTTAAAGGTTGTAAAACGCTTATATTTTTCACATTTTCTTGTCAATTCAGTAACATTTTTTAGGGATTTTTTAGGTAATTCAAGCCGAGAGCACCCGCCATGTCCTTCATCATTGAACGGCCCGCGTTTGGTCGTCGTCCCCGTTGATTAACGTTGCAATTTGAATTCTCGCCAACAACGCGTCTTGCACCATCCGGAACGACACATCCTCGTCACTGTTGTAGACGGTCATGTTAGACAAGAGAGTTTTATATCACAATGTTCCAAAAATGGCTAATTGTAGAGACAAATAATTTTTGCAATCTCCAAATGTGTGAGAGTGCAGCTTTAAAGATTGTAAAACGCTAATATTTTTCGCATTTTCTTGTCTATTCAGTAAGATTTTTAGTTTTTTTAGGTAATTCAAGGCGAGAGCACCCGCCATGTCCTTCATCATTGAACGGCCCGCATTTGATCGTCGTCCCCGTTGATTTGCTTTGCAATTTGAATTCTCGTCAACAACGCCGTCCTTGCACCACCCGGAACGACACATCCTCGTCACTGTTGTAGTCGGTCATGTAAGACTAGAGATGTTTATATCACAATGTTCCAAAAATGACTAATTTTAGAGACAAATATTTTTTGCAATCTGTCAATGTGTGAGAATGCAGCTTTAAAGATCGTAAAACGCTAATATATTTCGCAATTTCTTGTCAATTCAGTAACATTTTTAGTTTCTTTTTAGGTAATTCAAGCCGAGAGCACTCGCCATGTCCTTCATCATTGAACGGCCCGCATTTGATCGTCGTAATTTGAATTCTCGTCAACAACGTCGTCCTGCGCCACCCGGAACGACATATCCTCGTCACTGTTGTAGTCGGTAATGTTAGACAAGAGAGGTTTTTATCTTAAAGTTCCAAAAATATCTAATTGTAGAGACAAATAATTTTTGCAATCTATCAATGTGTGAGAGTGCAGCTTTAAAGATTGTAAAACGCTAATATATTTCGCAATTTCTTGTCAATTCAGTAAGATTTTTAGTTTTTTTAGGTAATTCAATCCGAGAGCACCCGCCATGTCCTTCATCATTGAACGGAGCCCATTTGATCAGCCTCCTCATGGATTGAGGACTGTTGTAGTCGGTCATGTAAGACTAGAGATGTTTATATCACAATGTTCCAAAAATGACTAATTTTAGAGACAAATAATTTTTGCAATCTCCCAATGTGTGAGAGTGCAGCTTTAAAGATTGTAGAATGCTAATATATTTCGCATTTTCTTGTCAATTCAGTAACATTTTTAGTTTCTTTTTAGGTAATTCAAGCCGAGTGCACTCGCCATGTCCTTCATCAATGAACGGCCCGCATTTGATCGTCGTTATTTGAATTCTTGTCAACAACGTCGTCTTGCACCATCCGGAACGACACCTCCTCCTCACTGTTGTAGTCGGTCATGTTAGACAAGAGAGTTTTATATCACAATGTTCCAAAAATGGCTAATTGTAGAGACAAATAATTTTTGCAATCTCCAAATGTGTGAGAGTGCAGCTTTAAAGATTGTAAAACGCTAATATTTTTCGCATTTTCTTGTCTATTCAGTAAGATTTTTAGTTTTTTTTTAGGTAATTCAAGGTGAGAGCACCCGCCATGTCCTTCATCATTGAACGGCCCGCATTTGATCGTCGTCCCCGTTGATTTGCTTTGCAATTTGAATTCTCGTCAACAACGCCGTCCTTGCACCACCCGGAACGACACATCCTCGTCACTGTTGTAGTCGGTCATGTAAGACTACAGAGGTTTATATCACAATGTTCCAAAAATGGCTAATTTTAGAGACAAATAATTTTTGCAATCTCCATATGTGTGAGAGTGCAGCTTTAAAGATTGTAGAACGCTAATATATTTCGCATTTTCTTGTCAATTCAGTAACATTTTGAGTTTCTTTTTAGGTAATTCAAGCCGAGTGCACTCGCCATGTCCTTCATCAATGAACGGCCCGCATTTGATCGTCGTAATTTGAATTCTCGTCAACAACGTCGTCCTGCGCCACCCGGAACGTTTATATCAAAAAGTTCCACAAATGACTTATTTTTAAGACAAATAAATTTTGCAATCTGTCAATGTGTGAGAATGCAGCTTTAAAGATTGTAAAACGTTAATATATTTCGCATTTTCTTGTCAATTATTCCTAACATTGTTTTAGTTTCTTTAAGTCTTTTTGAAAGCATTTGCTCAGTCAGCAATATTTTTTATTTCCAGGGAAAGTTTGACATTAATATCTGATGAAGTATTTGCTTTTCCTTAGTAAATTTAATTACTGTCAATAAATATTGGTATTTGGCAGCTAAATGGACGGCCACTTTAGAAATGGTCGAAGCCATTCAGGGTCTGGGACATTACATCGCGGAATGACCCGTCATGTCCGTCATGTTAGACAAGAGAGCTTTATATCACAAGGTTCCGAAAATGGCTCATTTCAAGACAAAAAGAATGCAATTGGTCAATGTGTGAGAGTGCAGCTTTAAAGGTTGTAAAACGCTTATATTTTTCGCATTTTCTTATCAATTCAGTTACATTTTTTAGTTGTTTTTTTTTAGGTAATTCAAGCCGAGAGCACCCGCCATGTCCTTCATCATTGAACGGCCCGCGTTTGGTCGTCGTCCCCGTTGATTTACGTTGCAATTTGAATTCTCGCCAACTACGCGTCTTGCACCATCCGGAACGACACATCCTCGTCACTGTTGTAGTCGGTCATGTTAGACAAGAGAGTTTTATATCACAATGTTCCAAAAATGGCTAATTTTAAAGACAAATAATTTTTGCATTCTCCCAATGTGTGAGAGTGCAGCTTTAAAGATTGTAGAACGCTAATATATTTCGCATTTTCTTGTCAATTCAGTAACATTTTTAGTTTCTTTTTAGGTAATTCAAGCCGAGAGCACTCGCCATGTCCTTCATCATTGAACGGCCCGCATTTGATCGTCGTAATTTGAATTCTCGTCAACAACGTCAACCTGCGCCACCCGGAACGACATATCCTCGTCACTGTTGTAGTCGGTAATGTTAGACAAGAGAGGTTTTTATCTTTAAGTTCCAAAAATATCTTTCGAAACGGTCGAAGCAATTCAGGGTCTAGGACATCACATCGTGGAATGCACCCGCCAAGACCGTCATGTTAGACAAGAGAGGTTAATATCACAATGTTCCAAAAATGGGTAATTGTAGAGACAAATAATTTTTGCAATCTCCAAATGTGTGAGAGTGCAGCTTTAAAGATTGTAAAACGCTAATATATTTCGCAATTTCTTGTCTATTCAGTAAGATTTTTAGTTTTTTTAGGTAATTCAAGGTGAGAGCACCCGCCATGTCCTTCATCATTGAACGGCCCGCATTTGATCGTCGTCCCCGTTGATTTGCTTTGCAATTTGAATTCTCGTCAACAACGTCGTCCTTGCACCACCCGGAACGACACATCCTCGTCACTGTTGTAGTCGGTCATGTTAGACAAGAGAGTTTTATATCACAATGTTCCAAAAATGGCTAATTGTAGAGACAAATAATTTTTGCAATCTCCAAATGTGTGAGAGTGCAGCTTTAAAGATTGTAAAACGCTAATATTTTTCGCATTTTCTTGTCTATTCAGTAAGATTTTTAGTTTTTTTAGGTAATTCAAGGTGAGAGCACCCGCCATGTCCTTCATCATTGAACGGCCCGCATTTGATCGTCGTCCCCGTTGATTTGCTTTGCAATTTGAATTCTCGTCAACAACGTCGTCCTTGCACCACCCGGAACGACACATCCTCGTCACTGTTGTAGTCGGTCATGTAAGACTAGAGATGTTTATATCACAATGTTCCAAAAATGACTAATTTTAGAGACAAATAATTTTTGCAATCTCCCAATGTGTGAGAGTGCAGCTTTAAAGGTTGTAAAACGATCATATTTTTCGAATTTTCTTGTCCATCAGTAACATTGTTTATGCTAAATAAGTCAAGTCTTTTTGAAAGCAATTGATAAGTCGGCAATAATTTCATCTCCAGGGAAAGTTTGACATTAATATCTGATGAAGTATGTGCTTTTCCTTTGTAAATTTAATTACTGTCAATAAATATTGGTCTTTGGCGGCTAAAAGGTCGGCCACTTTCGAAACGGTCGAAGCAATTCAGGGTCTAGGACATCACATCGTGGAATGCACCCGCCAAGACCGTCATGTTAGACAAGAGAGGTTAATATCACAATGTTCCAAAAATGGGTAATTGTAGAGACAAATAATTTTTGCAATCTCCAAATGTGTGAGAGTGCAGCTTTAAAGATTGTAAAACGCTAATATTTTTCGCATTTTCTTGTCTATTCAGTAAGATTTTTAGTTTTTTTAGGTAATTCAAGGTGAGAGCACCCGCCATGTCCTTCATCATTGAACGGCCCGCATTTGATCGTCGTCCCCGTTGATTTGCTTTGCAATTTGAATTCTCGTCAACAACGTCGTCCTTGCACCACCCGGAACGACACATCCTCGTCACTGTTGTAGTCGGTCATGTAAGACTAGAGATGTTTATATCACAATGTTCCAAAAATGACTAATTTTAGAGACAAATAATTTTTGCAATCTCCCAATGTGTGAGAGTGCAGCTTTAATGGTTGTAAAACGATCATATTTTTCGAATTTTCTTGTCCATCAGTAACATTGTTTATGCTAAATAAGTCAAGTCTTTTTGAAAGCAATTGATAAGTCGGCAATAATTTCATCTCCAGGGAAAGTTTGACATTAATATCTGATGAAGTATGTGCTTTTCCTTTGTAAATTTAATTACTGTCAATACATATTGGTCTTTGGCGGCTAAAAGGTCGGCCACTTTCGAAACGGTCGAAGCAATTCAGGGTCTGGGACACCACATCGTGGAATGCACCCGCCAAGACCGTCATGTTAGAGCTTTATATCACAAGGTTCCAAAAATGGGTCATTTCAAGACAAAAAGAATGCAATTGGTCAATGTGTGAGAGTGCAGCTTTAAAGGTTGTAAAACGCTTATATTTTTCGCATTTTCTTGTCAATTCAGTAACATTTTTTAGGGATTTTTTAGGTAATTCAAGCCGAGAGCACCCGCCATGTCCTTCATCATTGAACGGCCCGCGTTTGGTCGTCGTCCCCGTTGATTAACGTTGCAATTTGAATTCTCGCCAACAACGCGTCTTGCACCATCCGGAACGACACATCCTCGTCACTGTTGTAGACGGTCATGTTAGACAAGAGAGTTTTATATCACAATGTTCCAAAAATGGCTAATTGTAGAGACAAATAATTTTTGCAATCTCCAAATGTGTGAGAGTGCAGCTTTAAAGATTGTAAAACGCTAATATTTTTCGCATTTTCTTGTCTATTCAGTAAGATTTTTAGTTTTTTTAGGTAATTCAAGGCGAGAGCACCCGCCATGTCCTTCATCATTGAACGGCCCGCATTTGATCGTCGTCCCCGTTGATTTGCTTTGCAATTTGAATTCTCGTCAACAACGCCGTCCTTGCACCACCCGGAACGACACATCCTCGTCACTGTTGTAGTCGGTCATGTAAGACTAGAGATGTTTATATCACAATGTTCCAAAAATGACTAATTTTAGAGACAAATATTTTTTGCAATCTGTCAATGTGTGAGAATGCAGCTTTAAAGATCGTAAAACGCTAATATATTTCGCAATTTCTTGTCAATTCAGTAAGATTTTATTTTTTTAGGTAATTCAATCCGAGAGCACCCGCCATGTCCTTCATTATTGAACGGCCCCCATTTGATCAGCCTCCTCATGGATTTTCTTTGCAATTTGAATTCTCTTCAACAACGTCGTCTTGCGCAACCCGGAACGACACCTCCTCGTCACTGTTGTAGTCGGTCATGTTAGACAAGAAAGGTCACAAAGTTCCTCAAATGTCGAAATGTTCAGTCAAAATATTTTTACAAGCGGTCAATGTGTGAGAGTGCAGCTTTAAAGGTTGTAAAACGATCATATTTTTCGAATGTTCTTGTCCATCAGTAACATTGTTTATGCTTCGTTAGATAAGTCAAGTCTTTTTGAAAGCAATTGATAAGTCGGCAATAATTTCATCTGCAGGGAAAGTTTGACATTAATATCTGATGAAGTATGTGCTTTTCCTTTGTAAATTTAATTACTGTCAATAAATATTGGTCTTTGGCGGCTAAAACGTCGGCCACTTTTGAAACGGTCGAAGCAATTCAGGGTATAGGACACCACATCGTGGAATGCACCCGCCAAGTCCGTCATGTTAGACAAGAGAGGTTAATATCACAATGTTCCAAAAATGGCTAATTGTAGAGACAAATAATTTTTGCAATCTCCAAATGTGTGAGAGTGCAGCTTTAAAGATTGTAAAACGCTAATATTTTTCGCATTTTCTTGTCTATTCAGTAAGATTTTTAGTTTTTTTAGGTAATTCAAGGCGAGAGCACCCGCCATGTCCTTCATCATTGAACGGCCCGCATTTGATCGTCGTCCCCGTTGATTTGCTTTGCAATTTGAATTCTCGTCAACAACGTCGTCCTTGCACCACCCGGAACGACACATCCTCGTCACTGTTGTAGTCGGTCATGTTAGACAAGAGAGTTTTATATCACAATGTTCCAAAAATGGCTAATTGTAGAGACAAATAATTTTTGCAATCTCCAAATGTGTGAGAGTGCAGCTTTAAAGATTGTAAAACGCTAATATTTTTCGCATTTTCTTGTCTATTCAGTAAGATTTTTAGTTTTTTTTTTAGGTAATTCAAGGTGAGAGCACCCGCCATGTCCTTCATCATTGAACGGCCCGCATTTGATCGTCGTCCCCGTTGATTTGCTTTGCAATTTGAATTCTCGTCAACAACGTCGTCCTTGCACCACCCGGAACGACACATCCTCGTCACTGTTGTAGTCGGTCATGTAAGACTAGAGACGTTTATATCACAATGTTCCAAAAATGACTAATTTTAGAGACAAATAATTTTTGCAATCTCCCAATGTGTGAGAGTGCAGCTTTAAAGGTTGTAAAACGATCATATTTTTCGAATTTTCTTGTCCATCAGTAACATTGTTTATGCTAAATAAGTCAAGTCTTTTTGAAAGCAATTGATAAGTCGGCAATAATTTCATCTCCAGGGAAAGTTTGACATTAATATCTGATGAAGTATGTGCTTTTCCTTTGTAAATTTAATTACTGTCAATAAATATTGGTCTTTGGCGGCTAAAAGGTCGGCCACTTTCGAAACGGTCGAAGCAATTCAGGGTCTGGGACACCACATCGTGGAATGCACCCGCCAAGACCGTCATGTTAGAGCTTTATATCACAAGGTTCCAAAAATGGGTCATTTCAAGACAAAAAGAATGCAATTGGTCAATGTGTGAGAGTGCAGCTTTAAAGGTTGTAAAACGCTTATATTTTTCGCATTTTCTTGTCAATTCAGTAACATTTTTTAGGGATTTTTTAGGTAATTCAAGCCGAGAGCACCAGCCATGTCCTTCATCATTGAACGGCCCCCATTTGATCAGGCTGAATTTTCGCATTTTCTTGCCAATTCAGTTATCCTCATGGATTTTCTTTGCAATTTGAATTCTCTTCAACAACGTCGTCCTGCGCAACCCGAAAAGGCACATCCTTGTCACTGATGTAGTTGGTCATGTTAGACAAGAGAGGTTTGTATCACAAAGTTCCACAAATGACTAATTTTTAAGAAAAATAAGTTTTGCAATCTGTCAATGTGTGAGAATGCAGCTTTAAAGATTGTAAAACGTTAATATATTTCGCATTTTCTTGTCAATTATTCCTAACATTGTTTTAGTTTCTTTAAGTCTTTTTGAAAGCATTTGCTCAGTCAGCAATACTTTTTATTTCCAGGGAAAGTTTGACATTAATATCTGATGAAGTATGTGCTTTTCCTTTGTAAATTTATTTATTTAGCAGCTAAATGGACGGCCACTTTAGAAATGGTCGAAGCCATTCAGGGTCTGGGACATTACATCGCGGAATGACCCGTCATGTCCGTCATGTTAGACAAGAGAGCTTTATATCACAAGGTTCCGAAAATGGCTCATTTCAAGACAAAAAGAATGCAATTGGTCAATGTGTGAGAGTGCAGCTTTAAAGGTTGTAAAACGCTTATATTTTTCACATTTTCTTGTCAATTCAGTTACATTTTTTAGTTGTTTTTTTTTAGGTAATTCAAGCCGAGAGCACCCGCCATGTCCTTCATCATTGAACGGCCCGCGTTTGATCGTCGTCCCCGTTGATTTGCTTTGCAATTTGAATTCTCGCCAACTACGCGTCTTGCACCATCCGGAACGACACCTCCTCGTCACTGTTGTAGTCGGTCATGTTAGACAAGAGAGTTTTATATCACAATGTTCCAAAAATGGCTAATTGTAGAGACAAATAATTTTTGCAATCTCCAAATGTGTGAGAGTGCAGCTTTAAAGATTGTAAAACGCTAATATTTTTCGCATTTTCTTGTCTATTCAGTAAGATTTTTAGTTTTTTTAGGTAATTCAAGGCGAGAGCACCCGCCATGTCCTTTATCATTGAACGGCCCGCATTTGATCGTCGTCCCCGTTGATTTGCTTTGCAATTTGAATTCTCGTCAACAACGCCGTCCTTGCACCACCCGGAACGACACATCCTCGTCACTGTTGTAGTCGGTCATGTAAGACTAGAGATGTTTATATCACAATGTTCCAAAAATGACTAATTGTAGAGACAAATATTTTTTGCAATCTGTCAATGTGTGAGAATGCAGCTTTAAAGATCGTAAAACGCTAATATATTTCGCAATTTCTTGTCAATTCAGTAAGATTTTTTTTTTTTAGGTAATTCAATCCGAGAGCACCCGCCATGTCCTTCATTATTGAACGGCCCCCATTTGATCAGCCTCCTCATGGATTTTCTTTGCAATTTGAATTCTCTTCAACAACGTCGTCTTGCGCAACCCGGAACGACACCTCCTCGTCACTGTTGTAGTCGGTCATGTTAGACAAGAAAGGTCACAAAGTTCCTCAAATGTCGTATTGTTCAGTCAAAATATTTTTACAAGCGGTCAATGTGTGAGAGTGCAGCTTTAAAGGTTGTAAAACGATCATATTTTTCGAATTTTCTTGTCCATCAGTAACATTGTTTATGCTTCTTTAGATCAGTCAAGTTTTTTTGAAAGTAATTGATAATTCGGCAATAATTTTATCTCCAGGGGAAGTTTGACATTACTATCTGATGAAGTATGTGCTTTTCCTTTGTAAATTTAATTACTGTCAATAAATATTGGTATTTGGCGGCTAAAAGGTCGCCACTTTCGAAACGGTCGAAGCAATTCAGGGTCTGGGACACCACATCGTGGAATGCACCCGCCAAGACCGTCATGTTAGAGCTTTATATCACAAGGTTCCAAAAATGGGTCATTTCAAGACAAAAAGAATGCAATTGGTCAATGTGTGAGAGTGCAGCTTTAAAGGATGTAAAACACTGATATTTTTCGCATTTTCTTGTCAATTCAGTAACATTTTTTAGGTTTTTTTAGGTAATTCAAGCCGAGAGCACCAGCCATGTCCTTCATCATTGAACGGCCCCCATTTGATCAGGCTGAATTTTCGCATTTTCTTGTCAATTCAGTTATCCTCATGGATTTTCTTTGCAATTTGAATTCTCTTCAACAACGTCGTCCTTGCACCACCCGGAACGACACATCCTCGTCACTGTTGTATCGGTCATGTAAGACTAGAGATGTTTATATCACAATGTTCCAAAAATGACTAATTTTAGAGACAAATAATTTTTGCAATCTCCCAATGTGTGAGAGTGCAGATTTAAAGGTTGTAAAACGATCATATTTTTCGAATTTTCTTGTCCATCAGTAACATTGTTTATGCTAAATAAGTCAAGTCTTTTTGAAAGCAATTGATAAGTCGGCAATAATTTCATCTCCAGGGAAAGTTTGACATTAATATCTGATGAAGTATGTGCTTTTCCTTTGTAAATTTAATTACTGTCAATAAATATTGGTCTTTGGCGGCTAAAAGGTCGGCCACTTTCGAAACGGTCGAAGCAATTCAGGGTCTAGGACACCACATCGTGGAATGCACCCAACAAGACCGTCATGTTAGACAAGAGAGGTTAATATCACAATGTTCCAAAAATGGCTAATTTTAGAGACAAATAATTTTTGCAATCTCCAAATGTGTGAGAGTGCAGCTTTAAAGATTGTAAAACGCTAATATTTTTCGCATTTTCTTGTCTATTCAGTAAGATTTTTAGTTTTTTTAGGTAATTCAAGGTGAGAGCACCCGCCATGTCCTTCATCATTGAACGGCCCGCATTTGATCGTCGTCCCCGTTGATTTGCTTTGCAATTTGAATTCTCGTCAACAACGTCGTCCTTGCACCACCCGGAACGACACATCCTCGTCACTGTTGTAGTCGGTCATGTAAGACTAGAGATGTTTATATCACAATGTTCCAAAAATGACTAACTTTAGAGACAAATAATTTTTGCAATCTCCCAATGTGTGAGAGTGCAGCTTTAAAGGTTGTAAAACGATCATATTTTTCGAATTTTCTTGTCCATCAGTAACATTGTTTATGCTAAATAAGTCAAGTCTTTTTGAAAGTAATTGATAAGTCGGCAATAATTTCATATCCAGGGAAAGTTTGACATTAATATCTGATGAAGTATGTGCTTTTCCTTTGTAAATTTAATTACTGTCAATAAATATTGGTCTTTGGCGGCTAAAAGGTCGGCCACTTTCGAAACGGTCGAAGCAATTCAGGGTCTGGGACACCACATCGTGGAATGCACCCGCCAAGACCGTAATGTTAGAGCTTTATATCACAAGGTTCCAAAAATGGCTCATTTCAAGACAAAAAGAATGCAATTGGTCAATGTGTGAGAGTGCAGCTTTAAAGGTTGTAAAACGCTTATATTTTTCGCATTTTCTTGTCAATTCAGTAACATTTTTTAGGGATTTTTTAGGTAATTCAAGCCGAGAGCACCAGCCATGTCCTTTATCATTGAACGGCCCCCATTTGATCAGGCTGAATTTTCGCATTTTCTTGCCAATTCAGTTATCCTCATGGATTTTCTTTGCAATTTGAATTCTCTTCAACAACGTCGTCATGCGCAACCCGAAAAGGCACATCCTTGTCACTGATGTAGTTGGTCATGTTAGACAAGAGAGGTTTATATCACAAAGTTCCACAAATGACTAATTTTTAAGAAAAATAAGTTTTGCAATCTGTCAATGTGTGAGAATGCAGCTTTAAAGATTGTAAAACGTTAATATATTTCGCATTTTCTTGTCAATTATTCCTAACATTGTTTTAGTTTCTTTAAGTCTTTTTGAAAGCATTTGCTCAGTCAGCAATACTTTTTATTTCCAGGGAAAGTTTGACATTAATATCTGATGAAGTATGTGCTTTTCCTTTGTAAATTTATTTATTTAGCAGCTAAATGGACGGCCACTTTAGAAATGGTCGAAGCCATTCAGGGTCTGGGACATTACATCGCGGAATGACCCGTCATGTCCGTCATGTTAGACAAGAGAGCTTTATATCACAAGGTTCCGAAAATGGCTCATTTCAAGACAAAAAGAATGCAATTGGTCAATGTGTGAGAGTGCAGCTTTAAAGGTTGTAAAACGCTTATATTTTTCGCATTTTCTTGTCAATTCAGTTACATTTTTTAGTTTTTTTTTTTTTAGGTAATTCAAGCCGAGAGCACCCGCCATGTCCTTCATCATTGAACGGCCCGCGTTTGGTCGTCGTCCCCGTTGATTTACGTTGCAATTTGAATTCTCGCCAACTACGCGTCTTGCACCATCCGGAACGACACATCCTCGTCACTGTTGTAGTCGGTCATGTTAGACAAGAGAGTTTTATATCACAATGTTCCAAAAATGGCTAATTGTAGAGACAAATAATTTTTGCAATCTCCAAATGTGTGAGAGTGCAGCTTTAAAGATTGTAAAACGCTAATATTTTTCGCATTTTCTTGTCTATTCAGTAAGATTTTTAGTTTTTTTAGGTAATTCAAGGCGAGAGCACCCGCCATGTCCTTCATCATTGAACGGCCCGCATTTGATCGTCGTCCCCGTTGATTTGCTTTGCAATTTGAATTCTCTTCAACAACGTCGTCCTGCGCAACCCGAAAAGGCACATCCTCGTCACTGTTGTAGTTGGTCATGTTAGACAAGAGAGGTTTATATCAAAAAGTTCCACAAATGACTAATTTTTAAGACAAATAAATTTTGCAATCTGTCAATGTGTGAGAATGCAGCTTTAAAGATTGTAAAACGTTAATATATTTCGCATTTTCTTGTCAATTATTCCTAACATTGTTTTAGTTTCTTTAAGTCTTTTTGAAAGCATTTGCTCAGTCAGCAATAATTTTTATTTCCAGGGAAAGTTTGACATTAATATCTGATGAAGTATTTGCTTTTCCTTTGTAAATTTAATTACTGTCAATAAATATTGGTATTTGGCAGCTAAATGGTCGGCCACTTTAGAAATGGTCGAAGCCATTCAGGGTCTGGGACATTACATCGCGGAATGACCCGTCATGTCCGTCATGTTAGACAAGAGAGCTTTATATCACAAGGTTCCGAAAATGGCTCATTTCAAGACAAAAAGAATGCAATTGGTCAATGTGTGAGAGTGCAGCTTTAAAGGTTGTAAAACGCTTATATTTTTCGCATTTTCTTGTCAATTCAGTTACATTTTTTAGTTTTTTTTTTTTAGGTAATTCAAGCCGAGAGCACCCGCCAGTCCTTCATCATTGAACAGTCCGCGTTTGGTCGTCGTCCCCGTTGATTTGCTTTGCAATTTGAATTCTCTTCAACAACGTCGTACTGCGCAACCCGAAAAGGCACATCCTCGTCACTGTTGTAGTTGGTCATGTTAGACAAGAGAGGTTTATATCGAAAAGTTCCACAAATGACTAATTTTTAAGACAAATAAATTTTGCAATCTGTCAATGTGTGAGAATGCAGCTTTAAAGATTGTAAAACGTTAATATATTTCGCATTTTCTTGTCAATTATTCCTAACATTGTTTTAGTTTCTTTAAGTCTTTTTGAAAGCATTTGCTCAGTCAGCAATAATTTTTATTTCCAGGGAAAGTTTGACATTAATATCTGATGAAGTATTTGCTTTTCCTTTGTAAATTTAATTACTGTCAATAAATATTGGTATTTGGCAGCTAAATGGTCGGCCACTTTAGAAATGGTCGAAGCCATTCAGGGTCTGGGACATTACATCGCGGAATGACCCGTCATGTCCGTCATGTTAGACAAGAGAGCTTTATATCACAAGGTTCCGAAAATGGCTCATTTCAAGACAAAAAGAATGCAATTGGTCAATGTGTGAGAGTGCAGCTTTAAAGGTTGTAAAACGCTTATATTTTTCGCATTTTCTTGTCAATTCAGTTACATTTTTTAGTTTTTTTTTTTTTAGGTAATTCAAGCCGAGAGCACCCGCCAGTCCTTCATCATTGAACAGTCCGCGTTTGGTCGTCGTCCCCGTTGATTTGCGTTGCAATTTGAATTCTCGCCAACTACGCGTCCTTGCACCATCCGTTCCGGACACCCCCTCGTCAATGTTGTAGTCGGTCAAGTAAGACTAGAGAGGTTTATATCACAATGTTCCAAAAATGGCTAATTTTAGAGACAAATAATTTTTGCATTCTCCCAATGTGTGAGAGTGCAGCTTTAAAGATTGTAGAACGCTAATATATTTCGCATTTTCTTGTCAATTCAGTAACATTTTTAGTTTCTTTTTAGGTAATTCAAGCCGAGAGCACTCGCCATGTCCTTCATCATTGAACGGCCCGCATTTGATCGTCGTAATTTGAATTCTCGTCAACAACGTCGTCCTGCGCCACCCGGAACGACATATCCTCGTCACTGTTGTAGTCGGTAATGTTAGACAAGAGAGGCTTTTATCTTAAAGTTCCAAAAATATCTAATTGTAGAGACAAATAATTTTTGCAATCTATCAATGTGTGAGAGTGCAGCTTTAAAGATTGTAAAACGCTAATATATTTCGCAATTTCTTGTCAATTCAGTAAGATTTTTAGTTTTTTTAGGTAATTCAATCCGAGAGCACCCGCCATGTCCTTCATCATTGAACGGAGCCCATTTGATCAGCCTCCTCATGGATTGAGGACTAGAGATGTTTATATCACAATGTTCCAAAAATGACTAATTTTAGAGACAAATAATTTTTGCAATCTCCCAATGTGTGAGAGTGCAGCTTTAAAGATTGTAGAATGCTAATATATTTCGCATTTTCTTGTCAATTCAGTAACATTTTTAGTTTCTTTTTAGGTAATTCAAGCCGAGTGCACTCGCCATGTCCTTCATCAATGAACGGCCCGCATTTGATCGTCGTTATTTGAATTCTTGTCAACAACGTCGTCTTGCACCATCCGGAACGACACCTCCTCCTCACTGTTGTAGTCGGTCATGTTAGACAAGAGAGTTTTATATCACAATGTTCCAAAAATGGCTAATTGTAGAGACAAATAATTTTTGCAATCTCCAAATGTGTGACAGTGCAGCTTTAAAGATTGTAAAACGCTAATATTTTTCGCATTTTCTTGTCTATTCAGTAAGATTTTTAGTTTTTTTTTAGGTAATTCAAGGTGAGAGCACCCGCCATGTCCTTCATCATTGAACGGCCCGCATTTGATCGTCGTCCCCGTTGATTTGCTTTGCAATTTGAATTCTCGTCAACAACGCCGTCCTTGCACCACCCGGAACGACACATCCTCGTCACTGTTGTAGTCGGTCATGTAAGACTACAGAGGTTTATATCACAATGTTCCAAAAATGGCTAATTTTAGAGACAAATAATTTTTGCAATCTCCAAATGTGTGAGAGTGCAGCTTTAAAGATTGTAAAACGCTAATATTTTTCGCATTTTCTTGTCTATTCAGTAAGATTTTTAGTTTTTTTAGGTAATTCAAGGTGAGAGCACCCGCCATGTCCTTCATCATTGAACGGCCCGCATTTGATCGTCGTCCCCGTTGATTTGCTTTGCAATTTGAATTCTCGTCAACAACGTCGTCCTTGCACCACCCGGAACGACACATCCTCGTCACTGTTGTAGTCGGTCATGTAAGACTAGAGATGTTTATATCACAATGTTCCAAAAATGACTAATTTTAGAGACAAATAATTTTTGCAATCTCCCAATGTGTGAGAGTAAAGCTTTAAAGGTTGTAAAACGATCATATTTTTCGAATTTTCTTGTCCATCAGTAACATTGTTTATGCTAAATAAGTCAAGTCTTTTTGAAAGCAATTGATAAGTCGGCAATAATTTCATCTCCAGGGAAAGTTTGACATTAATATCTGATGAAGTATGTGCTTTTCCTTTGTAAATTTAATTACTGTCAATAAATATTGGTCTTTGGCGGCTAAAAGGTCGGCCACTTTCGAAACGGTCGAAGCAATTCAGGGTCTAGGACATCACATCGTGGAATGCACCCGCCAAGACCGTCATGTTAGACAAGAGAGGTTAATATCACAATGTTCCAAAAATGGGTAATTGTAGAGACAAATAATTTTTGCAATCTCCAGATGTGTGAGAGTGCAGCTTTAAAGATTGTAAAACGCTAATATTTTTCGCATTTTCTTGTCTATTCAGTAAGATTTTTAGTTTTTTTAGGTAATTCAAGGTGAGAGCACCCGCCATGTCCTTCATCATTGAACGGCCCGCATTTGATCGTCGTCCCCGTTGATTTGCTTTGCAATTTGAATTCTCCTCAACAACGTCGTCCTTGCACCACCCGGAACGACACATCCTCGTCACTGTTGTAGTCGGTCATGTAAGACTAGAGATGTTTATATCACAATGTTCCAAAAATGACTAATTTTAGAGACAAATAATTTTTGCAATCTCCCAATGTGTGAGAGTGCAGCTTTAATGGTTGTAAAACGATCATATTTTTCGAATTTTCTTGTCCATCAGTAACATTGTTTATGCTAAATAAGTCAAGTCTTTTTGAAAGCAATTGATAAGTCGGCAATAATTTCATCTCCAGGGAAAGTTTGACATTAATATCTGATGAAGTATGTGCTTTTCCTTTGTAAATTTAATTAATGTCAATACATATTGGTCTTTGGCGGCTAAAAGGTCGGCCACTTTCGAAACGGTCGAAGCAATTCAGGGTCTGGGACACCACATCGTGGAATGCACCCGCCAAGACCGTCATGTTAGAGCTTTATATCACAAGGTTCCAAAAATGGGTCATTTCAAGACAAAAAGAATGCAATTGGTCAATGTGTGAGAGTGCAGCTTTAAAGGTTGTAAAACGCTTATATTTTTCACATTTTCTTGTCAATTCAGTAACATTTTTTAGGGATTTTTTAGGTAATTCAAGCCGAGAGCACCCGCCATGTCCTTCATCATTGAACGGCCCGCGTTTGGTCGTCGTCCCCGTTGATTAACGTTGCAATTTGAATTCTCGCCAACAACGCGTCTTGCACCATCCGGAACGACACATCCTCGTCACTGTTGTAGACGGTCATGTTAGACAAGAGAGTTTTATATCACAATGTTCCAAAAATGGCTAATTGTAGAGACAAATAATTTTTGCAATCTCCAAATGTGTGAGAGTGCAGCTTTAAAGATTGTAAAACGCTAATATTTTTCGCATTTTCTTGTCTATTCAGTAAGATTTTTAGTTTTTTTAGGTAATTCAAGGCGAGAGCACCCGCCATGTCCTTCATCATTGAACGGCCCGCATTTGATCGTCGTCCCCGTTGATTTGCTTTGCAATTTGAATTCTCGTCAACAACGCCGTCCTTGCACCACCCGGAACGACACATCCTCGTCACTGTTGTAGTCGGTCATGTAAGACTAGAGATGTTTATATCACAATGTTCCAAAAATGACTAATTTTAGAGACAAATATTTTTTGCAATCTGTCAATGTGTGAGAATGCAGCTTTAAAGATCGTAAAACGCTAATATATTTCGCAATTTCTTGTCAATTCAGTAACATTTTTAGTTTCTTTTTAGGTAATTCAAGCCGAGAGCACTCGCCATGTCCTTCATCATTGAACGGCCCGCATTTGATCGTCGTAATTTGAATTCTCGTCAACAACGTCGTCCTGCGCCACCCGGAACGACATATCCTCGTCACTGTTGTAGTCGGTAATGTTAGACAAGAGAGGTTTTTATCTTAAAGTTCCAAAAATATCTAATTGTAGAGACAAATAATTTTTGCAATCTATCAATGTGTGAGAGTGCAGCTTTAAAGATTGTAAAACGCTAATATATTTCGCAATTTCTTGTCAATTCAGTAAGATTTTTAGTTTTTTTAGGTAATTCAATCCGAGAGCACCCGCCATGTCCTTCATCATTGAACGGAGCCCATTTGATCAGCCTCCTCATGGATTGAGGACTGTTGTAGTCGGTCATGTAAGACTAGAGATGTTTATATCACAATGTTCCAAAAATGACTAATTTTAGAGACAAATAATTTTTGCAATCTCCCAATGTGTGAGAGTGCAGCTTTAAAGATTGTAGAATGCTAATATATTTCGCATTTTCTTGTCAATTCAGTAACATTTTTAGTTTCTTTTTAGGTAATTCAAGCCGAGTGCACTCGCCATGTCCTTCATCAATGAACGGCCCGCATTTGATCGTCGTTATTTGAATTCTTGTCAACAACGTCGTCTTGCACCATCCGGAACGACACCTCCTCCTCACTGTTGTAGTCGGTCATGTTAGACAAGAGAGTTTTATATCACAATGTTCCAAAAATGGCTAATTGTAGAGACAAATAATTTTTGCAATCTCCAAATGTGTGAGAGTGCAGCTTTAAAGATTGTAAAACGCTAATATTTTTCGCATTTTCTTGTCTATTCAGTAAGATTTTTAGTTTTTTTTTAGGTAATTCAAGGTGAGAGCACCCGCCATGTCCTTCATCATTGAACGGCCCGCATTTGATCGTCGTCCCCGTTGATTTGCTTTGCAATTTGAATTCTCGTCAACAACGCCGTCCTTGCACCACCCGGAACGACACATCCTCGTCACTGTTGTAGTCGGTCATGTAAGACTACAGAGGTTTATATCACAATGTTCCAAAAATGGCTAATTTTAGAGACAAATAATTTTTGCAATCTCCATATGTGTGAGAGTGCAGCTTTAAAGATTGTAGAACGCTAATATATTTCGCATTTTCTTGTCAATTCAGTAACATTTTGAGTTTCTTTTTAGGTAATTCAAGCCGAGTGCACTCGCCATGTCCTTCATCAATGAACGGCCCGCATTTGATCGTCGTAATTTGAATTCTCGTCAACAACGTCGTCCTGCGCCACCCGGAACGTTTATATCAAAAAGTTCCACAAATGACTTATTTTTAAGACAAATAAATTTTGCAATCTGTCAATGTGTGAGAATGCAGCTTTAAAGATTGTAAAACGTTAATATATTTCGCATTTTCTTGTCAATTATTCCTAACATTGTTTTAGTTTCTTTAAGTCTTTTTGAAAGCATTTGCTCAGTCAGCAATATTTTTTATTTCCAGGGAAAGTTTGACATTAATATCTGATGAAGTATTTGCTTTTCCTTAGTAAATTTAATTACTGTCAATAAATATTGGTATTTGGCAGCTAAATGGACGGCCACTTTAGAAATGGTCGAAGCCATTCAGGGTCTGGGACATTACATCGCGGAATGACCCGTCATGTCCGTCATGTTAGACAAGAGAGCTTTATATCACAAGGTTCCGAAAATGGCTCATTTCAAGACAAAAAGAATGCAATTGGTCAATGTGTGAGAGTGCAGCTTTAAAGGTTGTAAAACGCTTATATTTTTCGCATTTTCTTATCAATTCAGTTACATTTTTTAGTTGTTTTTTTTTAGGTAATTCAAGCCGAGAGCACCCGCCATGTCCTTCATCATTGAACGGCCCGCGTTTGGTCGTCGTCCCCGTTGATTTACGTTGCAATTTGAATTCTCGCCAACTACGCGTCTTGCACCATCCGGAACGACACATCCTCGTCACTGTTGTAGTCGGTCATGTTAGACAAGAGAGTTTTATATCACAATGTTCCAAAAATGGCTAATTTTAAAGACAAATAATTTTTGCATTCTCCCAATGTGTGAGAGTGCAGCTTTAAAGATTGTAGAACGCTAATATATTTCGCATTTTCTTGTCAATTCAGTAACATTTTTAGTTTCTTTTTAGGTAATTCAAGCCGAGAGCACTCGCCATGTCCTTCATCATTGAACGGCCCGCATTTGATCGTCGTAATTTGAATTCTCGTCAACAACGTCAACCTGCGCCACCCGGAACGACATATCCTCGTCACTGTTGTAGTCGGTAATGTTAGACAAGAGAGGTTTTTATCTTTAAGTTCCAAAAATATCTTTCGAAACGGTCGAAGCAATTCAGGGTCTAGGACATCACATCGTGGAATGCACCCGCCAAGACCGTCATGTTAGACAAGAGAGGTTAATATCACAATGTTCCAAAAATGGGTAATTGTAGAGACAAATAATTTTTGCAATCTCCAAATGTGTGAGAGTGCAGCTTTAAAGATTGTAAAACGCTAATATATTTCGCAATTTCTTGTCTATTCAGTAAGATTTTTAGTTTTTTTAGGTAATTCAAGGTGAGAGCACCCGCCATGTCCTTCATCATTGAACGGCCCGCATTTGATCGTCGTCCCCGTTGATTTGCTTTGCAATTTGAATTCTCGTCAACAACGTCGTCCTTGCACCACCCGGAACGACACATCCTCGTCACTGTTGTAGTCGGTCATGTTAGACAAGAGAGTTTTATATCACAATGTTCCAAAAATGGCTAATTGTAGAGACAAATAATTTTTGCAATCTCCAAATGTGTGAGAGTGCAGCTTTAAAGATTGTAAAACGCTAATATTTTTCGCATTTTCTTGTCTATTCAGTAAGATTTTTAGTTTTTTTAGGTAATTCAAGGTGAGAGCACCCGCCATGTCCTTCATCATTGAACGGCCCGCATTTGATCGTCGTCCCCGTTGATTTGCTTTGCAATTTGAATTCTCGTCAACAACGTCGTCCTTGCACCACCCGGAACGACACATCCTCGTCACTGTTGTAGTCGGTCATGTAAGACTAGAGATGTTTATATCACAATGTTCCAAAAATGACTAATTTTAGAGACAAATAATTTTTGCAATCTCCCAATGTGTGAGAGTGCAGCTTTAAAGGTTGTAAAACGATCATATTTTTCGAATTTTCTTGTCCATCAGTAACATTGTTTATGCTAAATAAGTCAAGTCTTTTTGAAAGCAATTGATAAGTCGGCAATAATTTCATCTCCAGGGAAAGTTTGACATTAATATCTGATGAAGTATGTGCTTTTCCTTTGTAAATTTAATTACTGTCAATAAATATTGGTCTTTGGCGGCTAAAAGGTCGGCCACTTTCGAAACGGTCGAAGCAATTCAGGGTCTAGGACATCACATCGTGGAATGCACCCGCCAAGACCGTCATGTTAGACAAGAGAGGTTAATATCACAATGTTCCAAAAATGGGTAATTGTAGAGACAAATAATTTTTGCAATCTCCAAATGTGTGAGAGTGCAGCTTTAAAGATTGTAAAACGCTAATATTTTTCGCATTTTCTTGTCTATTCAGTAAGATTTTTAGTTTTTTTAGGTAATTCAAGGTGAGAGCACCCGCCATGTCCTTCATCATTGAACGGCCCGCATTTGATCGTCGTCCCCGTTGATTTGCTTTGCAATTTGAATTCTCGTCAACAACGTCGTCCTTGCACCACCCGGAACGACACATCCTCGTCACTGTTGTAGTCGGTCATGTAAGACTAGAGATGTTTATATCACAATGTTCCAAAAATGACTAATTTTAGAGACAAATAATTTTTGCAATCTCCCAATGTGTGAGAGTGCAGCTTTAATGGTTGTAAAACGATCATATTTTTCGAATTTTCTTGTCCATCAGTAACATTGTTTATGCTAAATAAGTCAAGTCTTTTTGAAAGCAATTGATAAGTCGGCAATAATTTCATCTCCAGGGAAAGTTTGACATTAATATCTGATGAAGTATGTGCTTTTCCTTTGTAAATTTAATTACTGTCAATACATATTGGTCTTTGGCGGCTAAAAGGTCGGCCACTTTCGAAACGGTCGAAGCAATTCAGGGTCTGGGACACCACATCGTGGAATGCACCCGCCAAGACCGTCATGTTAGAGCTTTATATCACAAGGTTCCAAAAATGGGTCATTTCAAGACAAAAAGAATGCAATTGGTCAATGTGTGAGAGTGCAGCTTTAAAGGTTGTAAAACGCTTATATTTTTCGCATTTTCTTGTCAATTCAGTAACATTTTTTAGGGATTTTTTAGGTAATTCAAGCCGAGAGCACCCGCCATGTCCTTCATCATTGAACGGCCCGCGTTTGGTCGTCGTCCCCGTTGATTAACGTTGCAATTTGAATTCTCGCCAACAACGCGTCTTGCACCATCCGGAACGACACATCCTCGTCACTGTTGTAGACGGTCATGTTAGACAAGAGAGTTTTATATCACAATGTTCCAAAAATGGCTAATTGTAGAGACAAATAATTTTTGCAATCTCCAAATGTGTGAGGGTGCAGCTTTAAAGATTGTAAAACGCTAATATTTTTCGCATTTTCTTGTCTATTCAGTAAGATTTTTAGTTTTTTTAGGTAATTCAAGGCGAGAGCACCCGCCATGTCCTTCATCATTGAACGGCCCGCATTTGATCGTCGTCCCCGTTGATTTGCTTTGCAATTTGAATTCTCGTCAACAAAGCCGTCCTTGCACCACCCGGAACGACACATCCTCGTCACTGTTGTAGTCGGTCATGTAAGACTAGAGATGTTTATATCACAATGTTCCAAAAATGACTAATTTTAGAGACAAATATTTTTTGCAATCTGTCAATGTGTGAGAATGCAGCTTTAAAGATCGTAAAACGCTAATATATTTCGCAATTTCTTGTCAATTCAGTAAGATTTTATTTTTTTAGGTAATTCAATCCGAGAGCACCCGCCATGTCCTTCATTATTGAACGGCCCCCATTTGATCAGCCTCCTCATGGATTTTCTTTGCAATTTGAATTCTCTTCAACAACGTCGTCTTGCGCAACCCGGAACGACACCTCCTCGTCACTGTTGTAGTCGGTCATGTTAGACAAGAAAGGTCACAAAGTTCCTCAAATGTCGAAATGTTCAGTCAAAATATTTTTACAAGCGGTCAATGTGTGAGAGTGCAGCTTTAAAGGTTGTAAAACGATCATATTTTTCGAATGTTCTTGTCCATCAGTAACATTGTTTATGCTTCGTTAGATAAGTCAAGTCTTTTTGAAAGCAATTGATAAGTCGGCAATAATTTCATCTGCAGGGAAAGTTTGACATTAATATCTGATGAAGTATGTGCTTTTCCTTTGTAAATTTAATTACTGTCAATAAATATTGGTCTTTGGCGGCTAAAACGTCGGCCACTTTTGAAACGGTCGAAGCAATTCAGGGTATAGGACACCACATCGTGGAATGCACCCGCCAAGTCCGTCATGTTAGACAAGAGAGGTTAATATCACAATGTTCCAAAAATGGCTAATTGTAGAGACAAATAATTTTTGCAATCTCCAAATGTGTGTGAGTGCAGCTTTAAAGATTGTAAAACGCTAATATTTTTCGCATTTTCTTGTCTATTCAGTAAGATTTTTAGTTTTTTTAGGTAATTCAAGGTGAGAGCACCCGCCATGTCCTTCATCATTGAACGGCCCGCATTTGATCGTCGTCCCCGTTGATTTGCTTTGCAATTTGAATTCTCGTCAACAACGTCGTCCTTGCACCACCCGGAACGACACATCCTCGTCACTGTTGTAGTCGGTCATGTTAGACAAGAGAGTTTTATATCACAATGTTCCAAAAATGGCTAATTGTAGAGACAAATAATTTTTGCAATCTCCAAATGTGTGAGAGTGCAGCTTTAAAGATTGTAAAACGCTAATATTTTTCGCATTTTCTTGTCTATTCAGTAAGATTTTTAGTTTTTTTAGGTAATTCAAGGTGAGAGCACCCGCCATGTCCTTCATCATTGAACGGCCCGCATTTGATCGTCGTCCCCGTTGATTTGCTTTGCAATTTGAATTCTCGTCAACAACGTCGTCCTTGCACCACCCGGAACGACACATCCTCGTCACTGTTGTAGTCGGTCATGTTAGACAAGAGAGTTTTATATCACAATGTTCCAAAAATGGCTAATTGTAGAGACAAATAATTTTTTCAATCTCCAAATGTGTGAGAGTGCAGCTTTAAAGATTGTAAAACGCTAATATTTTTCGCATTTTCTTGTCTATTCAGTAAGATTTTTAGTTTTTTTAGGTAATTCAAGGTGAGAGCACCCGCCATGTCCTTCATCATTGAACGGCCCGCATTTGATCGTCGTCCCCGTTGATTTGCTTTGCAATTTGAATTCTCGTCAACAACGTCGTCCTTGCACCACCCGGAACGACACATCCTCGTCACTGTTGTAGTCGGTCATGTAAGACTAGAGATGTTTATATCACAATGTTCCAAAAATGACTAATTTTAGAGACAAATAATTTTTGCAATCTCCCAATGTGTGAGAGTGCAGCTTTAAAGGTTGTAAAACGATCATATTTTTCGAATTTTCTTGTCCATCAGTAACATTGTTTATGCTAAATAAGTCAAGTCTTTTTGAAAGCAATTGATAAGTCGGCAATAATTTCATCTCCAGGGAAAGTTTGACATTAATATCTGATGAAGTATGTGCTTTTCCTTTGTAAATTTAATTACTGTCAATAAATATTGGTCTTTGGCGGCTAAAAGGTCGGCCACTTTCAAGACGGTCGAGGCAATTCAGGGTCTAGGACATCACATCGTGGAATGCAGCCGCCAAGACCGTCATGTTAGACAAGAGAGGTTAATATCACAATGTTCCAAAAATGGGTAATTGTAGAGACAAATAATTTTTGCAATCTCCAAATGTGTGAGAGTGCAGCTTTAAAGATTGTAAAACGCTAATATTTTTCGCATTTTCTTGTCTATTCAGTAAGATTTTTAGTTTTTTTAGGTAATTCAAGGTGAGAGCACCCGCCATGTCCTTCATCATTGAACGGCCCGCATTTGATCGTCGTCCCCGTTGATTTGCTTTGCAATTTGAATTCTCGTCAACAACGTCGTCCTTGCACCACCCGGAACGACACATCCTCGTCACTGTTGTAGTCGGTCATGTAAGACTAGAGATGTTTATATCACAATGTTCCAAAAATGACTAATTTTAGAGACAAATAATTTTTGCAATCTCCCAATGTGTGAGAGTGCAGCTTTAATGGTTGTAAAACGATCATATTTTTCGAATTTTCTTGTCCATCAGTAACATTGTTTATGCTAAATAAGTCAAGTCTTTTTGAAAGCAATTGATAAGTCGGCAATAATTTCATCTCCAGGGAAAGTTTGACATTAATATCTGATGAAGTATGTGCTTTTCCTTTGTAAATTTAATTACTGTCAATACATATTGGTCTTTGGCGGCTAAAAGGTCGGCCACTTTCGAAACGGTCGAAGCAATTCAGGGTCTGGGACACCACATCGTGGAATGCACCCGCCAAGACCGTCATGTTAGAGCTTTATATCACAAGGTTCCAAAAATGGGTCATTTCAAGACAAAAAGAATGCAATTGGTCAATGTGTGAGAGTGCAGCTTTAAAGGTTGTAAAACGCTTATATTTTTCGCATTTTCTTGTCAATTCAGTAACATTTTTTAGGGATTTTTTAGGTAATTCAAGCCGAGAGCACCCGCCATGTCCTTCATCATTGAACGGCCCGCGTTTGGTCGTCGTCCCCGTTGATTAACGTTGCAATTTGAATTCTCGCCAACAACGCGTCTTGCACCATCCGGAACGACACATCCTCGTCACTGTTGTAGACGGTCATGTTAGACAAGAGAGTTTTATATCACAATGTTCCAAAAATGGCTAATTGTAGAGACAAATAATTTTTGCAATCTCCAAATGTGTGAGAGTGCAGCTTTAAAGATTGTAAAACGCTAATATTTTTCGCATTTTCTTGTCTATTCAGTAAGATTTTTAGTTTTTTTAGGTAATTCAAGGCGAGAGCACCCGCCATGTCCTTCATCATTGAACGGCCCGCATTTGATCGTCGTCCCCGTTGATTTGCTTTGCAATTTGAATTCTCGTCAACAACGCCGTCCTTGCACCACCCGGAACGACACATCCTCGTCACTGTTGTAGTCGGTCATGTAAGACTAGAGATGTTTATATCACAATGTTCCAAAAATGACTAAATTTAGAGACAAATATTTTTGCAATCTGTCAATGTGTGAGAATGCAGCTTTAAAGATCGTAAAACACTAATATATTTCGCAATTTCTTTTCAATTCAGTAAGATTTTTTTTTTAGGTAATTCAATCCGAGAGCACCCGCCATGTCCTTCATTATTGAACGGCCCCCATTTGATCAGCCTCCTCATGGATTTTCTTTGCAATTTGAATTCTCTTCAACAACGTCGTCTTGCGCAACCCGGAACGACACCTCCTCGTCACTGTTGTAGTCGGTCATGTTAGACAAGAAAGGTCACAAAGTTCCTCAAATGTCGAATTGTTCAGTCAAAATATTTTTACAAGCGGTCAATGTGTGAGAGTGCAGCTTTAAAGGTTGTAAAACGATCATATTTTTCGAATTTTCTTGTCCATCAGTAACATTGTTTATGCTTCGTTAGATAAGTCAAGTCTTTTTGAAAGCAATTGATAAGTCGGCAATAATTTCATCTCCAGGGAAAGTTTGACATTAATATCTGATGAAGTATGTGCTTTTCCTTTGTAAATTTAATTACTGTCAATAAATATTGGTATTTGGCGGCTAAAAGGTCGCCACTTTCGAAACGGTCGAAGCAATTCAGGGTCTGGGACACCACATCGTGGAATGCACCCGCCAAGACCGTCATGTTAGAGCTTTATATCACAAGGTTCCAAAAATGGGTCATTTCAAGACAAAAAGAATGCAATTGGTCAATGTGTGAGAGTGCAGCTTTAAAGGTTGTAAAACGCTTATATTTTTCGCATTTTCTTGTCAATTCAGTAACATTTTTTAGGTTTTTTTAGGTAATTCAAGCCGAGACCACCAGCCATGTCCTTCATCATTGAACGGCCCCCATTTGATCAGGCTGAATTTTCGCATTTTCTTGTCAATTCAGTTATCCTCATGGATTTTCTTTGCAATTTGAATTCTCTTCAACAACGTCGTCCAGCGCAACCCGAAAAGGAACATCCTCGTCACTGTTGTAGTTGGTCATGTTAGACAAGAGAGGTTTATATCACAAAGTTCCACAAATGACTAATTTTTAAGACAAATAAATTTTACAATCTGTCAATGTGTGAGAATGCAGCTTTAAAGATATTAAAACGATAATATATATCGCATTTTCTTGTCAATTATTCCTAACATTGTTTTAGTTTCTTTAAGTCTTTTTGAAAGCATTTGCTCAGTCAGCAATACTTTTTTATTTCCAGGGAAAGTTTGACATTAATATCTGATGAAGTATGTGCTTTTCCTTTGTAAATTTATTTATTTAGCAGCTAAATGGACGGCCACTTTAGAAATGGTCGAAGCCATTCAGGGTCTGGGACATTACATCGCGGAATGACCCGTCATGTCCGTCATGTTAGACAAGAGAGCTTTATATTACAAGGTTCCGAAAATGGCTCATTTCAAGACAAAAAGAATACAATTGGTCAATGTGCGAGAGTGCAGCTTTAAAGGTTGTAAAACGCTTATATTTTTCGCATTTTCTTGTCAATTCAGTTACATTTTTTAGTTTTTTTTTTTTTTAGGTAATTCAAGCCGAGAGCACCCGCCATGTCCTTCATCATTGAACGGCCCGCGTTTGGTCGTCGTCCCCGTTGATTTACGTTGCAATTTGAATTCTCGCCAACTACGCGTCTTGCACCATCCGGAACGACACATCCTCGTCACTGTTGTAGTCGGTCATGTTAGACAAGAGAGTTTTATATCACAATGTTCCAAAAATGGCTAATTGTAGAGACAAATAATTTTTGCAATCTCCAAATGTGTGAGAGTGCAGCTTTAAAGATTGTAAAACGCTAATATTTTTCGAATTTTCTTGTCTATTCAGTAAGATTTTTAGTTTTTTTTAGGTAATTCAAGCCGAGACCACCCGCCATGTCCTTCATCATTGAACGGAGCCCATTTGATCAGCCTCCTCATGGATTTTCTTTGCAATTTGAATTCTCGTCAACAACGTCGTCCTTGCACCACCCGGAACGACACATCCTCGTCACTGTTGTAGTCGGTCATGTTAGACAAGAGAGTTTTATATCACAATGTTCCAAAAATGGCTTATTGTAGAGACAAATAATTTTTGCAATCTCCAAATGTGTGAGAGTGCAGCTTTAAAGATTGTAAAACGCTAATATTTTTCGCATTTTCTTGTCTATTCAGTAAGATTTTTAGTTTTTTTTTTAGGTAATTCAAGGTGAGAGCACCCGCCATGTCCTTCATCATTGAACGGCCCGCATTTGATCGTCGTCCCCGTTGATTTGCTTTGCAATTTGAATTTTCGTCAACAACGTCGTCCTTGCACCACCCGGAACGACACATCCTCGTCACTGTTGTAGTCGGTCATGTAAAACTAGAGATGTTTATATCACAATGTTCCAAAAATGACTAATTTTAGAGACAAATAATTTTTGCAATCTCCCAATGTGTGAGAGTGCAGCTTTAAAGATTGTAGAATGCTAATATATTTCGCATTTTCTTGTCAATTCAGTAACATTTTTAGTTTCTTTTTAGGTAATTCAAGCCGAGAGCACTCGCCATGTCCTTCATCAATGAACGGCCCGCATTTGATCGTCGTAATTTGAATTCTTGTCAACAACGTCGTCTTGCACCATCCGGAACGACACCTCCTCCTCACTGTTGTAGTCGGTCATGTTAGACAAGAGAGTTTTATATCACAATGTTCCAAAAATGGCTAATTGTAGAGACAAATAATTTTTGCAATCTCCAAATGTGTGAGAGTGCAGCTTTAAAGATTGTAAAACGCTAATATTTTTCGCATTTTCTTGTCTATTCAGTAAGATTTTTAGTTTTTTTAGGTAATTCAAGGTGAGAGCACCCGCCATGTCCTTCATCATTGAACGGCCCGCATTTGATCGTCGTCCCCGTTGATTTGCTTTGCAATTTGAATTCTCGTCAACAACGTCGTCCTTGCACCACCCGGAACGACACATCCTCGTCACTGTTGTAGTCGGTCATGTAAGACTAGAGATGTTTATATCACAATGTTCCAAAAATGACTAATTTTAGAGACAAATAATTTTTGCAATCTCCCAATGTGTGAGAGTGCAGCTTTAATGGTTGTAAAACGATCATATTTTTCGAATTTTCTTGTCCATCAGTAACATTGTTTATGCTAAATAAGTCAAGTCTTTTTGAAAGCAATTGATAAGTCGGCAATAATTTCATCTCCAGGGAAAGTTTGACATTAATATCTGATGAAGTATGTGCTTTTCCTTTGTAAATTTAATTACTGTCAATACATATTGGTCTTTGGCGGCTAAAAGGTCGGCCACTTTCGAAACGGTCGAAGCAATTCAGGGTCTGGGACACCACATCGTGGAATGCAACCGCCAAGACCGTCATGTTAGAGCTTTATATCACAAGGTTCCAAAAATGGGTCATTTCAAGACAAAAAGAATGCAATTGGTCAATGTGTGAGAGTGCAGCTTTAAAGGTTGTAAAACGCTTATATTTTTCGCATTTTCTTGTCAATTCAGTAACATTTTTTAGGGATTTTTTAGGTAATTCAAGCCGAGAGCACCCGCCATGTCCTTCATCATTGAACGGCCCGCGTTTGGTCGTCGTCCCCGTTGATTAACGTTGCAATTTGAATTCTCGCCAACAACGCGTCTTGCACCATCCGGAACGACACATCCTCGTCACTGTTGTAGACGGTCATGTTAGACAAGAGAGTTTTATATCACAATGTTCCAAAAATGGCTAATTGTAGAGACAAATAATTTTTGCAATCTCCAAATGTGTGAGAGTGCAGCTTTAAAGATTGTAAAACGCTAATATTTTTCGCATTTTCTTGTCTATTCAGTAAGATTTTTAGTTTTTTTAGGTAATTCAAGGCGAGAGCACCCGCCATGTCCTTCATCATTGAACGGCCCGCATTTGATCGTCGTCCCCGTTGATTTGCTTTGCAATTTGAATTCTCGTCAACAACGCCGTCCTTGCACCACCCGGAACGACACATCCTCGTCACTGTTGTAGTCGGTCATGTAAGACTAGAGATGTTTATATCACAATGTTCCAAAAATGACTAATTTTAGAGACAAATATTTTTTGCAATCTGTCAATGTGTGAGAATGCAGCTTTAAAGATCGTAAAACGCTAATATATTTCGCAATTTCTTGTCAATTCAGTAAGATTTTATTTTTTTAGGTAATTCAATCCGAGAGCACCCGCCATGTCCTTCATTATTGAACGGCCCCCATTTGATCAGCCTCCTCATGGATTTTCTTTGCAATTTGAATTCTCTTCAACAACGTCGTCTTGCGCAACCCGGAACGACACCTCCTCGTCACTGTTGTAGTCGGTCATGTTAGACAAGAAAGGTCACAAAGTTCCTCAAATGTCGAAATGTTCAGTCAAAATATTTTTACAAGCGGTCAATGTGTGAGAGTGCAGCTTTAAAGGTTGTAAAACGATCATATTTTTCGAATGTTCTTGTCCATCAGTAACATTGTTTATGCTTCGTTAGATAAGTCAAGTCTTTTTGAAAGCAATTGATAAGTCGGCAATAATTTCATCTGCAGGGAAAGTTTGACATTAATATCTGATGAAGTATGTGCTTTTCCTTTGTAAATTTAATTACTGTCAATAAATATTGGTCTTTGGCGGCTAAAACGTCGGCCACTTTTGAAACGGTCGAAGCAATTCAGGGTATAGGACACCACATCGTGGAATGCACCCGCCAAGTCCGTCATGTTAGACAAGAGAGGTTAATATCACAATGTTCCAAAAATGGCTAATTGTAGAGACAAATAATTTTTGCAATCTCCAAATGTGTGTGAGTGCAGCTTTAAAGATTGTAAAACGCTAATATTTTTCGCATTTTCTTGTCTATTCAGTAAGATTTTTAGTTTTTTTAGGTAATTCAAGGTGAGAGCACCCGCCATGTCCTTCATCATTGAACGGCCCGCATTTGATCGTCGTCCCCGTTGATTTGCTTTGCAATTTGAATTCTCGTCAACAACGTCGTCCTTGCACCACCCGGAACGACACATCCTCGTCACTGTTGTAGTCGGTCATGTTAGACAAGAGAGTTTTATATCACAATGTTCCAAAAATGGCTAATTGTAGAGACAAATAATTTTTGCAATCTCCAAATGTGTGAGAGTGCAGCTTTAAAGATTGTAAAACGCTAATATTTTTCGCATTTTCTTGTCTATTCAGTAAGATTTTTAGTTTTTTTAGGTAATTCAAGGTGAGAGCACCCGCCATGTCCTTCATCATTGAACGGCCCGCATTTGATCGTCGTCCCCGTTGATTTGCTTTGCAATTTGAATTCTCGTCAACAACGTCGTCCTTGCACCACCCGGAACGACACATCCTCGTCACTGTTGTAGTCGGTCATGTTAGACAAGAGAGTTTTATATCACAATGTTCCAAAAATGGCTAATTGTAGAGACAAATAATTTTTTCAATCTCCAAATGTGTGAGAGTGCAGCTTTAAAGATTGTAAAACGCTAATATTTTTCGCATTTTCTTGTCTATTCAGTAAGATTTTTAGTTTTTTTAGGTAATTCAAGGTGAGAGCACCCGCCATGTCCTTCATCATTGAACGGCCCGCATTTGATCGTCGTCCCCGTTGATTTGCTTTGCAATTTGAATTCTCGTCAACAACGTCGTCCTTGCACCACCCGGAACGACACATCCTCGTCACTGTTGTAGTCGGTCATGTAAGACTAGAGATGTTTATATCACAATGTTCCAAAAATGACTAATTTTAGAGACAAATAATTTTTGCAATCTCCCAATGTGTGAGAGTGCAGCTTTAAAGGTTGTAAAACGATCATATTTTTCGAATTTTCTTGTCCATCAGTAACATTGTTTATGCTAAATAAGTCAAGTCTTTTTGAAAGCAATTGATAAGTCGGCAATAATTTCATCTCCAGGGAAAGTTTGACATTAATATCTGATGAAGTATGTGCTTTTCCTTTGTAAATTTAATTACTGTCAATAAATATTGGTCTTTGGCGGCTAAAAGGTCGGCCACTTTCAAGACGGTCGAGGCAATTCAGGGTCTAGGACATCACATCGTGGAATGCAGCCGCCAAGACCGTCATGTTAGACAAGAGAGGTTAATATCACAATGTTCCAAAAATGGGTAATTGTAGAGACAAATAATTTTTGCAATCTCCAAATGTGTGAGAGTGCAGCTTTAAAGATTGTAAAACGCTAATATTTTTCGCATTTTCTTGTCTATTCAGTAAGATTTTTAGTTTTTTTAGGTAATTCAAGGTGAGAGCACCCGCCATGTCCTTCA
Organism: Mya arenaria; assembly: GCF_026914265.1. Classification (NCBI taxonomy): domain Eukaryota; kingdom Metazoa; phylum Mollusca; class Bivalvia; order Myida; family Myidae; genus Mya; species Mya arenaria. The sequence goes on along the minus strand of NC_069133.1, from coordinate 30,945,455 downwards.
TCATTGAACGGCCCGCATTTGATCGTCGTCCCCGTTGATTTGCTTTGCAATTTGAATTCTCGTCAACAACGTCGTCCTTGCACCACCCGGAACGACACATCCTCGTCACTGTTGTAGTCGGTCATGTAAGACTAGAGATGTTTATATCACAATGTTCCAAAAATGACTAATTTTAGAGACAAATAATTTTTGCAATCTCCCAATGTGTGAGAGTGCAGCTTTAATGGTTGTAAAACGATCATATTTTTCGAATTTTCTTGTCCATCAGTAACATTGTTTATGCTAAATAAGTCAAGTCTTTTTGAAAGCAATTGATAAGTCGGCAATAATTTCATCTCCAGGGAAAGTTTGACATTAATATCTGATGAAGTATGTGCTTTTCCTTTGTAAATTTAATTACTGTCAATACATATTGGTCTTTGGCGGCTAAAAGGTCGGCCACTTTCGAAACGGTCGAAGCAATTCAGGGTCTGGGACACCACATCGTGGAATGCACCCGCCAAGACCGTCATGTTAGAGCTTTATATCACAAGGTTCCAAAAATGGGTCATTTCAAGACAAAAAGAATGCAATTGGTCAATGTGTGAGAGTGCAGCTTTAAAGGTTGTAAAACGCTTATATTTTTCGCATTTTCTTGTCAATTCAGTAACATTTTTTAGGGATTTTTTAGGTAATTCAAGCCGAGAGCACCCGCCATGTCCTTCATCATTGAACGGCCCGCGTTTGGTCGTCGTCCCCGTTGATTAACGTTGCAATTTGAATTCTCGCCAACAACGCGTCTTGCACCATCCGGAACGACACATCCTCGTCACTGTTGTAGACGGTCATGTTAGACAAGAGAGTTTTATATCACAATGTTCCAAAAATGGCTAATTGTAGAGACAAATAATTTTTGCAATCTCCAAATGTGTGAGAGTGCAGCTTTAAAGATTGTAAAACGCTAATATTTTTCGCATTTTCTTGTCTATTCAGTAAGATTTTTAGTTTTTTTAGGTAATTCAAGGCGAGAGCACCCGCCATGTCCTTCATCATTGAACGGCCCGCATTTGATCGTCGTCCCCGTTGATTTGCTTTGCAATTTGAATTCTCGTCAACAACGCCGTCCTTGCACCACCCGGAACGACACATCCTCGTCACTGTTGTAGTCGGTCATGTAAGACTAGAGATGTTTATATCACAATGTTCCAAAAATGACTAAATTTAGAGACAAATATTTTTGCAATCTGTCAATGTGTGAGAATGCAGCTTTAAAGATCGTAAAACACTAATATATTTCGCAATTTCTTGTCAATTCAGTAAGATTTTTTTTTTTAGGTAATTCAATCCGAGAGCACCCGCCATGTCCTTCATTATTGAACGGCCCCCATTTGATCAGCCTCCTCATGGATTTTCTTTGCAATTTGAATTCTCTTCAACAACGTCGTCTTGCGCAACCCGGAACGACACCTCCTCGTCACTGTTGTAGTCGGTCATGTTAGACAAGAAAGGTCACAAAGTTCCTCAAATGTCGAATTGTTCAGTCAAAATATTTTTACAAGCGGTCAATGTGTGAGAGTGCAGCTTTAAAGGTTGTAAAACGATCATATTTTTCGAATTTTCTTGTCCATCAGTAACATTGTTTATGCTTCGTTAGATAAGTCAAGTCTTTTTGAAAGCAATTGATAAGTCGGCAATAATTTCATCTCCAGGGAAAGTTTGACATTAATATCTGATGAAGTATGTGCTTTTCCTTTGTAAATTTAATTACTGTCAATAAATATTGGTATTTGGCGGCTAAAAGGTCGCCACTTTCGAAACGGTCGAAGCAATTCAGGGTCTGGGACACCACATCGTGGAATGCACCCGCCAAGACCGTCATGTTAGAGCTTTATATCACAAGGTTCCAAAAATGGGTCATTTCAAGACAAAAAGAATGCAATTGGTCAATGTGTGAGAGTGCAGCTTTAAAGGTTGTAAAACGCTTATATTTTTCGCATTTTCTTGTCAATTCAGTAACATTTTTTAGGTTTTTTTAGGTAATTCAAGCCGAGACCACCAGCCATGTCCTTCATCATTGAACGGCCCCCATTTGATCAGGCTGAATTTTCGCATTTTCTTGTCAATTCAGTTATCCTCATGGATTTTCTTTGCAATTTGAATTCTCTTCAACAACGTCGTCCAGCGCAACCCGAAAAGGAACATCCTCGTCACTGTTGTAGTTGGTCATGTTAGACAAGAGAGGTTTATATCACAAAGTTCCACAAATGACTAATTTTTAAGACAAATAAATTTTACAATCTGTCAATGTGTGAGAATGCAGCTTTAAAGATATTAAAACGATAATATATATCGCATTTTCTTGTCAATTATTCCTAACATTGTTTTAGTTTCTTTAAGTCTTTTTGAAAGCATTTGCTCAGTCAGCAATACTTTTTTATTTCCAGGGAAAGTTTGACATTAATATCTGATGAAGTATGTGCTTTTCCTTTGTAAATTTATTTATTTAGCAGCTAAATGGACGGCCACTTTAGAAATGGTCGAAGCCATTCAGGGTCTGGGACATTACATCGCGGAATGACCCGTCATGTCCGTCATGTTAGACAAGAGAGCTTTATATTACAAGGTTCCGAAAATGGCTCATTTCAAGACAAAAAGAATACAATTGGTCAATGTGCGAGAGTGCAGCTTTAAAGGTTGTAAAACGCTTATATTTTTCGCATTTTCTTGTCAATTCAGTTACATTTTTTAGTTTTTTTTTTTTTTAGGTAATTCAAGCCGAGAGCACCCGCCATGTCCTTCATCATTGAACGGCCCGCGTTTGGTCGTCGTCCCCGTTGATTTACGTTGCAATTTGAATTCTCGCCAACTACGCGTCTTGCACCATCCGGAACGACACATCCTCGTCACTGTTGTAGTCGGTCATGTTAGACAAGAGAGTTTTATATCACAATGTTCCAAAAATGGCTAATTGTAGAGACAAATAATTTTTGCAATCTCCAAATGTGTGAGAGTGCAGCTTTAAAGATTGTAAAACGCTAATATTTTTCGAATTTTCTTGTCTATTCAGTAAGATTTTTAGTTTTTTTTAGGTAATTCAAGCCGAGACCACCCGCCATGTCCTTCATCATTGAACGGAGCCCATTTGATCAGCCTCCTCATGGATTTTCTTTGCAATTTGAATTCTCGTCAACAACGTCGTCCTTGCACCACCCGGAACGACACATCCTCGTCACTGTTGTAGTCGGTCATGTTAGACAAGAGAGTTTTATATCACAATGTTCCAAAAATGGCTTATTGTAGAGACAAATAATTTTTGCAATCTCCAAATGTGTGAGAGTGCAGCTTTAAAGATTGTAAAACGCTAATATTTTTCGCATTTTCTTGTCTATTCAGTAAGATTTTTAGTTTTTTTTTTAGGTAATTCAAGGTGAGAGCACCCGCCATGTCCTTCATCATTGAACGGCCCGCATTTGATCGTCGTCCCCGTTGATTTGCTTTGCAATTTGAATTTTCGTCAACAACGTCGTCCTTGCACCACCCGGAACGACACATCCTCGTCACTGTTGTAGTCGGTCATGTAAAACTAGAGATGTTTATATCACAATGTTCCAAAAATGACTAATTTTAGAGACAAATAATTTTTGCAATCTCCCAATGTGTGAGAGTGCAGCTTTAAAGATTGTAGAATGCTAATATATTTCGCATTTTCTTGTCAATTCAGTAACATTTTTAGTTTCTTTTTAGGTAATTCAAGCCGAGAGCACTCGCCATGTCCTTCATCAATGAACGGCCCGCATTTGATCGTCGTAATTTGAATTCTTGTCAACAACGTCGTCTTGCACCATCCGGAACGACACCTCCTCCTCACTGTTGTAGTCGGTCATGTTAGACAAGAGAGTTTTATATCACAATGTTCCAAAAATGGCTAATTGTAGAGACAAATAATTTTTGCAATCTCCAAATGTGTGAGAGTGCAGCTTTAAAGATTGTAAAACGCTAATATTTTTCGCATTTTCTTGTCTATTCAGTAAGATTTTTAGTTTTTTTAGGTAATTCAAGGTGAGAGCACCCGCCATGTCCTTCATCATTGAACGGCCCGCATTTGATCGTCGTCCCCGTTGATTTGCTTTGCAATTTGAATTCTCGTCAACAACGTCGTCCTTGCACCACCCGGAACGACACATCCTCGTCACTGTTGTAGTCGGTCATGTAAGACTAGAGATGTTTATATCACAATGTTCCAAAAATGACTAATTTTAGAGACAAATAATTTTTGCAATCTCCCAATGTGTGAGAGTGCAGCTTTAATGGTTGTAAAACGATCATATTTTTCGAATTTTCTTGTCCATCAGTAACATTGTTTATGCTAAATAAGTCAAGTCTTTTTGAAAGCAATTGATAAGTCGGCAATAATTTCATCTCCAGGGAAAGTTTGACATTAATATCTGATGAAGTATGTGCTTTTCCTTTGTAAATTTAATTACTGTCAATACATATTGGTCTTTGGCGGCTAAAAGGTCGGCCACTTTCGAAACGGTCGAAGCAATTCAGGGTCTGGGACACCACATCGTGGAATGCACCCGCCAAGACCGTCATGTTAGAGCTTTATATCACAAGGTTCCAAAAATGGGTCATTTCAAGACAAAAAGAATGCAATTGGTCAATGTGTGAGAGTGCAGCTTTAAAGGTTGTAAAACGCTTATATTTTTCGCATTTTCTTGTCAATTCAGTAACATTTTTTAGGGATTTTTTAGGTAATTCAAGCCGAGAGCACCCGCCATGTCCTTCATCATTGAACGGCCCGCGTTTGGTCGTCGTCCCCGTTGATTAACGTTGCAATTTGAATTCTCGCCAACAACGCGTCTTGCACCATCCGGAACGACACATCCTCGTCACTGTTGTAGACGGTCATGTTAGACAAGAGAGTTTTATATCACAATGTTCCAAAAATGGCTAATTGTAGAGACAAATAATTTTTGCAATCTCCAAATGTGTGAGAGTGCAGCTTTAAAGATTGTAAAACGCTAATATTTTTCGCATTTTCTTGTCTATTCAGTAAGATTTTTAGTTTTTTTAGGTAATTCAAGGCGAGAGCACCCGCCATGTCCTTCATCATTGAACGGCCCGCATTTGATCGTCGTCCCCGTTGATTTGCTTTGCAATTTGAATTCTCGTCAACAACGCCGTCCTTGCACCACCCGGAACGACACATCCTCGTCACTGTTGTAGTCGGTCATGTAAGACTAGAGATGTTTATATCACAATGTTCCAAAAATGACTAATTTTAGAGACAAATATTTTTTGCAATCTGTCAATGTGTGAGAATGCAGCTTTAAAGATCGTAAAACGCTAATATATTTCGCAATTTCTTGTCAATTCAGTAAGATTTTATTTTTTTAGGTAATTCAATCCGAGAGCACCCGCCATGTCCTTCATTATTGAACGGCCCCCATTTGATCAGCCTCCTCATGGATTTTCTTTGCAATTTGAATTCTCTTCAACAACGTCGTCTTGCGCAACCCGGAACGACACCTCCTCGTCACTGTTGTAGTCGGTCATGTTAGACAAGAAAGGTCACAAAGTTCCTCAAATGTCGAAATGTTCAGTCAAAATATTTTTACAAGCGGTCAATGTGTGAGAGTGCAGCTTTAAAGGTTGTAAAACGATCATATTTTTCGAATTTTCTTGTCCATCAGTAACATTGTTTATGCTTCGTTAGATAAGTCAAGTCTTTTTGAAAGCAATTGATAAGTCGGCAATAATTTCATCTGCAGGGAAAGTTTGACATTAATATCTGATGAAGTATGTGCTTTTCCTTTGTAAATTTAATTACTGTCAATAAATATTGGTCTTTGGCGGCTAAAACGTCGGCCACTTTTGAAACGGTCGAAGCAATTCAGGGTATAGGACACCACATCGTGGAATGCACCCGCCAAGTCCGTCATGTTAGACAAGAGAGGTTAATATCACAATGTTCCAAAAATGGCTAATTGTAGAGACAAATAATTTTTGCAATCTCCAAATGTGTGTGAGTGCAGCTTTAAAGATTGTAAAACGCTAATATTTTTCGCATTTTCTTGTCTATTCAGTAAGATTTTTAGTTTTTTTAGGTAATTCAAGGTGAGAGCACCCGCCATGTCCTTCATCATTGAACGGCCCGCATTTGATCGTCGTCCCCGTTGATTTGCTTTGCAATTTGAATTCTCGTCAACAACGTCGTCCTTGCACCACCCGGAACGACACATCCTCGTCACTGTTGTAGTCGGTCATGTTAGACAAGAGAGTTTTATATCACAATGTTCCAAAAATGGCTAATTGTAGAGACAAATAATTTTTGCAATCTCCAAATGTGTGAGAGTGCAGCTTTAAAGATTGTAAAACGCTAATATTTTTCGCATTTTCTTGTCTATTCAGTAAGATTTTTAGTTTTTTTAGGTAATTCAAGGTGAGAGCACCCGCCATGTCCTTCATCATTGAACGGCCCGCATTTGATCGTCGTCCCCGTTGATTTGCTTTGCAATTTGAATTCTCGTCAACAACGTCGTCCTTGCACCACCCGGAACGACACATCCTCGTCACTGTTGTAGTCGGTCATGTAAGACTAGAGATGTTTATATCACAATGTTCCAAAAATGACTAATTTTAGAGACAAATAATTTTTGCAATCTCCCAATGTGTGAGAGTGCAGCTTTAAAGGTTGTAAAACGATCATATTTTTCGAATTTTCTTGTCCATCAGTAACATTGTTTATGCTAAATAAGTCAAGTCTTTTTGAAAGCAATTGATAAGTCGGCAATAATTTCATCTCCAGGGAAAGTTTGACATTAATATCTGATGAAGTATGTGCTTTTCCTTTGTAAATTTAATTACTGTCAATAAATATTGGTCTTTGGCGGCTAAAAGGTCGGCCACTTTCAAGACGGTCGAGGCAATTCAGGGTCTAGGACATCACATCGTGGAATGCAGCCGCCAAGACCGTCATGTTAGACAAGAGAGGTTAATATCACAATGTTCCAAAAATGGGTAATTGTAGAGACAAATAATTTTTGCAATCTCCAAATGTGTGAGAGTGCAGCTTTAAAGATTGTAAAACGCTAATATTTTTCGCATTTTCTTGTCTATTCAGTAAGATTTTTAGTTTTTTTAGGTAATTCAAGGTGAGAGCACCCGCCATGTCCTTCATCATTGAACGGCCCGCATTTGATCGTCGTCCCCGTTGATTTGCTTTGCAATTTGAATTCTCGTCAACAACTTCGTCCTTGCACCACCCGGAACGACACATCCTCGTCACTGTTGTAGTCGGTCATGTAAGACTAGAGATGTTTATATCACAATGTTCCAAAAATGACTAATTTTAGAGACAAATAATTTTTGCAATCTCCCAATGTGTGAGAGTGCAGCTTTAATGGTTGTAAAACGATCATATTTTTCGAATTTTCTTGTCCATCAGTAACATTGTTTATGCTAAATAAGTCAAGTCTTTTTGAAAGCAATTGATAAGTCGGCAATAATTTCATCTCCAGGGAAAGTTTGACATTAATATCTGATGAAGTATGTGCTTTTCCTTTGTAAATTTAATTACTGTCAATACATATTGGTCTTTGGCGGCTAAAAGGTCGGCCACTTTCGAAACGGTCGAAGCAATTCAGGGTCTGGGACACCACATCGTGGAATGCACCCGCCAAGACCGTCATGTTAGAGCTTTATATCACAAGGTTCCAAAAATGGGTCATTTCAAGACAAAAAGAATGCAATTGGTCAATGTGTGAGAGTGCAGCTTTAAAGGTTGTAAAACGCTTATATTTTTCGCATTTTCTTGTCAATTCAGTAACATTTTTTAGGGATTTTTTAGGTAATTCAAGCCGAGAGCACCCGCCATGTCCTTCATCATTGAACGGCCCGCGTTTGGTCGTCGTCCCCGTTGATTAACGTTGCAATTTGAATTCTCGCCAACAACGCGTCTTGCACCATCCGGAACGACACATCCTCGTCACTGTTGTAGACGGTCATGTTAGACAAGAGAGTTTTATATCACAATGTTCCAAAAATGGCTAATTGTAGAGACAAATAATTTTTGCAATCTCCAAATGTGTGAGAGTGCAGCTTTAAAGATTGTAAAACGCTAATATTTTTCGCATTTTCTTGTCTATTCAGTAAGATTTTTAGTTTTTTTAGGTAATTCAAGGCGAGAGCACCCGCCATGTCCTTCATCATTGAACGGCCCGCATTTGATCGTCGTCCCCGTTGATTTGCTTTGCAATTTGAATTCTCGTCAACAACGCCGTCCTTGCACCACCCGGAACGACACATCCTCGTCACTGTTGTAGTCGGTCATGTAAGACTAGAGATGTTTATATCACAATGTTCCAAAAATGACTAAATTTAGAGACAAATATTTTTGCAATCTGTCAATGTGTGAGAATGCAGCTTTAAAGATCGTAAAACACTAATATATTTCGCAATTTCTTGTCAATTCAGTAAGATTTTTTTTTTTAGGTAATTCAATCCGAGAGCACCCGCCATGTCCTTCATTATTGAACGGCCCCCATTTGATCAGCCTCCTCATGGATTTTCTTTGCAATTTGAATTCTCTTCAACAACGTCGTCTTGCGCAACCCGGAACGACACCTCCTCGTCACTGTTGTAGTCGGTCATGTTAGACAAGAAAGGTCACAAAGTTCCTCAAATGTCGAATTGTTCAGTCAAAATATTTTTACAAGCGGTCAATGTGTGAGAGTGCAGCTTTAAAGGTTGTAAAACGATCATATTTTTCGAATTTTCTTGTCCATCAGTAACATTGTTTATGCTTCGTTAGATAAGTCAAGTCTTTTTGAAAGCAATTGATAAGTCGGCAATAATTTCATCTCCAGGGAAAGTTTGACATTAATATCTGATGAAGTATGTGCTTTTCCTTTGTAAATTTAATTACTGTCAATAAATATTGGTATTTGGCGGCTAAAAGGTCGCCACTTTCGAAACGGTCGAAGCAATTCAGGGTCTGGGACACCACATCGTGGAATGCACCCGCCAAGACCGTCATGTTAGAGCTTTATATCACAAGGTTCCAAAAATGGGTCATTTCAAGACAAAAAGAATGCAATTGGTCAATGTGTGAGAGTGCAGCTTTAAAGGTTGTAAAACGCTTATATTTTTCGCATTTTCTTGTCAATTCAGTAACATTTTTTAGGTTTTTTTAGGTAATTCAAGCCGAGACCACCAGCCATGTCCTTCATCATTGAACGGCCCCCATTTGATCAGGCTGAATTTTCGCATTTTCTTGTCAATTCAGTTATCCTCATGGATTTTCTTTGCAATTTGAATTCTCTTCAACAACGTCGTCCAGCGCAACCCGAAAAGGAACATCCTCGTCACTGTTGTAGTTGGTCATGTTAGACAAGAGAGGTTTATATCACAAAGTTCCACAAATGACTAATTTTTAAGACAAATAAATTTTACAATCTGTCAATGTGTGAGAATGCAGCTTTAAAGATATTAAAACGATAATATATATCGCATTTTCTTGTCAATTATTCCTAACATTGTTTTAGTTTCTTTAAGTCTTTTTGAAAGCATTTGCTCAGTCAGCAATACTTTTTTATTTCCAGGGAAAGTTTGACATTAATATCTGATGAAGTATGTGCTTTTCCTTTGTAAATTTAATTACTGTCAATAAATATTGGTATTTGGCAGCTAAATGGTCGGCCACTTTAGAAATGGTCGAAGCCATTCAGGGTCTGGGACATCACATCGCGGAATGACCCGTCATGTCCGTCATGTTAGACAAGAGAGCTTTATATCACAAGGTTCCTAAAATGGCTCATTTCAAGACAAAAAGAATGCAATTGGTCAATGTGTGAGAGTGCAGCTTTAAAGGTTGTAAAACGCTTATATTTTTCGCATTTTCTTATCAATTCAGTTACATTTTTTAGTTGTTTTTTTTAGGTAATTCAAGCCGAGAGCACACGCCATGTCCTTCATCATTGAACGGCCCGCATTTGATCGTCGTCCCCGTTGATTTGCTTTGCAATTTGAATTCTCGTCAACAACGTCGTCCTTGCACCACCCGGAACGACACATCCTCGTCACTGTTGTAGTCGGTCATGTTAGACAAGAGAGTTTTATATCACAATGTTCCAAAAATGGCTAATTGTAGAGACAAATAATTTTTGCAATCTCCAAATGTGTGAGAGTGCAGCTTTAAAGATTGTAAAACGCTAATATTTTTCGCATTTTCTTGTCCATCAGTAACATTGTTTATGCTAAATAAGTCAAGTCTTTTTGAAAGCAATTGATAAGTCGGCAATAATTTCATCTCCAGGGAAAGTTTGACATTAATATCTGATGAAGTATGTGCTTTTCCTTTGTAAATTTAATTACTGTCAATAAATATTGGTATTTGGCGGCTAAAAGGTCGCCACTTTCGAAACGGTCGAAGCAATTCAGGGTCTGGGACACCACATCGTGGAATGCACCCGCCAAGACCGTCATGTTAGAGCTTTATATCACAAGGTTCCAAAAATGTCCTTCATCATTGAACGGCCCACATTTGATCAGGCTGAATTTTCGCATTTTCTTGTCAATTCAGTTATCCTCATGGATTTTCTTTGCAATTTGAATTCTCTTCAACAACGTCGTCCAGCGCAACCCGAAAAGGAACATCCTCGTCACTGTTGTAGTTGGTCATGTTAGACAAGAGAGGTTTATATCACAAAGTTCCACAAATGACTAATTTTTAAGACAAATAAATTTTACAATCTGTCAATGTGTGAGAATGCAGCTTTAAAGATATTAAAACGATAATATATATCGCATTTTCTTGTCAATTATTCCTAACATTGTTTTAGTTTCTTTAAGTCTTTTTGAAAGCATTTGCTCAGTCAGCAATACTTTTTTATTTCCAGGGAAAGTTTGACATTAATATCTGATGAAGTATGTGCTTTTCCTTTGTAAATTTAATTACTGTCAATAAATATTGGTATTTGGCAGCTAAATGGTCGGCCACTTTAGAAATGGTCGAAGCCATTCAGGGTCTGGGACATCACATCGCGGAATGACCCGTCATGTCCGTCATGTTAGACAAGAGAGCTTTATATCACAAGGTTCCTAAAATGGCTCATTTCAAGACAAAAAGAATGCAATTGGTCAATGTGTGAGAGTGCAGCTTTAAAGGTTGTAAAACGCTTATATTTTTCGCATTTTCTTATCAATTCAGTTACATTTTTTAGTTGTTTTTTTTAGGTAATTCAAGCCGAGAGCACACGCCATGTCCTTCATCATTGAACGGCCCGCATTTGATCGTCGTCCCCGTTGATTTGCTTTGCAATTTGAATTCTCGTCAACAACGTCGTCCTTGCACCACCCGGAACGACACATCCTCGTCACTGTTGTAGTCGGTCATGTTAGACAAGAGAGTTTTATATCACAATGTTCCAAAAATGGCTAATTGTAGAGACAAATAATTTTTGCAATCTCCAAATGTGTGAGAGTGCAGCTTTAAAGATTGTAAAACGCTAATATTTTTCGCATTTTCTTGTCCATCAGTAACATTGTTTATGCTAAATAAGTCAAGTCTTTTTGAAAGCAATTGATAAGTCGGCAATAATTTCATCTTCAGGGAAAGTTTGACATTAATATCTGATGAAGTATGTGCTTTTCCTTTGTAAATTTAATTACTGTCAATAAATATTGGTCTTTGGCGGCTGAAAGGTCGGCCACTTTCGAAACGGTCGAAGCAATTCAGGGTCTGGGACACCACATCGTGGAATGCACCCGCCAAGACCGTCATGTTAGAGCTTTATATCACAAGGTTCCAAAAATGGGTCATTTCAAGACAAAAAGAATGCAATTGGTCAATGTGTGAGAGTGCAGCTTTAAAGGTTGTAAAACGCTTATATTTTTCGCATTTTCTTGTCAATTCAGTAACATTTTTTAGGGATTTTTTAGGTAATTCAAGCCGAGAGCACCAGCCATGTCCTTCATCATTGAACGGCCCCCATTTGATCAGGCTGAATTTTCGCATTTTCTTGTCAATTCAGTTATCCTCATGGATTTTCTTTGCAATTTGAATTCTCTTCAACAACGTCGTCCTGCGCAACCCGAAAAGGCACATCCTTGTCACTGATGTAGTTGGTCATGTTAGACAAGAGAGGTTTATATCACAAAGTTCCACAAATGACTAATTTTTAAGAAAAATAAGTTTTGAAATCTGTCAATGTGTGAGAATGCAGCTTTAAAGATTGTAAAACGTTAATATATTTCGCATTTTCTTGTCAATTATTCCTAACATTGTTTTAGTTTCTTTAAGTCTTTTTGAAAGCATTTGCTCAGTCAGCAATACTTTTTATTTCCAGGGAAAGTTTGACATTAATATCTGATGAAGTATGTGCTTTTCCTTTGTAAATTTATTTATTTAGCAGCTAAATGGACGGCCACTTTAGAAATGGTCGAAGCCATTCAGGGTCTGGGACATTACATCGCGGAATGACCCGTCATGTCCGTCATGTTAGACAAGAGAGCTTTATATTACAAGGTTCCGAAAATGGCTCATTTCAAGACAAAAAGAATACAATTGGTCAATGTGCGAGAGTGCAGCTTTAAAGGTTGTAAAACGCTTATATTTTTCGCATTTTCTTGTCAATTCAGTTACATTTTTTAGTTTTTTTTTTTTTTAGGTAATTCAAGCCGAGAGCACCCGCCATGTCCTTCATCATTGAACGGCCCGCGTTTGGTCGTCGTCCCCGTTGATTTACGTTGCAATTTGAATTCTCGCCAACTACGCGTCTTGCACCATCCGGAACGACACATCCTCGTCACTGTTGTAGTCGGTCATGTTAGACAAGAGAGTTTTATATCACAATGTTCCAAAAATGGCTAATTGTAGAGACAAATAATTTTTGCAATCTCCAAATGTGTGAGAGTGCAGCTTTAAAGATTGTAAAACGCTAATATTTTTCGAATTTTCTTGTCTATTCAGTAAGATTTTTAGTTTTTTTTAGGTAATTCAAGCCGAGACCACCAGCCATGTCCTTCATCATTGAACGGCCCCCATTTGATCAGGCTGAATTTTCCCATTTTCTTGTCAATTCAGTTATCCTCATGGATTTTCTTTGCAATTTGAATTCTCTTCAACAACGTCGTCCAGCGCAACCCGAAAAGGAACATCCTCGTCACTGTTGTAGTTGGTCATGTTAGATAAGAGAGGTTTATATCACAAAGTTCCAAAAATGGCTAATTGTAGAGACAAATAATTTTTGCAATCTCCAAATGTGTGAGAATGCAGCTTTAAAGATTGTAAAACGTTAATATATTTCGCATTTTCTTGTCAATTATTCCTAACATTGTTTTAGTTTCTTTAAGTCTTTTTGAAAGCATTTGCTCAGTCAGCAATATATTTTATTTCCAGGGAAAGTTTGACATTAATATCTGATGAAGTATTTGCTTTTCCTTTCTAAATTTAATTACTGTCAATAAATATTGGTATTTGGCAGCTAAATGGTCGGCCACTTTAGAAATGGTCGAAGCCATTCAGGGTCTGGGACATTACATCGCGGAATGACCCGTCATGTCCGTCATGTTAGACAAGAGAGCTTTATATCACAAGGTTCCGAAAATGGCTCATTTCAAGTCAAAAAGAATGCAAATGGTCAATGTGTGAGAGTGCAGCTTTAAAGGTTGTAAAACGATCATATTTTTCGATTTTTCTTGTCCATCAGAAACATTGTTTATGCTTCTTTAGATAAGTCAAGTCTTTTTGAAAGCAATTGATAATTCGGCAATAATTTCATCTCCAGGGAAAGTTTGACATTAATATCTGATGAAGTATGTGCTTTTCCTTTGTAAATTTAATTACTGTCAATAAATATTGGTCTTTGGCGGCTGAAAGGTCGGCCACTTTCGAAACGGTCGAAGCAATTCAGGGTCTAGGACACCACATCGTGGAATGCACCCGCCAAGACCGTCATGTTAGAGCTTTATATCACAAGGTTCCAAAAATGGCTCATTTCAAGACAAAAAGAATGCAATTGGTCAATGTGTGAGAGTACAGCTTTAAAGGTTGTAAAACGCTTATATTTTTCGCATTTTCTTGTCAATTCAGTAACATTTTTTAGTTTTTTTTTTGGTAATTCAAGCCGAGAGCACCAGCCATGTCCTTCATCATTGAACGGCCCCCATTTGATCAGGCTGAATTTTCGCATTTTCTTGTCAATTCAGTTATCCTCATGGATTTTCTTTGCAATTTGAATTCTCTTCAACAACGTCGTCCTGCGCAACCCGAAAAGGAACATCCTCGTCACTGTTGTAGTTGGTCATGTTAGACAAGAGAGGTTTATATCACAAAGTTCCACAAATGACTAATTTTTAAGACAAATAAATTTTGCAATCTGTCAATGTGTGAGAATGCAGCTTTAAAGATTGTAAAACGTTAATATATTTCGCATTTTCTTGTCAATTATTCCTAACATTGTTTTAGTTTCTTTAAGTCTTTTTGAAAGCATTTGCTCAGTCAGCAATATTTTTTATTTCCAGGGAAAGTTTGACATTAATATCTGATGAAGTATGTGCTTTTCCTTTGTAAATTTAAATACAGTCAATAAATATTGGTATTTGGCGGCTAAAAGGTCGGCCACTTTCGAAATGGTCGAAGCCATTCAGGGTCTGGGACATCACATCGCGGAATGACCCGCCATGTCCGTCATGTTAGACAAGAGAGCTTTATATTACAAGGATCCGAAAATGGCTCATTTCAAGACAAAAAGAATGCAATTGGTCAATGTGTGAGAGTGCAGCTTTAAAGATTGTAAAACGCTCATATTTTTCGCATTTTCTTGTCAATTCAGTTACATTTTTTAGTTGTTTTTTAAGGTAATTCAAGCCGAGAGCACCCGCCATGTCCTTCATCATTGAACGGCCCGCGTTTGGTCGTCGTCCCCGTTAATTTGCGTTGCAATTTGAATTCTCGTCAACTACGCGTCTTGCACCACCCGGAACGACACCTCCTCGTCACTGTTGAAGTCGGTCATGTTAGACAAGAGAGGTTTATATCACAAAGTTCCAAAAATATCTAATTGTAGAATTGTAGAGAAAAATAATTTTTGCAATCTATCAATGTGTGAGAGTGCAGCTTTAAAGATTGTAAAACGCTAATATATTTCGCATTTAGTTTAGAGTTCCACGAATGTCGAATTGTTAAGTCAAATATTTTTTACAATCGGTCAATGTGTGAGAGTGCAGCTTTAAAGGTTGTACAACGATCATATTTTTCGAATTTTCTTGTCCATCAGTAACATTATTTAAGTTTCTTTAGATCAGTCAAGTCTTTTTGAAAGTAATTGATAAGTCGGCAATAATTTCATCTCCAGGGAAAGTTTGACATTAATATCTGATGAAGTATGTGCTTTTCCTTTGTAAATTTAATTACTGTCAATAAATATTGGTATTTGGCGGCTAAAAGGTCGGCCACTTTCGAAATGGTCGAAGCTATTCAGGGGCTGGGACATCATATCGCGGAATGCATGTTAGACAATAGAGTTTTATATCCCAAGGTTCCAAAAATGGTTCATTTCAAGATAAAAAGAATTCAATCCGTCTATGTGTGAGATTACAGCTTTAAAGATTGTAAAACGCTAATATATTTCGCAATTTCTTGTCAATTCAGTCAGATTTTTAGTTTTTTTAGGTAATTCAAGCCGAGAGCACCAGCCATGTCCTTCATCATTGAACGGCCCCCATTTGATCAGCCTCCTCATGGATTTTCTTTGCAATTTGAGTTCTCTTCAACAACGTCGTCCTGCGCAACCCGAAAAGACACATCCTCGTCACTGTTGTAGTCGGTCATGTTAGACAAGACAGGTTTTCATCTTAAAGTTCCACGAATGTCGAATTGTTAAGTCAAATATTTGTTTACAATCGGTCAATGTGTGAGAGTGCAGATTTAAAGGTTGTACAACGATCATATTTTTCGAATTTTCTTGTCCATCAGTAACATTATTTAAGTTTCTTTAGATCAGTCAAGTCTTTTTGAAAGTAATTGATAATTCGGCAATAATTTCATCTCCAGGGAAAGTTTGACATTAATATCTGATGAAGTATGTGCTTTTCCTTTGTAAATTTAATTACTGTAAAATGGTCGGCCACTTTCGAAATGGTCGAAACAATTCAGGGTCTGGGACACCACATCGTGGAATGCACCCGCCAAGTCCGTCATGTTAGACAAGAGAGGTTAATATCACAATGTTCCAAAAATATCTAATTATAGAGACAAATAATTTTTGCAATCTCCAAATGTGTGAGAGTGCAGCTTTAAAGATTGTAAAACGCTAATATTTTTCGCATTTTCTTGTCTATTCAGTAAGATTTTCAGTTTTTTTAGGCAATTCAAGGCGAGAGTACCCGCCATGTCCTTCATCATTGAACGGCCCGCATTTGATCGTCGTCCCCGTTGATTTGCTTTGCAATTTGAATTCTCGTCAACAACGCCGTCCTTGCACCACCCGGAACGACACATCCTCGTCACTGTTGTAGTCGGTCATGTAAGACTAGAGAGGTTTATATCACAATGTTCCAAAAATGGCTAATTGTAGAGACAAATAATTTTTGCAATCTCCCAATGTGTGAGAGTGCAGCTTTAAAGATTGTAGAACGCTAATATATTTCGCATTTTTTTGTCTATTCAGTAAGATTTTCAGGTTTATTTTAGATAATTCAAGCCGAGAGCACCCGCCATGTCCTTCATCAATGAACGGCCCGCATTTGATCGTCGTAATTTCAATTCTCGTCAACAACGTCGTCCTGCGCCACCCGGAACGACACATCCTCGTCACTGTTGTAGTCGGTAATGTTAGACAAGAGAGGTTTATATCTTAAAGTTCCACGAATGTCTAATTTTTAAGACAAATAATTTTAGCAATCTGTCAATGTGTGAGAATGCAGCTTTAAAGATTGTAAAACGCTAATATATTTCGCATTTTCATACCCATCAGTAACATTGTTTAAGTTTCTTTAGATCAATCAAGTCTTTTTGAAAGCAATTGATAAGTCGGCAATACTTTTTATTTCCAGGGAAAGTTTGACATTAATAGCTGATGAAGTATGTGCTTTTCCTTTGTAAATTTAATTACTGTCAATAAATATTGGTATTTGGCGGCTAAAAGGTCGGCCACTTTCGAAACGGTCGAAGCAATTCAGGGTCTGGGACACCACATCGTGGAATGCACCCGCCAAGACCGTCATGTTAGAGCTTTATATCACAAGGTTCCGAAAATGGCTCATTTCAAGACAAAAAGAATGCAGTTGGTCAATGTGTGAGAGTGCAACTTTATGGGTTGTAAAACGCTTATATTTTTCACATTTTCTTGTCAATTCAGTTACATTTTTAGTTGTTTTTTTAAGTAATTCAAGCCGAGAGCACCCGCCATGTCCTTCATCATTGAACAGCCCGCGTTTGGTCGTCGTCCCCGTTGATTTGCGTTGCAATTTGAATTCTCGCCAACTACGCGTCTTGCACCATCCGGAACGACACCTCCTCGTCACTGTTGTAGTCGGTCATGTTAGACAAGAGAGTTTTATATCACAATGTTCCAAAAATGGCTAATTGTAGAGACAAATTATTTTTGCAATCTCCAAATGTGTGAGAGTGCAGCTTTAAAGATTGTAAAACGCTAATATTTTTCGCATTTTCTTGTCTATTCAGTAAGATTTTTAGTGTTTTTTTTAGGTAATTCAAGGTGAGAGCACCCGCCATGTCCTTCATCATTGAACGGCTCGCATTTGATCGTCGTCCCCGTTGATTTGCTTTGCAATTTGAATTCTCGTCAACAACGCCGTCCTTGCACCACCCGGAACGACACATCCTCGTCACTGTTGTAGTCGGTCATGTAAGACTAGAGAGGTTTATATCACAATGTTCCAAAAATGGCTAATTGTAGAGACAAATAATTTTTGCAATCTCCCAATGTGTGAGAGTGCAGCTTTAAAGATTGTAGAACGCTAATATATTTCGCATTTTCTTGTCAAGTTAGTAACATTTTTAGTTTCTTTTTAGGTAATTCAAGCCGAGAGCACTCGCCATGTCCTTCATCAATGAACGGCCCGCATTTGATCGTCGTCCCCGTTGATTTGCTTTGCAATTTGAATTCTCGTCAACTACGCATCTTGCGCCACCCGGAACGACACCTCCTCGTCACTGTTGAAGTCGGTCATGTTAGACAAGAGAGGTTTATATCACAAAGTTCCACAAATGTCTAATTTTTAAGACAAATAAATTTTGCAATCTGTCAATGTGTGAGAATGCAGCTTTAAAGATTGTAAAACGTTAATATATTTCACATTTTCTTGTCAATTATTTCTAACATTGTTTTAGTTTCTTTAAGTCTTTTTAAAAGCATTTGCTCAGTCAGCAATAATTTTTATTTCCAGGGAAAGTTTGACATTAATATCTGATGAAGTATGTGCTTTTCCTTTGTAAATTTAATTACTATCAATAAATATTGGTATTTGGCAGCTAAATGGTCGGCCACTTTCGAAATGGTCGAAGCCATTCAGGGTCTGGGACATCACATCGCGGAATGACCCGTCATGTTAGACAAGAGAGCATGTTATCACAAGGTCATGTTATCACAAGGTTCCGAAAATGGCTCATTTCAAGACAAAAAGAATGCAATTGGTCAATGTATGAGAGTGCAGCTTTAAAGGTTGTAAAACGCTTATATTTTTCGCATTTTCTTGTCAATTCAGTAACATTTTTTAGGTTTTTTTTTAGGTAATTCAAGCCGAGAGCACCTGCCATGTCCTTCATCATTGAACGGCCCGCGTTTGGTCGTCGTCTCCGTTAATTTGCGTTGCAATTTGAATTCTCGTCAACTACGCATCTTGCACCACCCGGAACGACACCTCCTCGTCACTGTTGAAGTCAGTCATGTTAGACAATAGAGGTTTATATCCCAAGGTTCCAAAATTGGGCCACTTTCTAAATGGTCGAACCCACTCAGTGTCTGGGACATCACATCGCGGAATGCATGTTAGACAAGAGAGGTTTATATCCCAAGGTTCCAAAAATTGCTCATTTCAAGACAAAAAGAATTCAATCGATCAATGTGTGAGAGTGCAAATGGCTAATTTTAAAGACAAATAATTTTTGCAATCTGTCAATGTGTGAGAGTGCAGCTTTAAAGATTGTAAAACGCTAATATATTTCACATTTTTTTGTCAATTCAGTAACATTTTTTTTAGGTAATACAAGTCGAGAGCACCCGCCATATCATTCATAATTGAACGGCCCGAATTTGATCGTCGTCCCAGTTGAGTTTCTTTGCAAATTGGATTCTCGTCAACAACGTCGTCCTGCGCCACTCGGAACGACACCTCCTCGTCACTGTTGTAGTCGGTCATGTTAGACAAGAGAGGTTTATATTACAAAGTTTCTCAAATGTCGAATTGTTAAGTAAAAATATTTTTACAAGCGGTCAATGTGTGAGAGAGCAGCTTTAAAGGTTGTAAAACGATCATATTTTTCGAATTTTATTGTCCATTCAGTAACATTGTTTTAGTTTCTTTAGACAAGTCAAGTCTTTTTGAAAGCAATTGATCAGTCGGCAATAATATCATCTCATGGGAAAGTTTGACATAAATATCTGATGAAGTATGTGCTTTTCCTTTGTAAATTTAATTAATGTCAATTGGCGGCTAAAAGGTCGGCCACTTTCCGAAATTGTCTGGGACACCACATTTCGGAATGCACCCGCCATGTCCGTCATGTTAGACAAGAGAGGTTTGTAATGTGCCAAAAATAGCTCATTTCAAGACAAAAAGAATGCAATTGGTCAATATGTGAGAGTGCAGCTTTAAAGGTTTTAATTTTCGCATTTTCTTGTCAATTCAGTAACATTTTTTTCCGGTAATTCAAGCCGGGAGCACCCGTTATGTCCGTCATCATTGAACGGCCCGCGTTTGGTCATCCTCAACGTTGATTTGCGTTGCAATTGGAAGTATCGTCAACAAGCTTGTCTTGCGCCACCCGTAACCGGCGTTCTCTGTACATGTAACAAGGAATAGTAATTACAGATTTCGAGTATATGAAAGGCCTTTAATTCCTGTTAGTGTTCTCTGTACATGTAACTGGGAATGGTAAATAAAGATTTCGAGTATTTGAAAGGCCTTTAAGTTTATTGTTGAAAACGGACATATGGATACGTTTATTTACAAGGGATGCAACTCTTTCAAACGTATTACTCATATATGTTTATATATACACCCGATGTGTTTAAAGGGTGGACGGTGTGAAGTCACAATGGCCTTGTGGTATCGCAGTGAGGATCTAACCTTGTTGTCGAACGAGAGGTGTGAACGCAACAAACGATGGTTCGAGACCACCCGTCACCAACGATAGCCAACAACGACGGACTAACAAATAATATTTTATTGCACTATAAATCATTGCATTAAAACAACAAAAACAACAACACAACAAATATTAGCGATATTTTTGCGCATTTTAACGGGAATTTGTGGCCACGTGGCTATAAATATTTTTAATAGAGGCTGATATCTTGTGTCCATCATTTACAGTGATTATGATTAAAACTGAGCAGTGTAGATGCATGCAATTCTCAGCTTGACTGCAATAGTATTTGAAATTGCAAATCACTAGTATTTGGAATTTCAAATTAGCGGTAGCTATTCTTTCTCCAGTTTGTTGTTATACTGTTAATTCACTTTCTGTTCATCAATAAAATACCACCAAAGAAAGCATTAGGGCATGCATATCATGAAAGAAAAGTATTGTTAAACATAACAGATAAAACACGTAATGTCATTAACTTTTTATTTTGATTTGATGGGTTTAAATGATCATAGAAGTATCTTCTGAATGAATGAATGTAATCAAAAGAATGTATACCCAATACGAAAAGTCAACGTGTTTTTGGAAGGGCCTAAAAAGGCGAAAAAGAAAGGCTTATTGTAATGGTTACACGCAGATTCTTTTGTGACATTAATCTCTGTTATTCAGCAGCATGTTGTTTTCTTTCCTAATGCTATTTCTTTATTTGTTACATTAAGAAATTAACCAACGGTGTTGTGAACTGAAATAAATTTCTGAACACACGAAATAACTAAAACACATCAATTTGTATCATTAAAACTGTTTGTCAACATAATTATTACTGTTATGTATCAGCGTATTAGAACTGCACTGTGCACTCGCCCTTTGCTTTACTCACGATGCTTCATCGAGCTTTTATAGCTTTAAGAAATCAAACAGAACACATTCAAAAATGTAAAGAGAGGGCATGTGGTGTTGGCGGTAAGACTCATAACATATAAAAAATATAACCAAATTGCACCTCGTTGACCAAGATCCGGGTGTGAATACAAACAAACCAATTTCTCTTAACGTCCTCTGTACATGTAACCGGAAATGATAAATAAAGATTTCGATTATTTGAAAGGCCTTTAAGTTTATTGTTGAAAACGGAATAAATGTAAGCGAAGTAAATGCAGTTATACAATACATGTATATATATTTGCAGTTATGGTATAGCATAATTAAAAAATGGAATTCTATGAGGAAAAACACACTACTCGTGGGACAGCAAAATGACGGTAGGAAATCTTCACCTTCAACAAAAGAATCTGTCTGTCTATTAAAGTGCTTTACTTTCAAAAGAAAAAAAGTTCATCAAACCGGCGTGCAGTTTTATTGTGATTTATATTCGGAATCTATATCCATTGACATGCGTGTCGTACATATGGATACGTTTATTTACAAGGGATGCAACTCTTTCAAACGTATTACTCATATGTTTATATACACCCGATGTGTTTAAAGGGTGGACGGTGTGCAGTCACAATGGCCTTGTGGTCTCGCAGTGAGGATCTAACCTTGTTGTCGAACGAGAGGTGTGAACGCAACAAACGATGGTTCGAGACCACCCGTCACCAACGATAGCCAACAACGACGGACTAACAAATAATATTTTATTGCACTATAAATCATTGCATTGAAACAACAACAACAACAACAACAACAACAAAATATTAGCGATATTTTTGCGCATTTTAACGGGAATTTGTGGCCACGTGGCTATAAATATTTTTAATAGAGGCTGATATCTTGTGTCCATCATTTACAGTGATTATGATTAAAACTGAGCAGTGTAGATGCATGTAATTCTCAGCTTGACTGCAGTAGTATTTGAAATTGCAAATCACTAGTATTTGAAATTACAAATTAGCGGTGGCTATTCTTTCTCCAGTTTGTTGTTATACTGTTAATTCACATTCTGTTCATCAATAAAATGCCACCAAAGAAAGCATTAGGGCATGCATATCATGAAAGAAAAGTTTTTGTTAAACATAACAGATAAAACACGTAATGTCATTAACTTTTTAGTTTGATTTGATGGGTTTAAATAATCATAGAAGTATCTTCTGAATGAATGTAATCAAAAGAATGTATACCCAATACGAAAAGTCAACGTGTTTTTGGAAGGGCCTAAAAAGGCGAAAAAGAAAGGCTTATTGTAATGGTTACACGCAGATTCTTTTGTGACATTAATCTCTGTTATTCAGCAGCATGTTGTTTTCTTTCCTAATGCTATTTCTTTATTTGTTACATTAAGAAATTAACCAACGGTGTTGTGAACTGAAATAAATTTCTGAACACAGTGCAGTTCTAATATGAAGGATTTGCCATATCAAAAATCTAAAAAAAATCCGTCAACGTACAATTATTTGGACTAAGTATTGTTCATAAAGGTCAATAGCATTTTGAAGATCATCAGCTTATTCAGATATGATGACAGTGTCATCTGCATACAAAAGTACAAATAATTTCAGATAGGCGACCAAATTATTATCTAATGGGTGAGTATTACTACTGACACCGTGCAAAACTGTACTATTTCGAAAATATTCATGCAGATCATCTAAATAATAAGAAAACAATAATGGCGATAAATTCTCGCCCTGGCGTACGCCAATGGAGCACGGAAAGTAGGTTGAATGATTTCCATAAACACACACACACGATTTTGCATGATTATACATCGATTTGACAACATCCAAAAACAGGCCGTTGATATTGTATGACATTAGCTTGAACCATAGTAAAGATCTATTTATAGTATCTATTGCACCTTTGAGGTCTATAAAAACACAGAATATTTTTGTTATGCTTTTGTAACAATTCAATTATACAATTTAACACAAACATGCTATCAGCAGTAAAATAACCCTGTCTAAAGCTAGACTGGTATTGATTAATTAGATTGTATTGGTCACCGAATTTCTGTAATCTCGAATATAAGACGGAGGTAAAATGTTTTCCTATACAGCTTAGTAAAGTAATTGGTCTATAATTCGTAGGACCATGTATTGATCCTTTATTTTTGTATATATAGGATTAATAACACCAATAGACCAATTTCGAGGCACAATACCAGACTTAATCAAAGCACTGAAAGTGCTGATGGACGGTGACATTGTTCGGTCTGCTGCAAGTATAGAATTAAGTCCTTTCTCTTATAAACACAGAAAATCATCGGAACCTAATCTTGAATATAGAAGCATAATTTGAACACTCTTAGGTGAGGACAATTAGACAATGCTTCAAACCAAATATCTAAGCTTGATATTTATTTTCCAAACATAATTATTCATCTTAATGCTGTAGCTTTGAAAAGTTGATTAAAAGGTCACCTGGCAATATCATCGTTAATGTTTGTTTGCAGAACTACTTCATAGTCAAAATTTCATTCCAGTTGGATAACAAATACGCCAAAAGGACACAATCAAGATAACTGAAGCATAACATTAACAGATGTTTTTTTAAAACAGTATACATGGCCCAAAGTTCAATGTTGTACTCAAAATTAAAAACGTAGGCCTTAGCTGAAGCAACTGTGCACAAGATGATCAATTTGCAAGAAAAACAATTGTCGAAAACTGACATAAACTTGGTATTAATGTGTACAATGCATTGAATCTTACTAACTGAAGTACCACATAGTTTACAATTTATTTTAGCTAAGCAGTAATTTTGTATTTTTCCATTCAAAATATTACTGGGTATGTCTACGAAGGTATATAGCTTAAATATACCACCCGTTTGGAGTAAGCCTTTGTAGCACAGTGGATACAACACTGGACTGCTATTTTTTACATTTTGGTCCTTTCTCTATAATTATGATTCAAAGCTTAACACATTCTCTTAAATAATTGTCCTGAGTTGCGTTACAGGAAAAAAAAAATGGTGCCAAACTGGTGTACAGTCTCTTAAAAGTAACCCGAGAACAACAATGATGAATTGTTTTCCAAACATAGCAACATTTTATTGCAGAGGCCACAAAAATAAAAAAGTAAGTGAAAATGTCACAATCATGGTTAGCCAAACACAACATTTATAATTATTCTTAAAGCAGTACATTTTATGAAAGAGGGTCAAAAGGTCACAGTAAAGAAGATCTGAGGACAACATTGATAATTGTTTTGCAAAACTTACTGAACTTTCGTTGCAGTACCTTAGAATAGAAAAGATGGTCAAACGGTAATTAGCAAGGTTATCCAAGTACAATATTGATCTTTGTTTTAAAAGTTATACACATGGTCTAAATTTCTTTGCTGTTGCTTCAAAAATAGAATGTATGTCAACAATCATATTCTCTGTCATCAAAGCACAAAATTGCTTTTTGTTTTGAAAACTGTACTAAAAAACTTTCATTGAAGTAGCTTAAAAATAGGAAAGTATGTCGAAAGGACAACGTTATCAAAGCACAATTTTGATTTTTGATTTCGAATCAATGATCTTAATTTCATGGCTGAAGCTTCAAATTTTAATGTGTGTCAAAAGGCCACAATCTAGGTCATCAAAAGACAACATTAAATATTGTTTTCAAAACTGTCTAAAATGCTATAGCTCTAAAAAATAATTAGGTCAAAAAGGTCCCAGTCAGGGTCATCCGAGAACGACATATATAAATATATGTTTGTTTTCAAAACAGTACTGATGTCAAGTTTTCATTGATGAAGCTTTAAAAAACATATTCAACAACTTCAGGAAATGTGTAAATAACTTAGCCTTTGTCGATCTTACTAACATATTTCCTTGACGAGTTGTATAATACAGTCTTATATATGATGACGAGTCTTAGTATCTTTTTATCAAAATATTCTTTAAGTAAAGACAACAAAAACAACTTACCTGTTTTACTTCTCTAGTAAACAAGAGCTGTCACAGAGACTGCGCGCTCGACTATTACGCAGCTGTTCAGTGTAAGGATTAAAAAGTGTTGGCGAAACATGGATCACTGTAAAATTAGATTAGATTTCAATGCAATACATTATGTATTTGTTGAGATATTAACATGAATGTGGTTACATGGAAAATTGTAAGTCCAATACTTGAAACTTTAAACAGTATTTCTAAGTTGCATAATAAAGGGGCAAAAATAATAAAATATAAAAGATAGAGCTATCTTTCCTGATTATTTAAGAAGGTTGAATAGTAAGGAGCCTGTGTATAAAGTTTCAATGCAATACATGATGTATTTGAATTTATATGTCAAATATTAAAGCAAAACCTTAACCAGAATTTTTAAGTCGAATAATAAAGGGTCATTATTTGCATTAAATGCAAACTAGAGTTATCTAACTTGGTTAATTAGGAAGGTTGGATGGTTGAGTACCATTGTATAAAATCTTAATGCAATACATCAAGCAGTTGCTGAGATATCAACCTATGTGTGCTTACATGCAAAACCTTAACCAGAATTTCAAAGTCAAATAATAAAGGCCCATTTTTTGCATTAAATTCAAATCAGTGTTATCTAACTTCATTAATTTAGTAGGTTAGATAGTTGGGAATACATATCTAAAGTTTCAATGCAATACATGATGTATTTGCTGAGATAATGACTTAAAGGTGCTTACATGCAAAATCTTAACCAAGGTGTGACGCCGACGCTTGGGTGAGTAGTATAGCTCTCCATATTCTTCGAATAGTCGAGCTAAAAACAGGATACATGTACCATTAAAGCGATGCTATTCTCTGCACTACAAGCATGCATTGCAAAAATTTGTATTAGGAAAAATTTCAAACCAAAGAACCATGCGATCATTCCCACACTGTTTGTAAGAAGAATACATATAAAGGTGATATCAAGTACAGCAGAAAGGAATAACAACAAAAAACTAAACTCTTTTTAATTGTGACATCATAATGGTCACTGGTAAGATGAAGTCATAGATTACTATGTGTTCATGACGTCATTTCCTATTTAAACCAATATAGTACCCCATTCAGTACCCAACTTGATTGAAAGTTTTTATCAGGAGATAAGATAAATATCACATTTTCCTCTTAAGAATTGGTTGGAAATTTAATTTTACATTTTTTCATCACAATGAATACAAAATGACAAATTGTCATTTGAAAAAGAACATTCTTGTCTATGAATTTGTTTAAAAACATGTGGAAGGATACTGTAAGTTCCATGGTCAGTAGGTAACCCGCGATATGGGATATTCAATGTAAAGGAAACCATATTGCGGTGGAGTGAAGCTCGAACCTAAATATGGATTCTTGCCCCCCCCCCCCCCCCCATATTTCCAATACTATGTCACCTACTAACCCCGTAATGTAAGTATAACGTTGACAACCTGTTATCCTGTTTAAAATGTTTTATTTATTCATTGAAATATTCATCAAATCCGAATAAAGACGCCATTCTGGTGTAATTTAAATTTGGAAAATGGAAAAATGTGGTGTCACCGCGTGACCTGTCCTTGACCAGCAGCGGTGTTTCATAAATATTGGAGTCGTGACATTTTTTTGACCAATAGAAATAGACCAATGTTATATTGATATCCCCATGTGTATTTAGGAGAGAAAAAATGTGTGATGGCTGTATTTATCTGGATATAAAGTATACAAGAAAATAAAAAAAACACGAAAAAGAAAATCTTTATGAATAAACATTATTCAGAATGGGTGGAGTGATTGATGATAATGAGCCCTTCTTAATCATTAAGCTAGTTACTTTAGGTCATTTAATTGACTTAGAAAACAACCCCAT
Organism: Mya arenaria; assembly: GCF_026914265.1. Classification (NCBI taxonomy): domain Eukaryota; kingdom Metazoa; phylum Mollusca; class Bivalvia; order Myida; family Myidae; genus Mya; species Mya arenaria. The sequence continues at coordinate 30,918,408 of NC_069133.1, read as the reverse complement.
TGTCTAATTCATTGTCGACGTAAAATCTTATGCAGGGATTGTGCATCAGGTGAGTGACAGTAGGCTGAGGAAAAACCAAACTTTAAGAATGAAATTGTTAATGATTAAGGATAACACTTCATTTATGCCTATCTTAAATTTCAGTTGCTTAATTGTAGGTTTATTCTATTTTTGTTGTTAAAGCTGCACTCACACAGATTGAAAATATTGACAATTTCTTTATTTTTTGTCTTCGAACGAGCCATTTTTTTGGCGAAAATCCATGGAAACCAGTAATATAAGACTGCTGACAAAAAATCAGATCATAGATTCTTATTTTTGATGTTTTATGCATTTTTTTCTTTAACCGTTAGTATCAGTTTAAGCCATTAAGCATCAATTTTTGAACATAAATATGAAAATCTAAGATCTGATATTTTGTCAGATATCTTATTATTGGTTTGCACATATATATTTACGCAATAATTTGCTCTTTCCAAAACAATAAATAAAAGAAGCTGTTAAAATAGTCAATCTGTGGGAGTGCAGCTTTAAGGGCTCATTATTTCTTAGTCTAAACAAGTTGATGTTCAAATTAAGAGTCTTCTTATCCATAAACATCTATTAAAACAAGTTTTTAAAAAAGAGGGTGTTTTGAAAACATCAAAATTGAATTAAGGAAAAGAATTTAATTCATATTTATCAGGTTTGAACTGACATTTCCAAATGCTTTACCCTTTGGAACAAGCCATGTGGTAACTAAGAAATATGTCAAGTCCAAAATATACGCATTAGCACAAAATTAACCAAGCACAATTTTGATCACAATTCACACACTGTGCAAGCATGTCAAAACATGGCCATGTTAATTAAAATTGCAAAATTTCCTTCTGATTGAAAAAAAAATCACAGGCTGTCAGACTAAATTACTGACACTCCTTTTCTATAAAAGTTCATGCTGTCTTCAGAAATAAATTGAAATAACGAATAAGGGTAATGTAACATTCTGCCAAAGGGGGAAGTGCATTCATAATATGTGGATGTCCTGGATTTAATATGCAAATTAACATACCAGGTCTCTGTTTGGAGGGAGAATATATGTAGATAAAAGGGTTATGCATGATTTTCTCTGAAGGGATCTGTTGGCCTTGAACATTTCAGTAATATGGCTTGTTTTTATTGATCTTTTTTAGACATACATGTTTTATGCTTGATAGGCATACCAATGAGAATGATTTGCCCAAAATTGCAACAGAACAATTTTAGGGGCGTAGCCAGTGTTACACACTTACGCACATGCGTAACATCAATTTGAAAAATGAAAATAATATGGCATCAAAGTCGAGGGTTATGTTTTGACATCAGAATAAAACCTTAAAGGGAAGATCAGCTATAGAAAGCATTGTTTCTCTGTGCTAGATAGCTAACACAGCCTTAAAAATCACAATATTAAACAGTTTTACATAAATATCTTTCTTAAGTGGAAATGAATGTATAATATGCTCATTCAAAATATCAATTCCACTAGCTTTATTGTTTTTCAAAGATTTTACAGCATTTCTATTTTTTTCTTCTGAAATATCAAAATTCAATATGTCATTGTTTGCATTAGAATGGATATTTTGTACATTATTTTGGATACCTATAACGACCCCATGCTGTGAGACAAGTGTAATAAACAAGGGATGCACAGCCTGAAGTAAAAATATTATAAGATATATACATTCTCAACCGTTACACTGTACTTATAATTTCCTCATGTTTGGAATGAACAGAACCTTTCTCAGATAATCATGTTGTACCTGTTATATTTGAAATCAGACCGGAACATACTATTTATTTTGATCTAAGAGTTAAAAGCTCATTGTCATTATAACACATACACCACCAAAAACATGTTTTACCAATACAGTACATGTTAACTATACTTTTTTCGTTCAATCAAACTCACTTTTCCTGTTGTTTTTTAAGATATTCAAAGTCATAGTTGATTATTGTGGACATTGATACCGGGCCTATCGATACCGGGATTTCTTTGGAGAATATCATATTACACGGTATCGACTGTGCCGAAACTCCCGGTATCGACATAATCCGGTACCATAATTTGTGATACCGGATTTTCCCAATATCGATACACCGGGTTTTAGCACCACCCTAACAAAATGGCGACATCCAAGTCGTAACTTTCCCTTTGTTATGTCATTTCTAAACAGGAACACAAAACACCCCCTTATTTGATTAAACAACTTTTCATTTATAGTGGTGAAGTATTCTGAACATAATATGGCTTTGTTTGGAAATTTGTTTCGTGACGATGAATTTGGCTCAGACGAGATTCCATCATCTTCAAAATCTTCAATGTCTCAGACTCAACCTCCCCAACAGCGGGGACAGAGTCAGATGTGCGGGATTGAAAATCAGGGAGCCACTTGCTATCTTAACTCACTCCTTCAAACACTTTTGTATACACCAGAGTTCAGAGGTAAGTTACGTGCAGATTTGGCAGTGAGTGGGGGAGGGTTATCATCACCTGGGACCTTAGTCCAAATAATTGTACGTTGACTTTTTTACTTTTTTTGATATGGCAAATCCTTGTTGTCGCCACTTTTTCGCAGGTAGTTAAGAGGGCCCTGAAAGGCCCCTTTATAGGTCCAGGGCAGCGCCCTTGTGGGGGTTCAGAGGAGGCGAAGCCCCCTGAAGCTCATTGGTTTTAAGCATTTTAAGAGCCTTAAGGCCACACCAAATTAATGTTTAGTTCCTCGGATTTTTGCCAAAAAAAATTGGAGCATGTGAGCGAAAAAAATTAAAAATTAAAACTTTGTCAGTTTTCATAAAAACCGAAGCGAGCGAAGAGCGAAAAATATATTTTTCCTTATATTCAATATAAATAAGAAAGAAATAATTGCCCTTAAACCCATTTTAATGCCATCTTGAACTGAACCTCTAATGGACATTGGAAAAATGTCGGAATACATACTGGTTGAGAAGCAGTTTCCGACGGAAAGCAGTTTCCGACAATTCGCCTTTTCGCGTACTTTTTTTTGATCTTCATAAAGAAGGTAATGCAACTCAATTCTTTGGTTACTAGGCAATCAAAAGTTGGAGTTCTTACCAAGACACGTAAGTTGCTTTTATTATTATTTACTATTTAATGTTTATTTTTCATTTTGTACACAAACTCGCACGTGGGGGGTGGTCACGCGCTACACATAGCGCATGCGTGTGAACCTAATTTGCATATCTATGAATAGCTGCAAGGTTTTCCGAAAATGCCTTATACAAATGATGATCATTGTGTACTTATTTTGTGAACACTACTGCCATGCTAGTTTCAGACCCACATTCACTAAAATGTAATCAAACACAACTTCATATCAGAAATGAATCAAAATATCAATGATATTCAGTGTCTTCCTGATTTTGCGAACGAACTGACTGTTATTGTTTACATTAGCGACGCTTCATTTTCTGCTACTGTACGGCACACTATTTTGGAATCATGAGGCTGCCTACGGGGTGTTTATGTCAATTGGTAGTCAATTAGTGAATAGAAATATAATATAGCGACCTTGCTGATGTGTTCATAAAAATGTTATTTTAATAAAAAGTATTTTAATCATTTCTTATATTATAACAATTATTGCTATGATTATTCTTATGAGTATACTTATTATTTAGCATCACATTTATTAATTATTATTATTATTGTCCCTATTTATATATAAATGTAAATACTTTTTATCATTCATGCAAACTTGCCACAAAAAAAGTACCCTTTATACCAATTTTATCATTAATTTGTGATCATTTATTTCAGTAAACTGGGTATAGACAACATGCCAAAACAATATTCTGATAATGATTTGAAGCATGCGATTGCCAGCGTCCGTCGGGGGCATTTAAGTATGTCAAAAGCTGCAAAGGAATTCTGTATTCCAAGAACAACCCTACATGACCATGTAAATTATCCTGACCTCCGCACTAAAACAGGGCCTCCAAAGCAGCTGTCTGAGGAAGATACTCAGGCATTTGTCAACTTCTCTATGTACTGCGCAGCCCAACATCTACCTCTATCTAGAGAAAGAGCCCACTGTTTCATTCTGGACATTGTCAAGAGATCTGGTAACCTTAATACCTAAGATATAAGTTCGTTTATGTTACTGAATACTAAATTTAACACGGTTAAAATTCAATGAATACTCTGTCAGATTAAAATTTCTGTAATTTAAAAAAAAGAAAGTCTACTGAAACTGCATCGCTATAACAAACATATAAAGATGTATACATATTTCAGAGAAACCCTGTCTATTCAATATGGAGCATGGTCCTAGCGACGAGTGGTTTAGAAAACTGGAAGCCGAACATCACGCCATCCGTTTTCGAACAGCACGGAATGAGGACCGTTCCAGGACTACAATGTCCAATAAGAAGGTCATGGATGAATTTTTCCTGTTTTGGGCGGCACAACTTGAAAAACATGGAGTAACTGCAAAGCCAGCACAGGTACATTATGTAGAACGCGACGAAAGAATACCGCGCTTGAAGTTATTGAACAGAACTGTTTGTTTTTTTAGAAATGCTTCACGTAATTTTGTTTTTTATTTGCAGATCTTCAATTGCGATGAGACAGGGTGGTGTGGAAAGGAAGAGAGCAAAGTCAAAATAATTGCTCCGCGTACAGGGCCAGTCAAGCAGAGACGTGTGCTGACGGCCGACCACGTGACGGCCCTGCTTTGCGTGTCTGCAGATGGGAAGACAACGCCACCCTGTATAATTTACAAGGAGAGTTTCCCACACCGCACTTACAGAGAGGGTGTGCCCGGTACGCACATGTAGCATATAACACGTGTTAAACGAAATGTTCGTTACGTTTAAGTATGTTTCGTTAAGTAGTCTGCAGTATTTTTGTACATTCACCTGCATTTTTGTCTTTACAGGATCATGGCTATTTGCAGTGAGTGACACGGGGTATGTGAACACTGAGATCTTCTGTCAGTGGTTTCTGCGCGGGTTTATCCCTAACTGCGGTAAGGAACGCCCCGTTGTTCTCCTCATGGACAACCACGACTCGCATATCAGCTTACCGCTAATACAGGCTGCACGGGCAAACGACATTGTCCTTGTCGGGCTTCCAAGCCACACCACTCACCTTCTACAGCCACTTGACGTTCACATTAATGGTCCATTGAAGCAGAAGGTAAATCGGCATGCTTGTTGTATAAATGGTATTGCTACACCTTTACACAATATGCAATACAATGTTAAGTGCATAACAGTATGAATTGAAATTTTAAGACATTTAAAATAACTATATAAAATGGTTTGTATACCAAACCCGGGTCTACTCTATATGTAATACATGTTTAGGAACAGCAGGATTGTTGATGTTTGTAATTAAGCGACCATACATGCTTTGTTCAGGTTTCTAAGATGTGTAACAATCTCGGATTCCTGAGACCAGGTGTGGCCATATCGAAGGCAAGCTCCCGGTCATAATTTCAGATGCACTTGACCAGACATCTCCTTCCAGCATAAAGGAGGCGTTCAGGCTATCGGGCATCTTCCCAGTGGACAGGAAGCAGATACCAGATGCCGAGCTGGTTCCACCAACCATAGACGTATCTCTACCACAAGATACCGAACCGATTCGAAGCTGTCATGCCTGTGGTAGCTTTATCGGGGATAATCCTCTCGTGAAGAGAGGGCTGGTGCCAAGACATCTTTGGGACATATTAGTGCCACCACCAATGCCGGCTGCCCCGATTAAGAAACCAAGCGCCAAGATTGTGGCGACAGGAAGAGTGATATCGAGCGACGATATATTAGAGTCGTTGAAGGTAACTTTAAGATATTATGGTTAATAAATAATAATCATAGAGACATAATATTTAGTATATACATTGCTTGTATTATGTTTTGAATAATTTAAATTTGAGGTTATAATTGACGCTGTGTAAAGGCACTCCGCTTGCATGTTGTCATATTCTTTAGGCGAAGGAAACTTAGGCTGCAGAAAGAAAGGTTGCTGCAGAAACATGCGCGAAGGAAAGGGAGGAGAAGAGGAAACAGCGTTTAGAGCATGAGGCAGAGCGGTTGTCGAAAAGGCAGCGGAGGGAACATGAGAAAAGGGAGAAAGATTTAGAGCGCGAGAACTTGAGATGTGAAAGACAGACATTTGGTAGACTGGCCGATAAAAAATATACGTGTGGGTTGTGTGGGATTCGGGCAAGAGTGAATGACGAGAACAAGGGCATGGTATGGGTGTGATAGGGCAGAGGATTGTAAACGGAGTGGGTGGTATCATTTTAGTTGCTTGAGTGAAAGTGAGCAGATGTCGTTGCAAGAAAGTTTGGATACCGGGAGTGGGTGGGTGTGCTTGCTTTGTTCTGAAGAATGATAATAATATGTTTGTTATATAAGTACCGTATGTTTCATCATCATCATCGTCATCATCGTGGTCGTGGTCGTAGTTGTTTTGTCATCGTCACCTTTTCATCCAACATCACATTCATTTTATTATCATGTTCATAGTTGCCATAGTTTTTGCTTCACTTACACACCTTACTTGTTACACATAGTTAATATATATATATATATATATATATACATATATATATTGTGATATTGTACGAGTTAATTTTGTATCTGTGTTTGTTTATTAATTCATATTGCTTAATTATTAAACATGAATTTAACTTATGTTATGGTCACGGTTTTATTCTCATGTGACGCGATTTATAAATAATTTGAAGAAATTTAATATGCAGTCGTAAATTACGGGGTTTAAATTTCTCGTAAATGCCTTAGTTTATGTAAAAAAATCTTCTAAATGTATTAGAATAATCTAATATTATGATTATTAAATAAACAGATAAAAATACACATGATAACCACCTAAAAACCACCGCGTTATCGTTTTGTCGGAAACTGCTTCTCATCACAAGCAAATCAGAACGGTGTAAGTACCCTCTTGGCGCCCCTACTAGATACACTATATGTGACGTCGCACATTTTAAAAATATACCGATAATAGCATCTTGAGCTGCAGTTTTATAAAATATGAACTTTTTTAGTAGGCATTTAAACACGTATGAATAATTCAACAAAAACCTTGAAAAACTGTCTGAAACTGCTTCTCAACCAGTACTATTTATTCATACGTGTTTAGTACAAACATTATATGGATAAATCTAATTTCTTATATAATTAAAACGTACTTTAATATGACGATCATTCATAATAATAAATAACCCTGCTTTTAGTAAAATGTTTGAAACTACTTATATAAATCTACCTGAATCAGTTTAACATCATATGCAACTGTATTTAGACATAACTTAGGATTGATTTTGGATTTGTAAAAAATGATCACTTAACAGGTATCATCAAACATCAGACTCCATATAACATAAGACTAAATTTTGTTTTTATTATGACAGGAAATGCAATGACATGTGCTTATTAAAACAAAAAGGGTATTTTTCAGAGTACTTTTTTTGGTTATTTAGATGTTTTATGCACCAGTCAATTGTATATGCTCCCCCCCCCTCCCCCCTCTAAGTCCAGAATAGCGGGGACCCGACCTGCAGGGACACACTGCTGGTAAAATCCCTGCCAAATGGCCCCGCAACCCCGAATACCTATGTGAGGCCCATTCCCGACTATTTTCAATATGAAGACAAAACCACATTCACTAGGCACTGCGGGGCCACCTGAAAGGTAAAACACCGCCCATTGCCTCTGCTGTCCCCGGTATACCCCTGGAACATGGGTGAGGGGTGGGCGGGGCAGTGGTTACAATCAACAAGTGCATTACAATCCCGGATTATGCTGCAAATAAAAACAAAATATAAGGTGATAAACTTAAGCTTACTTTTGTTGAGGTATATCCAGACCAGTGTTTATATCGCTATTTGTGAAAAGATATTTGTTCAAAACTGTTGTTTGTCAGAATTTGATCAAAAATGAGCTTGATGCATCAATTTGGACCAAACAATGACTCATGTTCCAGTAAGTTTAACTGTCATCTTCAGCATCGTCGAAACGAGGTAAAATTTTGGTCCCTTGTATTATGACTTGAATAAAATAGTACTAAGTTGATCATTCTGATTTCCATTCAAAACGAGTCAATAATTACGCAATATAATCGCTACCAGTCTCAGATACACATG